>NC_074681.1:46921838-47229044 GCF_029448725.1 Salvelinus fontinalis
CCCTACAATACTCATCTCATATGTACTCTATACCATCTACTGCATCTTGCCTATGCCGTTCTGTACCATCACTTATTCATATATCTTTATGTACATATTCTTTATCCCTTTACACTTATGTGTATAAGGTAGTAGTTGTGGAATTGTTAGGTTAGATTACTTGTTGGTTATTACTGCATTGTCAGAACTAGAAGCACAAGCATTTCGCTACACTCACATTAACATCTGCTAACCATGTGTATGTGACAAATAACATTTGATTTGATTTGATTTAATCTCGTCATAAGCAAAACGTATTCCGTTTACCTGATTTGTCGTGTCAGTCCCTGCAATCAGTTCTCTTTCGAATAACGCCGATATTATGCAGCCTCCCAGCTGCAAACCATGTGACAGGGTGGCAATCGAAGTAATATGTGACCCGATTCAGGAAACTAGGCGTATGTCACAAGTCACGACTTCACAGGAGAGCTGTTTGAACGTAAAAAACGTTTTTTTATCAAAATGCAGAAATGGGGCAGAAATGCCTTGAACATGTGAACTTTCATGTGCCTTGATATCAAACAAGTATGCCATCTGTAAATACGAATAAAATGGTTAATATATGAGCCCAGTTGGTTTAGCCACAGAAAAAGAGTAACCTTCCCACAAGCCATGATTCGCTGAGATAATGAGTGGGCTAGACATATCAAGAGATGAGTTTGGATTGGTCTACCATATAGCACGAGTCTGTCTATTGGAGCTGGTCAGTATGTTTAGGTAATCGTGTCAAAAAAAAAAAAAAAAAAGATGTATCGCATAGTAAAACTGCATAAAGCTAATGTCAAGTTATAGTGTACTGTTAGCTAGATAACATTAGCTGGCTGGCTCGCTAGCTAACGTTATGTGTATGTTCTCCACTTTCTGGGGGACCGAGTTTTGAAATCAGTGGAATTTGAGTATGATAGCTAAGGAGATGGAGAAAAGCACCAGTCTGAAATACAAAATCAAACTTAGGCAGCCATGCATGGCATCAGACAGGAGACACGTCCAACCATGATGTATACTGGTAAGATTTTCAGATATTACACGTTTCTAATTTTGACAGAAAGTGGTTTCATTTCAAGTGTACTGTTAGCTAGCTAACATTAGCTGGCTGGGTCGCTAGCTAATGTTATGTGTATGATCTTATTCTTCGACACCATTCTGTACACTTCCGGCCCTTCCTTGGACACTGTGCTATCTAACCTCCAAACGAGCTTCAATGCCATACAACACTCCTTCCGTGGCCTCCAACTGCTCTTAAACGCTAGTAAAACCAAATGCATGCTTTTCAACCGTTCGCTGCCTGCACCCGCACGCCCGACTAGCATCACCACCCTGGACGGCTCCGACCTAGAATATGTGGACATCTATAAGTACCTAGGTGTCTGGCTAGACTGCAAACTCTCCTTCCAGACTCATATCAAACATCTCCAATCCAAAATCAAATCTAGAGTCGGCTTTCTATTCCGCAACAAAGCCTCCTTCACTCACGCCGCCAAACTTACCCTAGTAAAACTGACTATCCTACCGATCCTCGACTTCGGCGATGTCATCTACAAAATAGCTTCCAATACTCTACTCAGCAAACTGGATGCAGTCTATCACAGTGCCATCCGTTTTGTTACTAAAGCACCTTATACGACCCACCACTGCGACCTGTATGCCCTAGTCGGCTGGCCCTCGCTACATGTTCGTCGTCAGACCCACTGGCTCCAGGTCATCTACAAGGCTATGCTAGGTAAAGTGCCGCCTTATCTCAGTTCACTGGTCACGATGGCTACACCCACCCGTAGCACACGCTCCAGCAGGTGTATCTCACTGATCATCCCTAAAGCCAAAACCTCATTTGGACGCCTTTCCTTCCAGTTCTCTGCTGCCTGCGACTGGAACGAATTGCAAAAATCTCTGAAGTTGGAGACTTTTATCTCCCTCTACAACTTTAAAAATCTGCTATCCGAGCAGCTAACCGATCGCTGCAGCTGTACATAGTCCATCTGTAAACTACCCACCCAATTTACCTACCTCACCCCCCATACTGCTTTTATTTATTTACTTTTCTGCTCTTTTGCACACCAGTATCTCTTCTTGCACATGATCATCTGATGATTTATCATTCCAGTGTTAATCTGCTAAATTGTAATTACTCGATTTATTGCCTACCTCATGCCTTTTGCACACATTGTATATAGATTCTCTTTTTTCTACCATGTTATTGACTTGTTTATTGTTTACTCCATGTGTAACTCTGTGTTGTTGTCTGTTCACACTGCTTTGCTTTATCTTGGCCAGGTCGCAGTTGCAAATGAGAACTTGTTCTCAACTAGCCTACCTGGTTAAATAAAGGTGAAATAAAAAAAATAAAAAAATAAATCTTAGACACATTTTCTTGACTAGTTATAGCCATAGAACCTGGTGGTTAGCTACCGGCAGATTCATGCAGGGTAGTAACGTCATGAATTCTGATGATGGTCCATTGTTTAGCTAGCTAGCTACATGTCTTAACAAAAGACTCCATTCTAATTTTGACAAAGTATTTTCATTTCAAGTTAAAGTGTACTGTTAGCTAGCTAGCTAACATTAGCTGGCTGGCTTGCTAACTAACGTTACGTCATGCATTGGGATTCAATGTTTACCTAGCTAGCTATCTAGCTAAATTTTTTTAACAAAAGATCCTCGTCTTAGTGTGCCACTGCTCAGAATAACTGATGCATTTTTGAATGCTGAACACACATTGAATAAGTTCAGTGTCAGTAAACGCCAGCAACAAAGCATAATTCAATTGTTGCCAACAGCATAGGTACAGTCACCAATGCTCTGGATAACATGAAAAAAGCCTAACCAGCTCTGCTAGGGCGAGTAAAATGGTCAGAGTGTGTTGTTCTCTCATTATGTAGAAGAATCTACATAATCTAAAAATTATGTGGGTAAAACAAAGCGTGAATTAAAAGTACGTATCTCAGAGCATCGTAGCAACATTAGGTGCAAAAACTTGACCTACCCAGTTGCGGCCCACTTTTTGGAGGCAGGCCACTCGATTTCATCTTTGCGTTATATTGGCATCGAACATGTCACCCTCCCTAGGAGAGGGGGTGACCTTGATAATTTATTGTTAAGACGAGAGGCTGCTTGGATATTTAATTTAAAGACCCTTGCTCCCTTCGGTCTTAATGTGGACTTTGATCTGAAGCCATTCTTGTGATTGTTGTGATTGTTGTGACTTTGCCATTGTGGTTGTTTGTAGGCTTGTGTGGCCTTTAGTGAGTCTATGATCGTATGTTATCCATTTGTATTAATTGTATGTTGCTCATTCTATGCCGTTTTAATATGAGTAATTAACCAATGATATTAGGCCACTGTTGGCCATGATTACAGACACCTGTGTGTCTTGACACTATATATAAACGAGTCATCCCGCAGTGTCTGTGATTGTACCCTGATGAAGACAGCTTGCCTGTCGAAACGTTGGTAATTAAATATTTTTGCATCTGAGCTCCTAGAGTGTGCGGCTCTCCTTTATTTTCTAGTTCTCTCATTATGTGGCTGGAAGTAGCTTACCAGATGTTTGCCAGTTAGCTTGGGTGCTTGACAACCCTACGTATTGTCCAATGTGCGCTCTGAACGCGAAACCACAGAGCGATAGGGCAAGTAATCTTCAGTGAGCTGTTCTCTCTCTTAGATGTCTGGACGTAGCTGGAAAGTTAGTACAGAACGCACAGATCAACTCTTAAAGAGATGGGTTTGCCTAAGGCTTAAGAGGGTGTGAACAATGCTGAATGGGTGTAGACAAAGAAGGGCTCTCCAATAGTTGCCCAATAGTAGTACCGAAACATTGAAATGTGGTTCTCTCAAAAGTGAGTTTACAAGTTGATCAACTTTGAAAGCAGAATTACTTTCCCATTGTTTCCTCAAGTGCAGTGTACGATATACCATTTTGTAGCTCTGAGTCTCTACTTTTATCCAATGTAAAAAACAGAAATTCTAATGTTGCTACATAGAACTGAATCCAGATGGTGAGTATCAAATGTGGCTTTCAGTTTCAGTTACGTTGCCCGTAGCTTATTAATGCTAATTTCATGGTTTTGTCAACATTCAAAAATAATTGTTCTTGTTATAGGTGGAGCTTCAGTCTCTTACGAACCGGGTGACATCATGCTGAACTGATCCGGGAAAATGCTTCTTTATGCAAGCTTCAAACATCCCTCTGGTTGCAAATTAAGGCTACTCAGCAAGGGGTTTACTATGCTGGTTCCTTTACTGCTAGCATGCAAGGTTCATCTGGCACCTGCACGGGTTTGGGTAGCACTCCGTTTTTCATAACACTTTTACTCAAGTGCCTTGTTACGGTTGCAATAACGCTTGATCTCAGATCTCATTATGGGTTAGACAGTTGGTTCTCAGTAGGGGTTTACTATGGACGCTTCCCATCCGTGTACTTTTGGGGGACTTCAGGCTAGTAGTCTGCAGCTCATTGGTTTTACGTTACGGATAATTGGTTACTCTTTAGTGGGCCTCAACTCATAGGCCTTGCATAAGCGTGTCGCACACTCGGCGAATCACATTAGTCAGGCACTACGTGTAGTTGCTTTGACTAGTGCCATCTTTTCCCATTTTTATCCAGTCGGCACAACTGTTCATCGCAACAGCACAGTTTTAATCTCCAACCTAAGCTACTTACTACTTAGTATTTTCGAGCATATGCTCGCAGACAAGGCGGTTCCCTCCGCATTGATGTCTCCACGAGGTTGTCTTCTTGCTGGTTTTCCATGGTTCACAACTCCTCCCATCAACTCCTCCCATTACTTCCTTCACATGATTTAGGGTTTCTGATCTGGTCTTTTCACCTTAAATCACTAGCCTCACTCTTAAGCATTCTAAATCGGGTTCCTGGGGTACTATCATAATAGCTCGCACTTACACTCAATCCTTTGTAATGCAGCCCTGACCACCGAAGCTACATATATAAGTATAATTCCACCATCACTCACCAGCAACTACGGGTTGTCCTTTATTTAAAGGGGGAGCTCAAACTGATCGTAACTGTTATAGGCCTATTTCTATTTTGCCCTGTTTATCAAAAGTTTTGGAAAAACTTGTCAATAATCAACTGACTGGTTTTCTTGATGTCTATAGTATTTTCTCTGGTATGCAATCTGGTTTCTGCTCAGGTTATGGATGTGTCACTGCAACCTTTAATGTCCTCAATGATGTCACCATTGCCCTTGATTCTAAGAAATGTTGTGCTGCTATTTTTATTGACTTGGCCAAAGCTTTTGATACGGTAGACCATTCCATTCTTGTGGGCCGGCTAAGGAGTATTGGTGTCTCTGAGGGGTCTTTGGCCTGCTTTGCTAACTACCTCTCTCAAAGAGAGCAGTGTACAAAATCAGAACATCTGTCGTCTCAACCACTGCCTGTCACCAAGGGTGTACCCCAAGGCTCGATCCTAGGCACCATGCTCTTCTCAATTTACATCAACAACATAGCTCAGGCAGTAGGAAGCTCTCTCATCCATTTATATGCAGATGATACAGTCTTATACTCAGCTGGCCCCTCCCCGAATTTTGTGTTAAACGCTCTACAACAAAGCTTTCTTAGTTATGTAAAAGCTTTCTCAGCCAACATTCTACAAACTATATTAAAAAGAAATGGGAGGAGGAACTTAACATTGAAATAACTGATGAAACATGGTTGAACATATTAGAGACTCAACAAAGCTCCACCAACTCAAGGTCAAGGAGAGAATTCTGTTGAAAGAATGTTATACATTTCTTCATAACACCTAAACTGAAATCAAAACAGACTGGCTCACTACACCCTTGTTGGAGAGAATGCGGTCTATTGAGGGCGGACCACTCTCATATCTTTTGGACTTGCCCCGCAATCGAAACTTACTGGGGAGAAATAAGATCTAACATTGGAAAAATAACAGGATTTGACATAAAACAAACATTCATTTCTTTGTACTTGGGTGAAATACCTGATACACAATAGAGAAAAGTACCTCTTGAAGGTCCTACTGGCAGCCAGTAAAAAGGCTATCACTAGGAAATGGCTACAAAAAGACCCTCCCACAGTGACACAATGGATAGACATTGTAGAAGAAATACACCACATGGAGCGTATGACCTTTGCTTTAAAAACTCAACAGGAGAGAGGTCAAGAATACTGGGAAAAATGGGTTTCGTACTTGGAAAAAGTCTAATTCAAAGATGTCAATGTAACTAATATGATGATATGATGAAGAAGGTATGACGTGCACTGTAACTGTCAGATCTTTTTTGTTGTTCTTTTATTTGACTTTATTTGTACTTTCTTTGTGTTCCTACAATAAAAACAAAGTATAAAAATTAAAAAAAGATTTCTCTGCCCTTAACCTTGTTCTGAACACCTCCAAAACAAAGGTAATGTGGTTTGTTAAGAAGAATGCCCCTCCCACAGGTGTGATTAATACCTCCTGAGGGTTTAGAGTTTGAGGTAGTCACCTCATACAAGTACTTGGGAGTATGGCTAGACGGTACACTGTCCTTCTCTCAGCACATATCAAAGCTGTAGGCTAAAGTTAAATCTAGACTTGGTTTACTCTATTGTAATCGCTCCTCTTTCACCCCAGCTGCCAAACTAACCCTGATTCAGATGACCATCCTACCCATGCTAGATTATGGAGACGTAATTTATAGATCGGAAGGTAAGGGTGCTCTCGAGCGGCTAGATGTTCTTTACCATTCAGCCATCAGATTTGCCACCAATGCTCCTTATAGGACACATCACTGCACTCTATACTCCTCTGTAAACTGGTCATCTCTGTATACCCATCGCAAGACCCACTGGTTCAAGATTCAATCATGGACAATCTTACTGACAGTTGTGGCTGCTTCGCGTGATGTATTGTTGTCTCTACCTTCTTACCCTTTGTGCTGTTGTCTGTGCCCAATAATGTTATATGTTAATGTTATATCTACTGACCCAGAGTCAGATGAGGTCCTTTATCTACTGACCCAGAGTCAGAAGAGGTCCTTTATCTACTGACCCAGAGTCATATGAGGCCCTTTATCTACTGACCCAGAGTCAGATGAGGCCCTTTATCTACTGACCCAGAGTCAGATTACATTTTTTTGTCTCTGTGTCCAGTATGAAGGAAGTTAGAAGTCGTTTCGCAAGCGAATGCTAATTAGTGTTAGCGCAATGACTGGAAGTCTATGGGTATCTGCTAGCATAGCATTGGCGCGCGAAACTACCTCTTAACTTCCTTCATGCCTTGTAGGTCACCACATACCAGCACATTACCTTGAAAATGGCAGATCTCAATTTAAGGTCAAAGAATGCGATGTAAATAGTATGGATACTCTAGAGCAGGGGTGTCAAACTCATTCCACGGAGGGCCTAGTGTCTGCAGGTTTTTGTTTTTTCCTTTCAATACAGCCCTAGACAACCAGGTGTGGGGAGTTCCTAACTAATTAGTGATGTTAATTCATCAATCAAGTACAAGGGAGGAGCGAAAACCCGCAGACACTCGGCCCCCCGTGGAATGAGTTTGACACCTGTGCGGGTGATACATACAGTATAAGTATGTCCCGTGTAGCTCAGTTGGTAGAGCATGGCGCTTGCAACGCCAGGGTTGTGGGTTCGATTCCCACGGGGGGCCAGTACAAAAAAGTATGAATGTATGTACTTGTAAGTCGCTCTGGATAAGAGCGTCTGCTAAATGACTTAAATGTAAATGTAATGTTTGTACCCTGTTTTGTGCTGCTACCATGTTGTGCTGCTGCCATGTTGTTGTCATGTTGTGTTGCTACCATGCTGTGTTGTCATGTGTTGCTGCCATGCTATGTTGTTGTCTTAGGTCTCTCTTTATGTAGTGTTGTGTTGTCTCTCTTGTAGTGATGTGTGTTTTGTCCTATATTTTTTATTTAATTTACAAAATTTATTTGTATTTTTAATCCCAGCCCCCGTCCCCGCAGGTGGCCTTTTGCCTTTTGGTAGGGCGTCATTGTAAATAAGAATTTGTTCTTAACTGACTTGCCTAGTTAAATAAAGAAATAAAAAATAAAAACTAGGTCACTGGTTATGTTCAGCTACACCTCATATGTTGGGCCCAATCTATTTGACATCTCTCAGCAATGGCTACTTACCATAGCTATCAATAGCTACTTCAGTTGGCGAGTTTCCAATGACACACATGCATGTGCCGGTCATTCATATCACACCCAGCTTTTGGGTCAGACACTCTTTGGTATGTGTCCCTCTCGCTCGTTTACCGCATGCACGACTGGGTTCAAAGCAGCAAACATTTCATATCTTACAAATCGCATTACAGCATGTGTGGTTGGCTTTTGCATACCACTTGGGTCCAAAGTTCGGCTAGCGTTTAATGTTACTCGTGCATATCATATTACGGCATGTGTGGCTGGGTAAACGTACACACAAGACGTCTAATTTCAACCAAACACATTGCACGATTTTAATCCTGCGCTCAGCGCACTTGCATTAATGAACATTCCATTTGATACTTTCCATTACAGCATAATTGTACTTTTGTTCTATCCTTCGCATGCATCTCTTTTACATCTATTTATCTTGTCTTCAATCTTTAGATCCAACCTTTGCTCCACCGTGTCCCTTCTCCCTGGTGAGTAACTCATTCATTTTGGGGGGTTTCGATGCCAGCTGCTCAACACAAGGCAACCTGTCATCAGCATCTGTCTCTGAGGAGCATTCCTCTGAGACGAGGCCTACCCCCAACCTATTCAATTATATTCCGTATGGCGTTCTGTCTCTGTTGTCATTCAGTTAAGCCTGTACTTGATTTAAATGTAGTTACGAAAGTTCTGAATGGCTCAGCCTTGTTTATTAATCTAGCGAACACATCGTTCACATCACTTCCTATCTCACTCATCAGCGTAGCAGGTATTTATATGGTAGTGGTTATAATGATTCCTCATCAGCGTAGCAGGTATTTATATGGTAGTGCTTATAATGATTCCTCATCATTATAGCAGGTATTTTTATGGTAGTGTCATAATGTTACCTCATCAGCATAGCGTCAGGTCTCTCCTTCTTTACTATTAGCAAGCATGCGGAATGTCATGCACCTATTAACTTCAGCCAATGAGCAGGGCACACTAATCAAATCACAATTTATTAGTCACATGTGCCGAATACAACAGGTGTCGACCTTACAGTGAAATGCTTACTTATGAGCCCGTAACCAACAATGCAGTTTTAAAATTTAAAAAATACGGATAAGAATAAGAAATTAAAGTAACAAGTCATTAAAGAGCAGCAGTAAAATAACAGGGAGGGGGGGGGGGGGGGGGGGGGGTAGCCATTTGATTATGTGTTCTGGAGTCTTATGACTTTGGGGTAGAAGCTGTTTAGAAGCCTCTTGGACCTAGACTTGGTGCTCCGGTACCGCTTGCCATGCGGTTGCAGAGCGAACAGTCTATGACAAGGGTGGCTGGAGTCTTTGACAATTTTTAGGGCCTTCCTCTGACACCGCCTGGTATAGAGTTCCTGGATGGCAGGGAGCTTGGCCCCAGTGATGTACTAGGCCGTTCGCACTACCCTCTGTAGTGCCTTGCGGTTGGAGGCCGAGCAGTTGCCATACCAGGCAGTGCTGCAACCAGTCAGGAGGCTCTCGATGGTGCAGCTGTAGAACGTTTTTGAGGATCTGAGGACCCATGCCAAATCTTTTCAGTCTCCTGGGGGGGAAATAGTTTTTGTCATGCCCTCTTCATGACTGTCTTGGTGTGCTTGGGCCATGTTAGTTTGTTGGTGATGTGGACACCAAGGAACTTGAAGCTCTCAGCCTGCTCCACTGCAGCCCTGTCGATGAGAGTGGGGATGTGCTCTGCCCTCTTTTTTCTGTAGTCTCGTCGTTGTCGGTGATCCGTCCTACCGCTGTTGTGTCAATGGCAAACTTAATGATGGTGTTAGAGTCGTGCCTGGCCATGCAGTCAAGAGTGAACATGGAGCACAGGAGGAGACTGAGCATGCACCCCTGAGGGACCCCTGTGTTGAGGATCAGCGTGGCAGATGTGTTGATACCTACCGTTACCACCTGAGGGCGGCCCGTCAGGAAGTCCATGATCCAGTTGCAGAGGGAGGTGTTTAGTCCCAGGGTCCTTAGCCTATTGATGAGCTTTGAGAGCACTATGGTATTGAACGCTGAGCTGTAGTCAATGAATAGCATTCTCACATAGGTGTTCCTTTTGTCCAGGTGGGAAAGGGCAGTGTGGAGTGCAATAGAGATTGCATCATCTGTGGAGCTGTTTGTGTGGTATGCAAATTGGAGTGGATCTAGGGTTTCTGGGATAATGTTGATGTGAGCTATGACCAGCCTTTCAAAGCACTTCATGGCTACAGACATGAGTGCTACGGGTCGGTAGTCATTTAGGCAGGTTACCTTAGTGTTCTTGGGCGCAGGCACTATGGTGATCTGCTTAAAACATGTTGGTATTACAGACTTGTACAGGGAGAGGTTGAAAATGTCAGTGAAGACACTTGCCAGTTGGTCAGCGCATGCTCGCAGTACCTGGTAATCTGGTAATCCGTCTGGCCCTGCGACCTTGTGAATGTTGACCTGTTTAAAGGTCTTACTCACATCGGCTGTGGAGAGTGATATCACAGTCTTCCGGAACAGCTTGTGCTCTCATGCATGTTTCAGTGCCATTTTCCTCGAAGCAAGTATAGATGTAGTTTAGCTCGTCTGGTAGGCTCGTGTCACTAGGCAGCTCTTGGCTGTGCTTCCCTTTGTAGTATGTAATGGTTTGCAAGCCCTGCCACATCCGACGGTGTAGTACGATTTGATCTTAGTCATATATTGATGCTTTGCCTGTTTGATGGTTCGTCGGAGGGCATAGCGGGATTTCTTATAAGCTTCCGGGTTAGACACAGTCCTGTAGTTTAGCATCTGCTTCATCTGACCACTTTTGTATTGATCTAGTCACTGGTGCTTCCTGCTTTAATATTTGCTTGTAAGCAGGAATCAGGAGGATAGAATTATGGTCAGATTTGCCAAATGGACGGCGAGTGAGAGCTTTGTATGCGCCTCTGTGTGTGGAGTAAAGGTGGTCCAGAGTTTGACAAGGAGCATTTATATGTAAAACGGATTTAAGTTTCCCTGCATTAAAGTCCCCGGCTACTACTAGCGCCGCCTCTGGATGAGCGTTTTCTTGTTTGCTTATGATGGAATGCAGCTCATTCAATGCTGTCTTTGTGTCAGCCTCTGACTGGTGGTATGTAAAGAAACAGCTATGAAAAATACAGATAAACTCTCTCGGTACATAGTGTTGTCTACAGCTTATCATGAGATACTCTACCTCAGGCGATCAATAGCTCGAGACTTCCTTAGATATCGTGCACCAGCTGTTGTTTACAAAAATACATAGTCCGCCGCCCCTCGTCTTACCAGACGCCGCTGTTCTATCCTGCAGGTGAAGCGTATAACCAGCCAGCCAGTATGTTGATAGTGTCATCGTTCAGCCACGACTCCATGAAGCATAAGATATTACAGTTTTGAATGTCCCGTTGGTAGCTTAATCTTGCGCGTAGGTCATCTATTTTATTCTCCAAAGATTGCACGTTTGCTTGCAGAATGGAAGGAAGTGGGGGATTATTCAATCGCCTACGAATTCTCAGAAGGCAGCCCACCCTTTGGCCCCTTTTTCTCCACCTCCTCTTCACACAAATCACGGGGATCTGGGCATGTTCCCGAGAAAACAGTATATCGTTTGCTTCGTGCTCGTCAGACTCGTTAAAGGAAAAAAAGGATTCTGCCAGTCCGTGGTGGGTAATCACAGTCCTGAAGTCCAGAAGTTCTTGTCGGTCATAAGAGACGGTAGCGGCAACATTATGTACAAACTAAGTTTTTTTTTTTAGGGGTGGATCAGCTTAGTATTGCGGAAAGAATGTTGCTTCCAATGTAATTGTCTGCATCATTTCCATTCCCCCATATTTTTTTGGGTAAATATATATATCCATACACGTATGCATACATATACACATATATACATACACATACCTATATAGACATACATACTTTTTTAAAGAATATGCCTTTATTATTATTCCCCGCGACCCTACCACCAATCCCCCAATTGGAGTAAACTTATAAACACTTCTGCTTTTACCTTCAATTTCTACATCTCATACCTATCTTACAGACACAGTCCACTTTACAATAGTTCTCTCTTATTTGTTCTTAGTCCTTCCTCTATTTCTGTTGTCCATCCAATTTTATTTCCACTTGTAACTGTGCTATTTCACAAAAGCTCCGCACCTATACACATTTCACAGATCCCGTATGCCCTATATTGTTTATCTTGTTATTAGTCCCACCCTTCAGCTCCACCCAACCCCTCCCATCTATCTTCCAACATCATCCATTTCGGATTTCTATTTGCCATACATTTCTCAACTGTGCTGTGATGCTTCACAAAAGACCTGAACCTTCCTATTCTCATAGCTTCTACAGATTGTAAATTAAAAATAAACATCTTTGCCAAAATAATTATTATATTATTGATTGATTGACTATGGCTTTTCAAATCCCCCAGTATTGCTATCTGTAGCGTTAGTTTTAGGCAAATGTTGCAATTCTTCAGCCATTCCTGGACCTGTGACCAAAAACGAGCTACATATGGACAATACCAAAATAAATGATCTAATGACTCTGCCTCCTCACAACAGAATCTGCAGAGCTGGGAAGATTGTATACCCCATATATATAACATTCTATTAGTTGCAAGAATTTTGTACAGTAATTTATATTGAAAAATTCGAAGTTTTGAATCCGGCGTTGTTTTGCGTATCAATTCATAAACCATGTGCCAAGGAATGGGTACATCGAAAATCTCTTCCCAACTATTTTGCAATTTGTATGGCACAGCTGTTAGTTTTTTGGTCCTTAAATGAAATTGATATATGTTTTTATTTATCACACTTTTCTTTAACCATTTTTGTTCTTTAATACAGGGCCGACATACAAGTTCCTTACTTTTTTCCCCTTCTACTTGCCTCTTCCATTTTTGTGGTAATGCTGCAATTAATTGGTTGTAATTTTGGGTGGAGCAGACTTTTCCATATGTCTGTGTTAGCTGCACAGACATAGTCCTATTTTTCCACCAGTCCTATTTATGATATCATTCACAAAAATTATACCTTTTTTAAACATTTCTTCGATAAATACAGTTTTTTTATCAATTATTATATTTGAATTTAACCACAATATTTGTTGTACTATTTGTTCCGTCCTTTCAGGTGGATTAAACTGAAATTGCAACCAACTTTCTAAGGCTTGTTTAAAGAATAAGGATATTTTGGAGATCATTTCCTTTTCAAACAACCGAAAATGAGCAGGTGTAATCTGAATAAAGGGAAAAAGGCCCTTCTTGAACATAGGATGAGACATTCGTACCAGTTTACTAGAGAACCAGTTTGGATTTAAGTATAACTTTTGTATGACCGATGCCTTTAGTGAGAGGTCTAATGCTTTAATATTTAATAATTTCTGCCCTCCGAATTCATATTCGTTATATAAATAGGCCCTTTTAATTTTATCTGGCTTGCCGTTCCAAATAAAATTGAATATTTTTTGTTCATATAATTTAAAAAACAGGTCACTAGGTGTAGGCAAAACCATAAGCAAATAGGTAAACTGTGATATGACTAAAGAGTTAATTAGGGTGATTTTTCCACAAATAGACAGGTATTTTCCTTTCCATGGTAGCAAGATCTTATCTATTTTTTCTAACTTTCTATAAAAATTTATTGGAGTGAGATCATTTCTTTCTTTTGGGATTTTTATACCGAGTATGTCCACATCTCCGTCAGACCATTTAATTGGTAAACTACATGGCAATATAAAATGTGTATTTTTTAGTGATCCAATACGTAATATGGTACATTTATCATAATTTGGTTTTAATCCAGAGAGGATAGCAAAGGTATCTAGATCCTCTATGAGGCCCTGGAGAGACTCTAGTTGTGGTTTTAAAAGAAAACATGAATCATCAGCGTACAATGAGCCATGGATTTCTAATCCTTTAATATTAATGTTTGATCTAATTTTAACAGCTAACATTTCGATGGCAATAATAAATAGATATGCCGATAGTGGACAACCTTGTTTTACTCCTCTAGATAGTTTAAAACTTTCTGAGATGTAGCCATTATTTACTATTTTACACCTAGGGTTACTATACATAATTTTAACCCATTTTATAAGAGATTCCCCAAAATTGAAATATTCTAGGCATTTATATATAAACTCCAGTCGTACTTTATCAAAAGCCTTTTCAAAATCAGCTATGAAAACCAGGCCTGGTGTCCCCGATATCTCATAGTGTTCTATTGTTTCCAGTACTTGCCTTATATTATCTCCAATGTATCGTCCATGTAAAAAACCTGTCTGATTAGGATGAATAATATCTGACAAAACTTTTTTTATTCTATGCGCCAAGCATTTTGCTAGGATTTTTGCATCACAACACTGAAGTGTAAGAGGTCTCCAATTTTTTAATTGGACTGGATCTTTATATATACCACTTGGGTCCTGTTTCAGTAATAACGATATCAGACCTTCTTGTTGTGTGTCTGATAATCTACCATTTATATAGGAGTGGTTAAAACAAGTTAATAATGGTCCTTTGAGTATATCAAAAAACGTTTTGTATACTTCCACTGGTATGCCATCCAGCCCTGGAGTTTTCCCATCTTTAAAGGCCCCAATTGCAACAAGCAGTTCCTCCTCTGTAATTTGGCCTTCACATGAGTCTTTCTGTTCAGATGTTAATTTTACATTATTAATAGGAAAAAAATCCATACAATTAGTTTCAGTTAGTGGAGATGGAGGAGCCTGAAACGAAAACATATTCTTAAAGTACTTTACTTCCTCTTTCAAAATATCATTTGGTGAATCATGCGTGACTCCATCATTTGTCACAAGTTTTAATACATTTTTTTTGGTAGCATTTCTATATTGAAGATTGAAAAAGAATTTGGTGCATTTTTCCCCATATTCCATCCAGTTCGCTTTATTTTTATAATATATTACACTGGATCTTTCTTGAATAAGTTCCTCCATTTCTTTTTGTTTTTCCTCTAAATTATTCTGTGCCTCTATGGTACCGTTTTTATTGCTATCTAACTGTACTGTTAGTCCTTCAATTTCCTTTGTTAATATGGACTCTTTTGATCTAAATTGCTTTTGTTTTATAGATGAGTACTGAATTGCATGGCCTCTAAAGGCACACTTAAAAGTGTCCCATACAATAAGGGGATCTGCTGTACCTATGTTATGTCTGAAAAAGTCAGTTATAAAATCTTCTGTCCTAGTTCTAAACAATTTATCATCTAGTAGACTTTGATTAAATTTCCAATATCCTCGCCCACGTGGAAATTCTGTAAGAGAAATATATATGCCAATTATGTGATGATCCAACCGCATTCTATCCCCTATCAACACTTTTTTAACTTTTGGTGCCAGAGAGAATGGAATAAGAAAGTAGTCAAGACGACTAGCTTGATTCAGCCTCCGCCATGTATATCTCACTAAATCAGGGTATTTAAGTCTCCATATATCCACTAATTCCAATATATCCATGACATTCATGATTTCCTTAAGTGCCTGAGGGTGATAATTTGTAGTGTGATTTCCTTTCCGGTCTATAGAGCTATTTAAGACCGTATTAAAATCTCCCATTATAATAATAGAGTCTAGTGTTGCTTGTAGAGTTGATAAGTTCTTATATATATTTTCAAAGAAGCTTGGATCATCATTATTCGGACCGTATAGGTTAACAAGCCATATTTGTTTATTGTCCAATAACATATTTAAAATAATCCATCTACCTTAAAGATCTGTTTGGACAATTTGCACATTTGGATCAAAATTATTGTTAATTAAGATCATCACCCCTTTTGAATTTCTTTGCCCATGGGAGAAATATATTTTGCCCACCCAGTTCTTTTTCCACAAAACTTCATCTAAAACTGTTGAATGGGTTTCCTGTAAACAATAAATATTATAATCCTTCTCTTTTAGCCAGGTAAATACTGATCGTCCTTTCTTATTATCTGCTAAGCCATTACAATTGTAACTGGCTATACTTATTTCACCACTTACCATGAGACACACCTTTCATTCTTTTAATCAGAATATATTTTTGTAAACGTACTATTAAAAAGTAACATAATGATTGAGTGTCTATATAGTTGTACCATGATATTTGCATTTCTACTAAGTAAACCTCCAATTGGTCCCTACTATTCCACCCGCTAAAAGGCCTCATCTCGAGATGGCTTGTCATCCCAATGCCCGGCAGACCACCCTCGACCCCCTGTATCCCATAGCCCTGAACCGACTGGGATCCATTCTTTGAAAAGAGCATACAGTTCCATTTACCGAATTGAAGTAAATCAATTGCCATATGCATTTCCATTGCCGTCACCTCGATTTGTATTATATATAGCTGTGGATCATCCTCTATTGTACCTTACATCTTTTACTTCTTCTTTCGCAACAGTTGTGGGATACACACATACACACTCAGCCCTTACCCCCACACAACCATAAGCTCACTTTCTCAACAGTTGCACCATCCCAGAGCCCAACTCAAGATGGGTCATGATTTCCAAATGCCATTGCAGTTGCAGCTGCATGAGAAGGCCTGCAAGACCGCGCAAAAAAATAAGCAAAAATTGAAATTTATTTACCATTGTCATATCCCAGATAATGGCCGTCAAATGTACACCCTATTCTTGAAAAAAACACCCACAATACGGCCACCAGTCATGACCATGTCCCCACGCATCTCCATGCAGTCCGACCTTGATTCTGTGCCACCAGGGCCACAATAATATACCCCCTCTCTGAATGTCCGAGTGTGACCCCCTCCCCATGGGTTACTGCAGCTAGTGTTGCCAGCACTGCCACTGCCTGGGTGGGGGTACCCCACCGGAATCCCCACCGGCTAGGTACAAGGTCGTCAAGGTTCTCATTAGCAGCTTTGAGAAATTCCTTGTATATTTTCCTCTCCCTTTAGGGGGCTTTGGCTTTGCAGGACCAACCCTGCCAAGCAGGCTCAGAATCTTGAGGGGGCAGTGCTGCTCTTGGTCTCTGACCTCATTTTAGCTGCATATAGACCGCTTACAGCGAGCACATAAAACAGTTAGGGACTTCTCCTTAATATCTGGGTCATTCAGGTGGGTGTCTAGGGTATAGGGCCATAGACAGTACCATTAAAATAGGATAATAATTAGATATAATTTATTAAGATAAAAAAAATGTAGTTTTCCATGATAGGACAATAAATAAATAAGACGTATAATTCATTATAAAAGTATATCCATCATCTGAACAACATTGAAAGCCCTCTCATACCCGGCTCACAGCAATACATTGGCTCTGGGATATGCAACCATTTCATTACTCACTCACTCAACTTTCCAAACATAACAAATAAGATAAAAAATAAAATAAACACAAACCATACCATCCACACATACTGTGCCTTCTGTTTACTTAGTTTTTATCTTCACTGTGTAAAAATAGTGCTTGTGTGTTCAATTAGTTATGTGTGAAGATTTATAAAAAAGCTATATTTTTTGTTGTATTGTTACAATCAGTAACCGGGCTTGAATTGTGTTTATTTTCCTCGTCTATGAGAATTTTGTAAATTTTAAAATAACCATGGAGTAGTCTTTGTGTCTCTGAACAACTGGTTATCAATATATAGTTTATCAACGACGAGAGCTACTCGTTTCGCTTTTAATCTGTTTTCTTTGAAAATTGGATACAGAACTTTGCGCCGTTCTGCAATTTCTTTCGGAAACTGATCATTCATGCCAATTTTGGTCCCAGCAAGTCTTTTACCTAGGCTTTTAACCATTATTTTATCTTTAAATGAAGCAAATTTTGCAACGATTGGGCGTTCGTACCTCTGCCCTCTCTGTCCGAAGCGGTGAACACGTTCAAGTTGGATTTTGTCGACAACTTCGCATGGAATCTGAAGCGCTGTACGGAGGAACTCTCTAACTATAGATTCAGGAACTTCTCCTTCTTTTTCTTGGATACCTGTAAGTACCAAATTCTCTCTCATGGATCTAGTTTGAATCTCCAGTAAGGCTTCCTTCAGAACGATGTTCTCTTTTTTAATTCCATTCATTTCGGTTTGAATCTTATTGACTGTCCCTTTTAGCGCGTGTTTCCTTCTCCAATGTCGCAGCTTTTTCATCACTCATCTCTAGGCTTGCCTTTAACTCTTTTATATCCTTACTAAGTAATTCAAGTAAACCCAGTTTGTCATTTATTGATTTTAACAGATCAGTTTCGACCTTTACCCTTCCCGGTGGTGAGAATATTAAATCGTCAGTATCTGTCGAAGAATCTCGCTTGCGTTTTGTAAACGGTTCCCCTGTCTTATTCTCCGTCATGTTTGGTTGTTGTCTGTGTTCGTAATATTTGTCGATAAATGTCTCTAGTCTTAGGATTTGTTTTGTGTTATTATCCAGATTGAAGGTTTATCACTCACCAGATTATGTAGTGCTAATATTTTAGTCTATTTAGCAGATATTTCGAATATTATGTTTTATCTTGAGGTGCTCTACATAACTTCGTTCAGTCCGCCATTACCTTTACTTTACCTTTACGTCCGCCGTCTACGTCCCCGCCGTCTACGTCCTGAAGCGTATAACCAGCCAGCCAGTATGTTGATAGTGTCATCGTTCAGCCACGACTCCATGAAGTATAAGATATTACAGTTTTGAATGTCCCGTTGGTAGCTTAATCTTGCGCGTAGGTCATCTATTTTATTCTCCAAAGATTGCACGTTTGCTTGCAGAATGGAAGGAAGTGGGGGATTATTCAATCGCCTACGAATTCTCAGAAGGCAGCCCACCCTTTGGCCCCTTTTTCTCCACCTCCTCTTCACACAAATCACGAGGATCTGGGCATGTTCCCGAGAAAACAGTATATCGTTTGCTTCGTGCTCGTCAGACTCGTTAAAGGAAAAAAAGGATTCTGCCAGTCCGTGGTGGGTAATCACAGTCCTGAAGTCCAGAAGTTCTTGTCGGTCATAAGAGACGGTAGCGGCAACATTATGTACAAACTAAGTTAACAAAAATGTAAATAAACAAAAAAAACAATCAGCATTCTTTTCATCAGCATTCTTGCTGATTAACCTATGGGCTCACTCGTGCAATAATCACTTTGCTTTCTTTCAACCAATGGGCATACATCTAGAGGAGTGTAACGATGTGCGCTGAGAGTCGGGAAGCAAGTTCGGGGAGTGTTTTTAATAAATAAACGCAACATAATACAAAACAAGAAACACGAGCAACACACAGACATGAAACTGAAACAGAAACAATGACACCTGGGGAAGGAACCAAAGGGAGTGACGTATATAGGGAATGTAATCAGGGAAGTGATGGAGTCCAGGTGAGGCTGATGACGCGCAGGTGCATGTAACGATGCTGACAGGTGTGCGCCATAACGAGCAGCCTGGTGACCTAGAGGCCGGAGAGGGAGCACACGTGACAAGGAGTATTTATATGTCAACTCAAACCTTGTGTATCCCACTTGCTGTTTTGCAGCAACAATCTTCCAACGACCTTCCACCTCCCAACCACCCTGTTCTCCCATGGGGGAGTTTCGAAGCCAGCTGCCCAGTTTAGGGCAACCTGTCATCAGAATCTGGCTCTGAGGAGCATTCCTCAGAGATGAGGCCTACCCCAAACTATTCAGTAACATTTCAGTATTGTATTCTGCCTCTGTTGTCATTCAGTTAAGCCTGTACTCAAATGAACTAGATTTTCCCCAAACATACACTGTTAAAATGAAGTGCTTTGTAACACCAAAGCAACTGACCTGCTACCAACTTGAAGGAGACGAAGCCTTAACTTTGCTGGAGTATTGAAACACATCAACCTGAGAGTGTGTGGTAACACGCCTTAATCAAATGTTCTGCAACACTTTGCCAGAGACTGGGAGCACTAACAGAAAGGGTTGAAAACACTATTTTGATGTTTCAAGTCCTGATTTGGTGTTGTTTCCTCTCTCTGAAGCTTCTGAACACCATTCTGTTTTGAATCGTGTCTAGTGCAGAAATAGATCATTTTTTCTGAAGTGTCTTAATGTTTAACAGTGCTTTAAGTATTTGATCATTTTCCATTATATACCATTTTGGCAGGCATTGTCAAGTAATGTTCAAACCACCAGCAGTAACTGGAGGTTGAACTGCAAGAATTGAGGATTCTGCACTTGCCTCTTTCATTGACAATCATGAACTCTGGAATGGGTGCTGTCCTCAATGAACGTCAATATGTCTGACAGTTTTGATATGTGTTCATCATGATCCATTACACCTCATGGTGCAACAAGCTTAATACTAGTGTAGACCCCTGGATAGATTCCTGTCTGCCTGTCTCTATCTGTCTTGAGCATTCGCTAGCAAAATTGCAACATTGTATTCAAGTCAATTATTACATCTTCAGTCATTGTGGGAAAGCATCGTTACATTTGCAGTTCTGAGCCAACCTGGATACTAAGGAGATCCTGAAGGAAATCTAAGGAGATCCTGAGGGAAATCGACGAGTATCAACAGCTTTATGCTATGGAGGAACATCAAACTCCATCTTGGAAAAATCTGGCTACCTCACAAAATAACTCTAAGCCGACAGAAAAAAGAAAGACAAATTAATCTACAGACACGGACGATTTACTTACCATTGAAGTAGAGGCTAGTGCTCTTGCTGGAATCCATGCAACACTTCAAAAATTGTGTGAGGAGGTAGCAGGGCTGAGGGGGAGCTTGTAGTTTAGCCAGAGTGAAGTGAAGGTACTCACAGCCAAGGTAAAAACCCTTGATTCCAACATGGAATGTCTTCTCAGGGAAAACAGGGTGATGAGGGAGTCGCTACTAGACATACAAAGCCGTAGCATGCGTGAAAATCTAATATTTTCTGCGATTCCCGAGGACGCATCCAATAATCCAGAGGGGGTGATCAGAGAGTTCATGCAATCCGATTTGAAACTTCCTCTAGAGACTGTAAACAAGGTGGCTTTCCACCGAGTGCACAGACTTCGAGCGACAAGACCAAGGTTCCCCGACCGATCGTCGCAAAATGTGAACACTACCAACAAAAGGATCAAAAGCAGGGGGAGGTTAAAGGGACCAAATTCTGTCTCAATGACCAATTTCCCCAGGAGATAAACGAACGTCGCGAGAGGCTGTATCCTGTACAGAGGCAACAGAGTGAGAGGGGTAAGCGTTCCTTTCTCATTCTGGACAAATTCTTTATAGAAGGACAGCTCTGAGACAGCTCCATGACACCATGGCTGTACTAAATTCTACGGAGATGTCATTTTACAACCCAAAAAAATTATGGGAACTAAAAATATCTGAACACGCTCGTATACACAAACTTGATGTCTCCCTCTTCTCTCCCCTCTATTGTCGAGAACTTTTCTATAATTTAATGTTTTTTGTTTGTCTATCTTTTGTAAGTCTTTGGCTACATGTTAATCTGTTTACAACAAGCAATGGGAAGATATCAGAACTGGGATGTTGGGGAATAATAACATATTGTACGGGATACATTTGTATTGTAGTGAAGCCGTCTATATAGTAATGCAATGTCTCTTTCATGATCATGTGAAACGTCAATTGCTATGGAAATGCTGGGATGTGTTTTTCAATGAAAATGATGTACTTATAACGCAACTATGATACAATATGGATTACAATTATCATCCTGAATATTAAGGCTATACTTGCTGCATGTTACACACAGACACTCAACCATGTAAATTGGCTGGGTTATTATTTATTTAGACATCACACATTAAAGTCTTACTCTTATCCAGACATACACACTCACTAAATCACATCGAATATCACACACATCTGTTAAGCAGAGCAACACAGGGGAACCCAAGAGCAGACTCAGATGAGGAAACGGGGATGAATGAAGCAAAATATTTGTTACACAGGGAGATATGGAGTGCAGATCCGGGGAAGCTCGGATGAGTTGCAGAAAAACCAGATGTAGAGACTGAGGTTGGAGTTAGCTGAGTAGAACAGGGTAAACAGGTCCTGAGGGGAATCCAAGGTAGTGGTGGTGAGTAAAATACAGAGCAAGGTAGTTGGGTGGTGAGACTGCAATGAGAGGACAAACGGTGTCGGGCAGGGAACCAGGCACAGCAGAGTAACAGGATCTTGAATAATCATAAATGGCTAGAATCATGAACTGACTGAGCAGAGATTACGATCTGGCAGAGTGGAAGTGGCAGGACTGAGTATATGTAGAGGTCTTGGTTATGGAACGGGTTGCAGCTGGTAGGGATCTGCTCTGTCTCCAGCACACCTGTCTCCAACCACACAATCACACAGAGAGGGAGAGGGAAAGAGAGCGAGAGTGTACAGGGGGAGCAACTGCAGGTCTAGAAGACACCGGATGAACACCAGAGGGCGTAGCAGGAGCAGATGTGACACACATCAACCTACTCATTCCTAGAATCCTAGTAAAAATTCATTGTCTTAAGTCAGTTAGGATCACCACTTTATTTTAAGAATGTGAAATGTCAGAATAATAGTAGAGAGAATAATTTATTTCAGCTTTTCTTTCTTTCATCACATTCCCAGTGGGTCAGAAGTTTACATAAACAATTCAAAAGCAATGCTAATTGAGTGTAACTTGGGTCAAACATTTCGGGTAGTCTTCCTCAAGCTTCCCACAATAAGTTGGGTGATTTTGGCCCATTCCTCGTGACAGAGCTGGTGTAACTGAGTCAGTTTTCTAGGCCTCCTTCCTCGCACACGCTTTTTCAGTTCTGCCCACAAATGTTCTATAGGATTGAGGTCAGGGCTTGTGATGGCCACTCCAATACCTTGGCTTCGTTGTCCTTATGCCATTTTGCCACAACTTTGGAAGTATGCTTGGGGTCATTGTCCATTTGGAAGACCCATTTGCGACCAAGCTTTAACTTCCTGACTGATGCCTTGATATGTTGCTTCAATATATCCACATAATTTTCCTGCCTCATGATGCCATCTATTTTGTGAAGTGCACCAGTCCCTCCTACAGCAAAGCACCCCTGTGCTTCACGGTTGGGATGGTGTTCTTTGGCTTGCAAGCCTCCCCCTTTTTCCTCCAAACATAACGATGGTCATTATGGCCAAACAGTTCTAGTTTTGTTTCATCAGACCAGAGGACATTTTTCCAAACATTATGTTCTTTGTCCCCATGTGCAGTTGCAAACCATAGTCTGGCCTTATCCCCTGTGTATTTATACTTGTGTTTTATGTCTGTCTGTTGCCAAATCGCTTACCAGCGATCGTCTTGTCAGCTCCTGTCTTTTCCTAGCCTCTCTTTTTCCCGTCCTCCTGGTCCTGATGCTGTACCCGCCCGCCTGACCACTCTGCCCGTCCCTGACCCTGAGCCTGCCTGCCGTACTGTACCTTTGCTCCTACTCTGGATTATCGACCCCTGCCTGCATTGACTTGTCATTTTCCTGCCCCTGTGGTTACATTAAACATTGTTACTTCACACAGTCTGCACTTGGGTCTTACCTTGATTCCTGATATTTTCTTTGCATCTCTGCCTAGAAGGCCAGCATCCCGGAGTTGCCTTTTCATTGTTGACGTTAAGACTGGTGTTTTGCGGATACTATTTAATGAAGCTGCCAGTTGAGGACTTGTGAGGCCTCTGTTTCTCAAGCTAGACATTCTAATGTACTTTTCCTCTTGCTCAGTTGTGCACCGGGGCCTCACACTCCTCTTTCTATTCTGGTTAGAGCCAGTTTGCGCGGTTCTGTGAAGGGAGTAGTACACAGCGTTGTACGAGATATTCAGTTTCTTGGCAATTTCTCGCATGGAATAGCCTTCATTTCTCAGAACAAGAATAAACTGTTGAGTTTCAGAAGAAAGGTCTTTGTTTCTGGCCATTTTGAGCCTGTAATCGAACCCACAAATGCTGATGCTCCAGATATTCAGCTAGTCTAAAGAAGGCTAGTTTTATTGCTTCTTTAAATCAGAACAACAGTTTTCAGCTGTGCTAACATAATTGCAAAAGGGTTTTCTAATGATCAATTAGCCTTTTAAAATGATCAACTTGGATTAGCTAACACAACGTGCCATTGGAACACAGGAGTGATAGTTGCTGATAATGGGCCCCTGTACGCCTATGTAGATATTCCATAAAAAATCTGCTTTGTCCAACTACAACAGTCATTTACAACATTAACAATGTCTACACTGTATTTCTGATCAATTTTATGTTATTTTAATGGACAAAAAATATGTTTTTCTTTCAAAAACAAGGACATTTTGAACAATAGTGTATATCAAGCCTTTTTTTATATACTAAAAGCTCCATTATTAGCTTGTTTTAACTACTCCTATAGAAATGTTAGTCTGTCATGTACTCAACAGGAAGGTCTGATTTCGCTATTATTAAAACAAGACCCAGGTGGCAAATATAAAGATCCAGTCTATCTAAAAAGAAATGGAGGCCTCTTACACTTCAATGTTGTTATTCAAAAATACTAGCGAATTGCATAGCACTCAGAATTGAAAAGGTTTTACCAGGTATTGTTCATCCTGATCAGACACGCTTTTACATGGACGATACATTGGAGATAATATAGGACAACTACTAGAAACATCTAAGAATCCAAGCCTGGTATTTATAGCAGATTTTGAAAAGGCCTTTTCAAAAATAAAACTGGATTTTAATAATAAATGGCTGTATTTTTTCAGTTGTGGTGAGTCTCTTATAAAATGGGTAAAAGTAATGTACAGCAACCCCAGTTGTAAAATAGTAAATAGAGGCTACTTCTTAGAGTTTAGAATTGTCAAGAGGAGTTGAACAACTGTGTCCGCTGTCACCATATCTATTTGTTGTGGCCATCGACATGCTAGCTATTAAAATTTGATCAAATAGCAACATTAGAGGATTAGAGATCCAAGGCTTAAAAACAGAAGTGTCCATGTATGCAGACGACTCAAATTCTATATTAAGGCAGCAAGCTAGATCCCTGCAATGTCTCATTGAAGATCTAGATAACTTTTCTGGTCTCTCTGGAGTAAAACCTAATTATGATAAGTGTACAACATTACATATTGGAACTTTAAAAAATACAACTTTTACATTACCCTGCAGTTTACCTATAAAATGCACTGACGGTGAAGTAGACATACTTGGTATTCATATCACAAAATATATAAATGAGCTCTCCACAATGAATTTCAATAGAAGACTAGTAAAAATAGACAAGATCCTGCAACCATGGAGAGGTAATTAACTGTCTATTTATGGAAGAATTGCACTGATTAACTCCTTAGTCGTATATCAGTTTACTCACTTATGGCGTTGCCTACTCCTGATGATTAGTTTTTCAAATAATATGAGCAAAAAATATTTTGCTTCATCTGGGATGCTAAACCAGACAAGATAAAGCATGCCTGTCTATATAACGAATATGAACTGGGTGGGTTGAGATGATTAAATATAAAAGCACTAAACATCTCTCTAAAAGCTTCACTCATACAGAAGTTTTACTTGAACCCTGAATGGTTCTCAAGTAGATTACTAAAACAAGTTTAGAGCAGATTGTTCACCTTAGTGCAGATTGCCATGTCTCATTTTCGATTAATTGAAAATTAAACCTCTTTCAAAGTATCTCTTTTTCAAACAAGGATTGCAGAGCAAATATTACAACAAATATAATGGCTGAACTTAAATGTGCAGGTTGATAAAAGACCTGTATTGTTTTTAAATTATATTGTAATTTGGAATGGGAGAGTTATTTCATAGAGTTATCATAATTGTATGGGAAGGTCTGCTTAATCCAAGATTACAACCAATTGATTACAGTTACCCCAAAAGTAGGTAGGGAACTGGTCTGTCTGCTCAATATAAAAGATCAAAACTGGCGGAGGAATAAAAGTAGGAAAGTATACCAGTTTCATTTGAGGATCAGGATGTTGACAGCTGTGCCATACAGATTGGAAAATAGTTGGGAAGATATTTTTGATGTACTGATTCCATGGTATGAGTTGATATATTAAACGACACAAGATTCAAGACTTTGTGCTTTTCAGGAAAATCACTGTACAGAATTCTTGCCACTGACAAAATGTTAAATATGTGGGGCATACAATCATTGCATCTCTGCAGATTTTGTTGTGAGGATGCAGAATCAATAGACCATTTGTTTTGGTATTGCCCTTAGGTAGACTGGTTCTGGTCTCAGGTTCAGGAATGGCTGAAAAAGCATAACGTTAATCTTAAATTGACCCTAGAAATAGCATTGTTGGGAGAATTTAATTATTTTATTTTATTTGTAGAATTTTTTCTCGTGGGTGGGTGGGTGGGGGGGGTCTGTCTATGTGCCTTTGAGCAGGGCGTTGACACTAGTTGCTTCTGTGGATCGCTCTGGATGGGAGTCTGTTACAGTAGATGACCGAATGTAATGTAAATGTTGAGCGGCTTCACTGCAAGTAGATTGTTTTAATATTCAATAAAAAAATAAACCAAATAATTCCAATCACTCTATTATCACTCTCACTTTGGTTAACCCCATGAAAGATGATTACATTTTGAGCAACATATTAAATTGGATTGACATTATTTTGGTCAAATGAACATAACTAATAATTGACCTCGGAACAGCCTCAATTCATCAGGGCATGGAGTCTACAAGGTGTCAAGCGTTCCACAGGGATGCTGGCCCATGTTGACTACAATGCTTCCCACAGTTGTGTCAAGTTGGCTTCATGTCCATTGGGTGGTCGACCATTCTTGATACGGAAACTGTTGAGTGTGAAAAACCCAGCAGCGTTGCAGTTCTTGACACAAACCGTTGCGCCTGGCACCTACTACCACACCTTGTTCAAAGGCACTTAAATGTTTTGTCTTGCCCATTCACAATCCATGTCTCAATTGTCTCAAGGCTTAGAAATCCTTTGTTAACCTGTCTCCCCCTTCATCTGCACTGATTGAAGTGGATTTAAAAAGTGACATCATCACGGGATCATAGCTTTCACCTGATCAGTCTATGTAATGGAAACAGCAGGTGTTCTTAATGTTTTGTATACTCAGTGTCAATTTCAATTCACCCCAGAATAATTTCTTATAGTGTGGCTGTGTGGGTAAATGTTTTATTTCCATTTTTTTTTTTTTTACACCAAATACAGAACATACACATATGAACAACTTATAGACACACACAAACAACGACTACAGTACATCTCCTCTGCCCAGACACGCACGCACACACCTCCATCCCTAGTGCATGTATTATTGTTGGCCACATGGTCTTACATTTGACACATTTTCTCAGGTCGCCCATGCTATTTCAATATTTCAATAATAAACCATTGGGTATCTCACTACACCCCCATATGCCATGTCTTAAAATATGCAGCCAGATGGATTAAAAGTATGTTTACATTGTAATACTTCTATCAGCCAACTTTCTAGTTCTGGCCATAACTTTTGGACTTAGTAGCATTCCCAGAATGCATGGATTATTGAATCATTCTTAGTTTTAAACTTAAGACATGGGTCTACCGTTGTGCTGTAGAATGTGTGAATTTTGTCTCGTATAATACATTCTCTACAATTGATATACTCAATTAAGCGTAAATGTAAGTTTTAATTTCATTAGTTATGCTCCAACTTTCTCTCCATCTTGTTCTAACATCAGTTATTTTTAAGTCTTGGTTCCATATTTTTTGTAAGACATTGTCTGTTGGACATTTTCTTTTGGAAGGTTTTTGTATATCGTCCCTATCATATGAACATCCTTTTCTGACTCAAATAAGATTCCCTCAAGGTTGCTCTGATGTCTAAAATATTTCATTTTGAAATGTTGTTTATTTGAAACTATCTAAACTGGTCAGTCCCAAACAACTTTTTAATTCTGTCATGGAAATAAATGTATTTCCTCTTACCAAGTCATTTATGGTTTCTATGCCTTTAGTTTTCCATGTGGACCAATTTATATGGTGACTTCTGAAAAAAGGGTTCTTTGGCTGTCCCCATAGGATAAACCTTTTTGGTTCCAGCCAGGTAGAACCCTTTTTGGTTCAAGGTAGAACTCTTTTGGGTTCCATGTAGAACTCTCTGTGGAAAGGGTTTTACATGGAACCCAAAAGGGTTCTTTAAAGGGTTCTTCTATGGGGACAGACGTGGAACTGTTTTAGGTTCTTGATAGCACCTTTTTTTCTAAGAGTGTAAGGCTGTGCTTTTGGGAGTGATTTTGGTTCTTGTAGAATACGTTTCATTTTCTTCCATATTGTTAAGGTGCTCTTAACTATGAAGTTGTTCATGTTATTAGCTTCATCCTCTGAAAATAGACACGTCAAAAGATTCTGGGGAGGAGAAGGCGCATCTTCAATATGTACCCATAGTTCCTCTTTAGTGCATTTAACTATTAGTCACACGTAAAAGCCTTGGGTAGCTAGTTGATACAATTCTGGAAGGTTAAAACCCCCCTCAGATTTAGGAAGATGTAAAACTTTCATTTTTATTCTATGAATTTTACTAGACCATATAAAGTCTGTTACGACCGAGTAAGATTTATGGGAAGATTATTACATTGAATTAATAAATCTGCTTTCATATTGTTGAGTAATGGAAGAAAGTTATCTTCATATATTTGTTGTTTGTTGTCACTTATTAAGCATCCTAAGTATTGAATATTTTTTGTGGCCCACTTAAAGGATTGCTGTAGATCGTGAGTTCTTCTTTTTCTTTTTTCTATTGCCTTTTGTTTTTGGTTAGGTATATGGGTTAAGACTGACAGCCGTTCTGAACTTGGACACCGCATGCGACAAGAAGTTGCCCCCATTCCTCCCACTAATTGGGCAACTTTTGCAAATTTTTTGTTTTCTGAGTGAGGGAAAGGGAAAAGCTGTAAATTGAGAGGACACGAGTCTCAATGTATTTTGAAAAATGATACGTTGAGGACAGTGGAGGCTGCTGAGGGGAGGACGACTCATAATAATGGCTGGAACGGAGCAAATGGAATGGCATCAAATACATGGAAAACATGTGTAACACTTTGTATTCAGGACAAATGTGAATGGCTTTGTCATATTCTTTTTTTCCAGTATTACTTTAGTGCCTATTTGCAAACAGGATGCATGTTTTGGAATAGTTTTATTCTGTACAGGCTTCCTTCTTTTCACTCTGTTACTTAGGTTAGTATTGTGGGGTAACTACAATGTCGTTGATCCATCCTAAGTTTTCTCCTTTCATAGCCATTAAACTCTGTAACTGTTTTAAAGTCCCATTGGCCTCATGGTGAAATTCCTGAGCGGTGTCCTTCCTGAGTAGGAAGGACAAGTGGTGCCGTGGTGCCGTGTAGCCCATTCCTGCAGTCAAATGATCGAGTGGCCTCATTGTTGGAATGTTATTAATATTTTTCATAATTTCATAATTAATAAACATAATTTTAAAAAACCACTGAAAATCCGGTGTTTCTGTGTCAAATGATTTTGTTATATTTCAGTCTTCTGTGATGTATATATAAAGTGTAGTACTGGGATGCGAACTCAAAATGTAATACATTTCAACTCTATATCTGACATGGTACAGGGGACTTGTTTTTTTTAAGGCCACAACCATGTGTGTGGCGTGTATACTTTTGTTTCAAAGTAGATTTGTTTAAGACTACCAAGAAACACTCTGTGACCCTGATTTAGCCCACCGCAGTATTAAGATGAGGGAGGTAGATTTTTTATTTAGGAGCATAGCCTTATTTCTATTACAGCATATTGGATTACTATCATTCATATTCCATTCACCAAGCTCAATGTAACATCGACAGGTTTAGGCTACTACGTTACTCAAATTTCCCCAATACTCATCATGAGGTTGCTACAACCTAATCTATGAATACAGTGGCGGTAAGATCAGAGAGGACAACAAAAATAATCATGAGCATGGCCTTCAACATATTGGATGACTGTCATTCATATTCCATACCAGCTTGCACACTCTTGCCTGCATCTAGCTGATATAGGGTGTAATCATTAGTTCAATAGTTGCAAACGGCAGTTTCTATTGGACAAATTCATGTATGTTTATCCTTGTTTTGTTCCGTTTAAGAAATGTCTTTCAACAGAATCAATGGAATGAATACACCCCAGATCACGTGTAAACACAGTTCACTTTGATTGCAGCCACATTATATTCCTTCTTGCATCTATGCGCTCTCCTCCTCTCACCTCTTCCCTTCGCTTGTGGACTTCAATGCACAACACATCAGCTGTATGTGACCAGGCGAAAAAAACTTTCCAAGCCAAATCTCTACGCACAGCCTACATCGTTGTCACCATATTAGCTAAAGTAACATCATAGTCAGCATAGCTAATAGGACTAACGCGTTAGAAAACCCGCTACAATCATGCAGTAACGTTACAGTATACAGTCAGTAAGCAGGTACACTGGCGGGCCCCGGTAGCAATACATTTGCAAAACCAAAAGCTTATCTTGACTTGGAAGAGTTCCAATGTTGTGTTGGATAGTCATAGCCAGCTAACTTAGCTAACATAGCATCCCTCTGTTTGAGCAGGGTGTTTCAGTAGGCTATACCAGCTACCTGCATTTGCTAGCTAAGTAAAAGAAGCTGAAAAAAAACAATCTCTCTCTATTTCTCTCTTTCTTCTTCATTTTGGAAGAAATTAATTTGTTCAAAATTGTTAAACTGTTGTGTCTCTCTTTTAATCAACTACTCACATTTTATGCACTGCAGTGGTAGCTAGCTGTAGCTTATGCTTTCAGTACTAGATTCATTCTCTGATCTTTTGATTGGGTGGACAACATGTCAGTTCATGCTGCAAGAGCTCTGATAGGTTGGAGGACGTCCTCCGGAAGTTGTCATAATTACTGTGTAAGTCTATGGAACGGGGTGTGATCCATGAGCCTCCTAGGTTTTGTATTGAAGTCAAAGTACCCAGAGGAGGACGGAAGCTAGCTGTCCTCCGGCTACACAAGGATGTTACCGTACAGAGTGCTGTTGAGGCTATTGTAGAACTTCTTTGCAAAATAGTGCGTTTTAATCAATTATTTGGTGACATGATTATATTTAGTATAGTTTTATCTATACTTTTTAAATGTTATACAATTTTTATTTCTATGAAATTCACTGAGGAGGATGGTCCTCCCCTTCCTTCTCTGAGGAGCCTCCATTGTATGACTGAAAGTTTACAACTTAGGTCGAGAGAACATTTTTTGTAATCAAGGTGACCGACTGGGACACATTTAATACCTCCTTTCACACTCTTTCCTGCATCTAGCTGATCTACGGTGTAATCATTAGTCTAACAGTTGCAAACGAGAGAGTTTCTATTGGACAAATTCAGGTATGTTTATCTCTGTTTCTTTCACTTCCGTTAAATAAATGTTTTTCAACAGAATCGGCGGAATGACTACACCCCTGATTACCGCAAACACATTTCACTTTCAGAGCAGCCACATACAAACAGCATTATCACTTTTTCTCATTGTTTAATTCCTTCTCGCATCTACGCGCTTAACTCCTCTCACCTTTTCCCTTCACTTGTGGACTTCAGTGTACAATACAACTGCTGTCTGTGACCAGGTAAAAAAAACGTTCCAAGCTTAACCTTCATACCATAACCGCTAACCACTACACACAGCCTACATCGTTGTCACCATATTAGCTAACGTCATAGTTGATGGGACAGCCACACAGTGCCAGGGATTCTTATTACAACTGGACCTTTACCTGGCCACTGTGCACCCAGCTACCTTGGGAAGGGAGAGAGTGTCAGCCCTCGTCTCATGCCTCTCAGGGAGAGCTCTGGAGTGGGCAAACGCTGTATGGGGAGAAGATGACGCGGCGCCAGACCACTTCGAGGAGTTCACCCATCGCTTCCGGGCCGTTTTCGACCATCTGATAAGAAGGGAGAGCAGCGGGAGAACAGCTCTTCCATTTGAGGGAGGGGGCGAGGAGCGCCCAGGAATTCGCCCTGGAATTCCGGACCTTGGCCGCCGGAGCAGGCTGGAGCGACAGGACGTCCAACGAGAGCTGGCCTGCAGGGATGCCACCATCTCTTTCGACAAACTGGTAGATTTGTCCATCCGGTTGGATAACCTGCTGGTCACCCGCGGACGTCCAGAGAGGGCTCTGTCGGTGCCATCTTCCAGCACCAACGCTCAGGTGCCCATGGAGTTGGGAGGGGCTGCGCGTAGGGAGACTGGAGGTGGAGCCATCACGTGCATCGTCTGTGGCCGCAGAAGACACACTGCCAGTCGGTGCCGTGTCGGTTCCTCTGGGAGTCGAGGTAACAGACAGGGCACTCTGGCGTCACCTCAGGTGAGTTTGCACCACACTCATCCAGAGTCCTCTGTTGACCAAATGTTTGTACCTGTTTGTTTCCCTACATTCCCAGCATAAGGCGCTCATCGATTCAGAAGCAGCTGGAAATTTTATTGACTTAGCACTTAGTTTAGGGATTCCCATTTTTAATGTAGTTAGACCCTTCCCGGAACACGCTCTGGATAGTCGACCATTAGGGTCCGGGCTAATCAGGGAGGCCACCATCTCCTTGGCCATGGTGACGCAGGGGGATCACGAGGAGAGAATCAGCCTCTTCCTCATTGACTCTCCTGCATTTCCTGTGGTACTAAGCCTTCCCTGGCTGGCTCATCATAACCCTACCATTTCCTGGCAACAGAGGGCTCTCACAGGGTGGTCGCGAGAGTGCTCGGGCAGGTGTGTAGGGGTTTCCGTTGGTGCTACCACCGTGGAAAGTCCAGACCAGGTCTCCACCGTGCGCATCCCCCCAGAATATGCCGATTTGGCTCTCGCCTTCTGTAAGAAGAAGGCGACTCAATTACCACCTCATCGACGGGGGGATTGTGCGATAAATCTCCTGGCAGACGCTGCGCTTCCCAGGAGTCACGTGTATCCCCTGTCGCAAGCGGAGACGGTGGCTATGGAGACATATGTCTCTGAATCCTTGCGTCAGGGGTACATTCGGCCCTCTACTTCACCCGCCTCCTCAAGTTTCTTTTTTGTGAAGAAGAAGGATGGAGGTTTACGCCCGTGCATTGACTATAGAGGTCTCAATCAAATCACAGTGAGGTACAGTTACCCGCTACCTCTTATCGCCACGGCAATTGAGTCAATGCATGGGGCGCGCTTCTTCACGAAACTGGATCTCAGGAGTGCGTATAACCTGGTGCGTATCCGGGATAGAGACGAGTGGAAGACAGCGTTTAGTACCACCACGGGGCATTATGAGTACCTCGTCATGCCGTACGGGTTGATGAATGCTCCATCAGTTTTCCAATCCTTTGTAGACGAGATTTTCAGGGACCTGGACGGTCAGGGTGTAGTGATGTATATCAATGACATTCTGATATACTCCGCTACATGCGCCGAGCATGTTTCCTTGGTGCGCAAGGTACTTGGACGACTGTTGGAGTATGACCTGTATGTCAAAGCTGAGAAATGCCTGTTCTTTCAGCAGTCCGTCTCCTTCCTAGGGTGTCGCATTTCCACATCAGGGGTGGAGATGGAGAGTGACCGCATTGCAGCCGTGTGTAATTGGCCGACTCCCACTACGGTTTTTAGGGTTTGCCAATTACTACCGGAGATTTAACCGGGGTTTTGGCCAGGTGGCTTCTCCCATTACCTCACTGCTGAAGGGGGGTCCTGTATGGTTGCAGTGGTTGGCTGAAGCTGACAGGGCTTTAGGGCAACTAAGAGCTCTGTTTACTTCGGCTCCCGTGCTGGCCCATCCGGATCCTTCTTTGGCATTCATACTGGAGGTGGACGCCTCCGAGGCTGGGATAGGAGCCGTGCTCTCACAGCGCTCGAGTTCGCCACCGAAACTCTGCCCCTGTGCTTTCTTCTCGAAGAAGCTCAGCCCGGCGGAGCGTAACTATGATGTGGGGGACTGGGAGTTGTTGGCTGGGGTTAAAGCATTGAAGGTGTGGAGACATTGGCTTGAGGGGGCTAAACACCCTATCCTCATCTGGACTGACCACCGCAACCTGGAGTACATCCGGGCAGCGAGGAGACTCGTCCTCGTCAGGCAAGGTGGGCCATGTTCTTTACCCGTTTTGTGTTTACCCTATCCTACAGACCAGGTTCCCAGAATACAAAGGCAGATGCACTGTCCCGGCTGTATGACACAGAGGAGCGGCCCATGGATCAGACTTCCACACTCCCGGCCTCCTGCCTGGTAGCGCCGGTCGTGTGGGAGCTGGATGCGGACATTGAGCAGGCGTTACGTACAGAGCCCACTCCCTTTCAGTGTCCCGTTGGGCGTATGTACGTTCTGTCTGCTGTCCGTGATCAGTTGATCTATTGGGCCCATACGTCTCCCTCCTCTCGTCATCCTGGGATTGGTCGGACGGTGCAAGAGACGTGATGGTTTATGTTTCCTCCTGCTCGGTGTGTGCCCATGTAACGGATGTGAAATGGCTAGCTAGTTAGCGGGTACGCGCTAGTAGCATTTCAATCAGTTACGTCACTTGCTCTGAAACCTAGAAGTAGGGTTGCACCTTGCTCTGCAAGGGCCGCGGCTTTTGTGGAGCGATGGGTAACGGCGCTTCGTGGGTGACTGTTGTTGATGTGTGCAGAAGGTCCCTGGTTCGCGCCCGTGTCGGGGCGAGGGGACGGTTTAAAGTTATACTGTTACATTGATGCTGTTGACCCGGATCACTGGTTGCTGCGGAAAAGGAGGAGGTTGAAAGGGGGGTGAGTGTAACGGATGTGAAATGGCTAGCTAGTTAGCGGGTACGCGCTAGTAGCATTTCAAACAGTTACGTCACTTGCTCTGAAACCTAGAAGTAGGGTTGCACCTTGCTCTGCAAGGGCCGTGGCCTTTGTGGAGCGATGGGTAACGATGCTTCGTGGGCGACCGTTGTTGATGTGTGCAGAGGGTCCCTGGTTCGCGCCCGGGTCGGGGCGAGGGGACGGTCTAAAGTTATACTGTTACACCCAGTGTAAGGCCCCGAGACACCTGCCAAGAGGAAAGTTACATTCCTTACCCGTTCCACAACGACCTTGGTCACATCTGTTAGTGGATTTCCTAATAGATCTTCCTCTTTCAAAGGGAAATACTACGATCCTGGTGGTTGTGGATCGTTTTTCTAAGTCCTGTCGTCTCCTTCCTCTGCCCGGTCTTCCTACGGCCCTACGGACTGCAGAAGCCCTGTTTACTCACGTCTTCCAGCACTACGGGGTGCCTGAGGATATAGTGTCTGATCGGGGTCCCCAGTTCACGTCGAGAGTTTGGAAGGCGTTCATGGTACGTTTGGGGGTCTCGATCAGCCTTACCTCCGGTTTTCAACCCGAGAGTAACGGACAGGTAGAGTCAACCAGGATGTGGGCAGGTTTCTGCGGTCCTATTGCCAGGACTGGCCATGGAGGTGGGCGGCGTTCGTGCCCTGGGCCGAGATGGCACAGAAGTCGCTTCGCCACTCCTCCACTAACCTTTCCCCTTTTCAGTGCGTATTGGGGAACCAGCTGGTTCTGGCGCCGTGGCATCAGGGTCAGACCGAGGCTCTTGCGGTGGACGACTGGTTTAGGCGCGCGGAGGAGACATGGGAGGCCGCCCGTGTACACCTCCAGCAAGCCACGCGTCGCCAGAAAGCCAGTGCGGCCCGTCACCGCAGCGAGAGGTCTGGCTCTCGACCCGTAACGTGCCCCTCTGCCAGCCCTGCCAGAAGCAGGGTGCCCGGTTTGTGGGGCCTTTCAAAGTCCTGAGGAGGGTGAACTAGGTATTTTACAGATTACAGCTTCCCTCTGATTATCATATTAACCCCTCATTCCATGTCTCTCTCCTCAGGCCGGTGGTGGCTGGTCCACTCCAGGAATCTGAGGTGCGGGATGTCCCTCCGCCCCCTTTGGACATCGAGGGGGAACCGGCGTACATTGTCCGTTCCATCCTGGATTCGAGGTGTCGGGCGGGGGGCCTTCAGTATCTCGTGGAGTGGGAGGGGTACGGTCCGGAGGAGAGGTGCTGGGTTCCGGTTGGAGATGTTTTGTATCCTGAACTGCTACGGTAGTTTCACCGTCGCCGGCTGGATCGCCCTGCGCCTCGCCCTCCTGGTCGTCCCTGAGGCCGGTGTCGGCGCGCCTCTGGAGTCGCGCGTCAAGGGGGGGTACTGTCACGACTTCCGCCGAAGTCGGTGCCTCTCCTTGTTCGGGCGGAGTTCGGCAATCGACGTCACCGGCTTTCTAGCCATCGCCGTTCCATTTTTCATATATCCATTTGTTTTGTCTTGTTCCATACACACCTGCTTTTCATTCCCCAATCAATCTACATGTATTTAACCCTCTGTTTCCCATCATGTCTTTGTGTGTAATTGTTTCATGTTATGTGGTGTTTTATTACGCGCTTGACTTTTGTTATGTTCCGTGTTTTGAGCGCGTTTGATTTATGTAGTGCTCTCGTTTTTGGAACAAAAATAAAAGTGTGTCTGTTAACATTACTCTGCTCTCCTGCACCTGACTTCGTCTCTAGTACACCTCTTGACAATAGTAAATATAGCTAGCTACTAGAACTAATGCGTTAATAACCCTGCTACAATCATGCAGTACAGTGTACAGCAAGCAGTTTAGCAATTACACCGGCAGGCCCCAATGGCAATAAATTAATAAAACTTGGAAGAGTTCCAGTGTTGGATAGCCATAACCAGCTAACATAGCATCCCTCTCTGTTTGTGCTAGGTGTTTGAGTAGGTTAAACTATCTAGCTGCATTCGCTAGCTGGGTAAGTGGGGGAAAAATAAAACTAAATTTAGCTCTCTCTCACTGAAGAAATCATCAGAGCAAGGGAAACAGCGCTGCTCTGTCACAGTATGTTGTCGTGACGTGACTACCATTAATGTGTGTTGACTGTTATGTTATTGTCACGACTTCGACCGAGGCAGGCTCTCCTTCCCGTTCGGGTGGCGTTCGGCGGTCGTCGTCACCGGCCTATTAGCTGCCACTGATCCTTTTCTCCCCCTCCCTATGTGTTTATTGGGCGCACCTGTTTTGTATGGGGGGGTAATTAGTTGGGCTTATTTAATCAGCCGGCATTCACGTTTCTTTGTGCGGGATTGTTTGCGTGTAAGTAGTGGTGTGCTACATGTTTCTGGACTGAGTTCTTTTACCCCGCGTCTGGGGTTGGTTATAGTGTACACCCAGTGTGTTAATAGGGTGGACTAGATGGTCCGTGTTCATTAAAGAACATTTTGGATTTGGCACCTGCTGTTTCCTGCGTGTTGACTCCACACTCTGACACCCAGGCCTTACAGAATCCCGCACCCAAAGAAATGGAGTCAGCAGGAGCAGCAGCCAACCCTCTCCCATCGATAGAGGAACGGGTGCTCCAGCATACCACTGTTCTCCACCGTATTGGAACAGCGATGGATGCGATGATGGAGCGAATGGATCGATGGGAGAGGAGTGGTTTCCTCTCTCCACCTTCGGCTCCTCCAGCCCAGGACTCTTCCTTCCTCGGCTGACACTCCCGAGGGATTATGATGGATCGGCGGTGGGGTGCCAGGGGTTCCTACTCCAACTGGAACTGTACCTTGCCGCCGTAAGACCCACTCCCTCGGGAGAGGAGAGGGTGAGTGTCCTCGTCTCCTGCCTCACGGGTCGTGCTCTGGAGTGGGCCAACGCGGTCTGGAATGGTCCAGACTCGGCGAAGGAGCATTACCCAGAATTCACCCGCCGTTTTCGGGCCGTATTCGACCATCCTCCAGAGGGCCGAGCGGCGGGAGAACGACTGTTCCACCTTAGGCAGGAGAAGAGGAGCGCCCAGGATTACGCGCTGGAGTTCCGGACCCTGGCTGCAGGATCTGGGTGGAACGACAGGGCCCTTATTGATCGGTACCGGTGTAGTCTCCGGGGGGACGTCCGCAGGGAGCTAGCATGTCGGGACACCGCTCTTTCTCTGGATGAGCTGATTGACATGTCCATCCGTCTGGACAATCTGCTGGCTGCCCGCGGGCGTTCTGAGAGGGTCCTGTACGTTCCACCACCCAGTCCCTCCGCTCCTATTCCGATGGAGGTGGGAGGGGCTGGGCAGAGGGGTACCGGAGGAGGAGGCTCTCCCTGCACCAGCTGTGGTCGGAGAGGACACACGGCCGATCGGTGCTGGGGGGGTCCGTCTGGGAGTCGAGATGGCAGGCGGAAGACTTCTCGATCACCCCAGGTGAGTCAGCACCAAACTCACCCAGAACCCCCTGTTAGTCACATGTTTGTCTTGATTTTTTTTCTTAAATTTTTCCCCTCTTCCCAGCATAGGGCGCTAGTCGATTCAGGCGCAGCTGGGAACTTTATGGATCGCGGACTCGCTCTTAGGTTAAGGGTTCCGCTTGTGCCGATAGATTCTCCCTTTCCCGTGCACTCCCTAGATAGCTGGCCATTAGGGTCAGGGGTGGTCAGGGAGACCACGGTTCCCCTGGACATGGTGACGCAGGGGAATTATAAGGAGCGTATCAGCTTTTATATTATTGATTCGCCTGCGTTTCCGGTGGTACTAGGGATTCCCTGGCTGGCCCGGCACAATCCTAAAATTTTGTGGAAACAGGGGGTTCTCCAGGGGTGGTCAAAGGAGTGTTCTGGAAGGTGTTTGGGAGTTTCCATCGGTGCCACGTCGGTGGAAAGTCCAGACCAGGGTTCCACGGTGTACATTCCCCCCGAGTATGCCGATTTGGCAATCGCTTTCTGTAAAAAGAAAGCGACTAAATTACCACCTTATCGACCGGGAAGGGATTGTGCGATAGATCTCCAGGTAGACGCTGCGCTTCCCAAGAGTCACGTGTACCCATTGTCCCAAGAGGAGACGGTGGCTATGGAGACATATGTCACTGAGTCTCTGGGACAGGGGTACATTCGGTCCTCCATCTCACCCGCCTCCTCGAGTTTCTTTTTTGTGAAGAAAAAGGAGGGAGGTTTGTGTCCGTGTATTGATTATAGAGGTCTAAATGCCATCACTGTGGGGTTTAGTTACCCACTACCTCTCATTGCTACGGCAATGGAATCATTTCACGGAGCGCAGTTCTTCACAAAATTGGATCTCAGGAGCGCGTATAGTCTGGTGCGTATTCGGAAAGGAGACAAGTGGAAAACCGCATTTAGTACCACATCGGGCCATTATGAGTACTGCGTCATGCCGCATGGGTTAAAGAATGCTCCAGCCGTTTTCCAATCCTTTGTAGACGATATTCTCAGGGACCTGCACGGGCAGGGAGTGGTTGTTTATATCGATGACATTCTGATCTACTCAGCCACTTACGCCGCGCATGTGTCTCTGGTACGCAAGGTGCTTAGTAGACTGCTGGAGCATGACCTATATGTCAAGGCTGAGAAGTGTGTGTTCTCCAAACGAGCCGTCTCTTTTCTGGGTTATCGCATTTCCACCTCGGGCGTGGTGGTAGGGAGTGACCGCATTAAGGCCGTGCGTAATTGGCCGACTCCGACCACGGTAAAGGAGGTGCAGCGGTTTTTGGGTTTTGCCAATTACTACCGGAGGTTATCCGGGGTTTTGGCCAGGTGGCAGCTCCTATTACCTCACTGCTGAAGGGGGGTCCGGTGCGTTTGCAGTGGTCAGCAAAAGCGGACGGAGCTTTCAACAGGTTGAAGGCGCTGTTCACGGATGCGCCCGTGTTGGCACATCCGGATCCCTCTCTAGCATTCATAGTGGAGGTGGACGCGTCCGAGGCTGGGGTAGGTGCCGTGCTATCACAGCGCTCTGGTACGCCACCAAAACTCCACACCTGTGCTTTCTTCTCGAAGAAACTCAGCCCAGCGGAGCGTAACTATGATGTGGGGGACCGGGAGTTGTTAGCAGTGGTCAGTGCCCTGAAGGTGTGGAGACACTGGCTTGAAGGGGCTAAGCACCCTTTTCTCATCTGGACCGACCACCAGAATCTGGAGTATATTCGGGCAGCTAGGAGACTGAATCCACGTCAAGCAAGGTGGGCCATGTTCTTTACCCGATTCCAGTTTACCTTAACGTATAGACCGGGCTCCCAGAACGTAAAGGCGGATGCACTGTCCCGTTTATACGACTCGGACGATCGGCCCACCGAACCCACTCCCATCCTTCCCGCCTCTAGGCTGATAGCACCAGTGGTGTGGGAAGTGGACTCGGACATCGAGCGGGCGTTACGGGCGGAACCCGCTCCTCCTCAGTGTCCGGTGGGGCGGAAATACGTGCCGCTTGGTGTTCGGGACAAATTGATTCGGTGGGCTCACGTTCTACCCTCCTCCGGTCACCCTGGGGTGAAGAGGACAGTGGGGAGCCTTCGGGGGAGGTATTGGTGGCCTACCTTGGCGAGAGACGTTAGGGTTTATGTTTCCTCCTGTTCGGTATGCGCCCAGAGTAAGGCTCCTAGGCACCTTCCTAGAGGGAAGTTACAACTCCTCCCCGTTCCACAACGGCCTTGGTCGCACCTGTCCGTAGATTTTCTGACCGATCTTCCCCCGTCTCAGGGGAACACTACGGTACTGGTGATTGTGGATCGGTTCTCGAAGTCCTGTCGTCTCCTCCCGTTGCCCGGTATTCCTACAGCCCTACAGACTGCGGAGGCATTATTCACCCACGTCTTCCGGCACTACGGGGTGCCGGAGGACATAGTTTCTGATCGGGGCCCCCAATTCACGTCCCGAGTGTGGAGGGCGTTTATGGAGCATTTGGGGGTCTCGGTCAGCCTTACCTCCGGTTATCACCCTGAGAGTAATGGGCAGGTGGAGAGAGTGAACCAGGAGGTGGGTAGGTTTCTGCGGTCGTATTGCCAGGACCGGCCAGGGGAGTGGGCGAGATACATTCCCTGGGCCGAAATGGCCCAGAACTCACTACGCCACTCCTCTACTAACGTGTCCCCCTTTCAGTGTGTATTGGGGTACCAGCCAGTCCTGGCACCATGGCATCCGAGCCAGACCAAGGCTCCTGCGGTGGAGGAATGGGTGCAGCGCTCCAAGGAGACATGGAGAGCCGTCCAGGAATCACTTCAACAAGCTAGTGGACGGCAGAAGAGGAGTGCTGACCGCCACCGCAGTGAGGCCCCCGTGTTTGTACCGGGGGACAGGGTCTGGCTCTCGACCCGAAACCTGCCCCTCCGCTTGCCCTGCCGGAAGCTGGGTCCGCAGTGTGTAGGGCCCTTCAAAGTCCTGAGGAGAATAAACGAGGTGTGTTATCGATTACAACTCCCTTCCTATTATCGTATTAACCCCTCGTTTCATGTGTCTCTCCTCAGGCCAGTGGTAGCTGGTCCCCTGCAGGACGGTGAGGTACCGGAGGTCCCTCCTCCCCCTCTGGACATTGAGGGGACCCCGGCGTACAAGATACGGGCCATTCTGGACTCGAGACGCCGGGTGAGGGGCCTGCAGTACCTCGTGGACTGGGAGGGGTACGGTCCGGAGGAGAGGTGCTGGGTACCGGTGGGGGACATTTTGGACCCGTCTATGCTGAGGGATTTCCATCGCCTCCATCCGGATCGCCCTGCGCCTCGTCCTCCGGGTCGACCTCGAGGCCGGTGTCGGCGCGCTGCGGGAGCCGCGCGTCAGAGGGGGGGTACTGTCACGACTTCGACCGAGGCAGGCTCTCCTTCCCGTTCGGGTGGCGTTCGGCGGTCGTCGTCACCGGCCTATTAGCTGCCACTGATCCTTTTCTCCCCCTCCCTATGTGTTTATTGGGCGCACCTGTTTTGTATGGGGGGGTAATTAGTTGGGCTTATTTAATCAGCCGGCATTCACGTTTCTTTGTGCGGGTTTGTTTGCATGTAAGTAGTGGTGTGCTACATGTTTCTGGACTGAGTTCTTTTACCCCGCGTCTGGGGTTGGTTATAGTGTACACCCAGTGTGTTAATAGGGTGGACTAGATGGTCCGTGTTCATTAAAGAACATTTTGGATTTGGCACCTGCTGTTTCCTGCGTGTTGACTCCACACTCTGACACCCAGGCCTTACAGTTATTCAAATCAATTAACTATGATTAATTGATTACGCAATTAAATTAAGCATGTAACAATTAACTCAGCAACTTTGGGCACCACGGGAAAACTTATTTAACGAGTTGCTATCTCCTGAATTAAACTCTTATAAGATATATTCATATCTATAGATAAGTCACTTATTAATGTATTTTTTACCTCATATCAGTCTCATTCTGAACATTGTAATATTCTATAAATCTGCACGAACCCTAGTCAGATGACTCAGTGATACACAAATTGGCTAAATTATTTATTTATTAACTAACTAAATAATCACACAGAATTACATAAATACACACACAGGATAGATTATACATTGATTAAAAAGTAATGCGCGTAACAATATCCACAATATCAAAATACACGTAACACAAACATTCCTAAACAAAGACATGATGGGGAACAGAGGAATGAATACATGAATTGATTTTGGAATGAAAACCAGGTGTGCAGGGAACAAGACAAAACAAATGGATACATGCAAAATGGAGCGGCGATGGCCAGAAAGCCGGTGACGTCGACCGCCGAAAGCCGCCCGAACAAGGAGAGGAGCCGACTTCGGCGGAAGTCGTGACATAGGTCTATCTTCTGTATACTCCCCCTACCTTGTCACAACACAACTGCTTGGCTCAAAGGCGTTAAAAAGGAAACAAATTCCACAAATTAACTTTTAACAAGCCACACCTGTTAATTGAAATGCATTCCAAGTGACTACCTCATGAAGCTGGTTGAGAGAATGCCAAGCGTGTGCAAAGCTGTCATCGAGGCAAGGGGTGGCTATTTTAAAGAATCTCAATATAAAATATATTTTGATTTAACCATTTTTTGGTTACTACATGATTCCATATGTGTTATTTTGATGTCTTCACTATTATTCTACAATGTGGCAAATAGTCAAAATAAAGAAAAACTCTTGAGTAGGTGTTCTGAAGCTTTGGACCGGTAGTGTACACGCAAGCGCACACACAGAAATCAGTGCCATGGGCAGCGACATGATATTTTTTGTATTTTTTATTTAAGGGGTGGATCAGCTTAATATTGCGGAAAGAATGTTGCTTCCATCAATATAATTGTCTGCATCATTTCCAATCCCCCATATTTTTTGGGTAAATATATCCATACACGCATGCATACGTACACACATATATACAGTACATACTGTTGGGGATGAATTAGAATTAGTTGGGTAACATAGATAAGATGTTTTTTTCTTCATAATATGCTTGTGAGATACTTGTCATTAGAATGTTTCCCTTTGGACTATAGGGTTGGCAGTTGTAGTTATCCCTTCTTTGCTAGGGCTCAGACACGTGGGGCCCAGAGAGGGGAGAGGTCAGGCTTGTCTTCATATGTGAATGTATCTGTTAAACCATGTGGTGCTATGCAGAATATCAGAAGGGGAGGAGGACAGAATGGAACATTGTCTTCTTATGGGAATGTGTCTGTAACTATTCCTAAAGCATGTGAAGGGATAGCATGATTAATGGGGAACCAGTTAGTTTTCTCCACAATGTCTGTACACCAGTCACTCCCTCCTTTTCCCACAGTGTCTGAAAACATTGTATGTCCCCTCTGATGTTGCCCTTCTCTTGACCTAGTATATGACCCACTTTCCTCTGTGAGCTTGTCCAGGAGGGGGTGTATTTGAGATGGGAGTATCTAGAATTGACAATTGATATATGCCATTGGATGAGGTAATGTTTTGGTACCAAGTACGAGGTTAGAACCTCGTTTAGGAGACCAAACTGAACGATAATTTATAGCGAATGCTGTCTGGCTATGGGATACTCCTCTCTCAAGTAAAAGTCTTTCTTTGTGAACAGTTCCTATTATCTGTGGTTTGTCATGTCGACTAGGGGTTGGATCTTTGCTATAAAAGATCTCAGTTGCCATTATGTTGACCACTCTCAACTTTTCATTAGAGATACTGAAATGTTGAAAGTCAAATGCTATTGCAAAATCTTAATTATTATTAAAGGTGAAGTTTAAGTATAACTCTGACTGGTGTGTGGTTTTCTCTCTCATCATTTGGTAATACAGGAAATTGCCACGACATTTGGCGACGAGTATGACTGCTCCTGACGGTGACTGGTGACTCGGTGACTGCTCCTGACGACCTAGGTACATGGTGCACAAGGGATCCCTCAAACTAGGGATCTCAGGGAGACCACACTTCGGGAACGGAGCAGATGGACCAACCTAAGATCTGAGAGGCAGCGATCCGAGTGGATACCACATCCCGAACATAGTAAAAAAATAAAATTAAAAGGTGAGGTGAGCAAACCACACTTGAAGTTGAGTTTTTTAACAAACGCCTCTGTTATGTGGGCTCTGAGTGTGTTCCTGTGTGAGGGGGGCACCTTGGAGGCGTAAGCAGGGCCGAGTCAGAGGAGAGTAATCTGAGAGTTTGTGGACTCAAAGATACTTTGCCACTGGTCGGTGCAGGCGACCTAGAGCCGTCCTGACACTGAATTGATCATAGTGGGGATTGGTGCGGTTTGTGGGGGTGAGGGGCCAGGGTGACTGTGTGTTCTGTGTGAAACACGGTACTTGGTGAAGCCCTATTGGAAGAAGGACCTCATTCTGAAGGTGTCTGTGTGACTGTCTAAGTGACCCTCAGAGGTGGTGATTTCCAATTATTTTAAATGTGCTAGCCAGGTATGCCCTGGGTTACTCTGTGGGAGTGTTTTGTTTTGTAGGAGCATTCTGTGTGGGGGCGGTAGGTTGACTCTGTGTGGGTAACCTTTCAATTATGTTCTGATGTTCTGTGTGGACATCTGACCAGTTCTGTGTGAGCATCTGACCAATCCTGTGTGGGTACTTAAGGAATTTATGTTATAACTGTTTTTCTCTCCCTGTGTGTGTGTGTGTGTGTGTGTGTGTGTGTGTGTGTGTGTGTGTGTGTGTGTGTGTGTGTGTGTGTGTGTGTGTGTGTGTGTGTGTGTGTGTGTGTGAGATTTTGTGTTTGTGTGTGACTAAGGAGCCATGGGTGCGCGCGTGTGCAAAGAACCAGGCATTCCGAACCCTCTTACTGGAGCCTTGAAGGTTATGGTAGATAAATGGGGTAGGGATATTCTGGAACAGGTACTTCTATGGCATAGAGAGAGTGGTTTTCCTTTGACAGGAACACTAAGTGTGACGCTGTTAGACGAGATAAGACAGAGATTGGTAGAGAAGGAAGGTAAACTAGGGAAAAATGATCAAATTTACTGGGTGAAATTCAGGCAAGGGAAGCTGACAAACGAAAGAAGAGACAGGACCTTTGGGGAAAACCCTGTCAGAATATGGTAGTTCAGACTGAGGAAGGAGAAAAGAAGGGGAAAGATGAAACAGTGAGAAGGAATAGGAAGGATGATGATGACAGAGACTGTCCCACTCCCTACTGTACTCCTCAAACTCTCTACCCAGTGTTGCCGGACCTCCCTCCTCCTCAGCCGCCTCCTGCTGATCCACTGGATGCAAGACCACTACAACCTGCAGCCCCACCCCCTGTCTCTCCCAACACCACGGTGATTGATCGTCTGGCACGGAGCCTGGCTGAAGTCCTGAAAGGGTCTGGAGTGACTCCGGAGGCGCAGTGGGGGGAGCACGCCAGAAGGGTAAAAAGATCAGCAATCCTTTTCTCAAGGCTTCTCCACTCAGCTCCAGTGAGGAAAGTGAGGACGGAGGGGCATCCCAGCTGACTCCCCCGTTGAAGGACCATCTACGGGCCAGGACGGAGAGGCGTGTCTCTACCCCCTCCCCATACGACCCAGCATTACATTTACATTTACATTTAAGTCATTTAGCAGACGCTCTTATCCAGAGCGACTTACAAATTGGTGCATTCACCAGCATCAGACATGTATCGACAATACCCTCTGATGGCCTGTCCCAACCCTCAGCCTCGACCTGATGATGCTAATGCTGCCGCCGCCGCAGCATGGAACCCCATTGTGTATGTCCAGAGGACGTGGAGACATGATGAAATCAAAGACATTGTAAAAGACCTACCAGACCCAAGTAAGGACGCTGTGAAATATCTAGCAGAAATGAGGGTATTGGTGGGTCAGTACAAACCATCTGCTGCTGAGATAGCCCATATCTGTAAAAAGAAACTGGGACTCAGGTGGGCGGATGTACAGGGACAGTTTGATTGCAACTACCTGTGGACTGTGAATGGTGCATATCAGGACCAGATAACGGAGTTGCAGGCCAGGATTGTGGAGATGTATCCAACTAAGACCGACTGGACTGCCATCAGAGAATGCACTATGAAGAAAGACGAGGGCCTGGAGGCTTTCAGAAAGAGACTTGAGACCTGTTCCAGGCTACACAGTGGTATCAGACCAAACGAACATGCATATGGCTATCTGCTGAAAGACGCCCTGGTGAGGGGTCTGACACCGGGCCTGGAGAAAGCTGTGAGGACTACCTGCATCGGTTGGGAGACTGAGCCATTAGCAACGGTGGTACAGCACTGCAAGCATGCTGAGAGACAACAAAGTACTCAGAAGGAAGAAAACATAAAGGAAGAAAAAGTGAAGACACAGAAACTACAGGCTGCCCAGATGACGTTTTACCAGGGAGCAGCCCCAGCAGGGACAGGACAAGGGGGTGGAATGCGCAAGTGTTACAACTGTAGGAAGCCGGGTCATTTTGCTGCTGACTGCTCCGAGCCAACGAATTCACAGAGGAACAAAGGCAGGGGCGGACCGAGAAGAGGGGCCCAAAGGGAGGGGGCAAGAAGAGGAGGAAAAGGAGCACATGCATGGACAGCCCCATTCCAACAACAGCCGTGGCAGCCACCTCCCAACCAATGGCAGGTCGGGCCACCTCACGGGGTCCAGCAACAGCAACAGTGGGGCCCACAAGGAGTCCCTCCAGGCAGAGGACAACCTGGAGCCTGGCAGACGGGGCCGCCGGCACAGACGACCCTGTACAATCCAGGACAGGGACAGGAGGAGGTGTATTGACATGATGAGGAGACAGGGACAGGAGGAGGTGTATTGACGTGATGAGGAGACAGGGACAGGAGGAGGTGTATTGACGTGATGAGGAGACGGGGACAGGAGGAGGTGTATTGACATGATGAGGAGACAGGGACAGGAGGAGGAGACAGGGACAGGAGGAGGTGTATTGACATGATGAGGAGACAGGGACAGGAGGAGGAGACAGGGACAGGAGGAGGTGTATTGACATGATGAGGAGACAGGGACAGGAGGAGGAGACAGGGACAGGAGGAGGTGTATTGACATAATGAGGAGACAGGGACAGGAGGAGGTGTATTGACATGATGAGGAGACAGGGACAGGAGGAGGTGTATTGACATGATGAGGAGACAGGGACAGGAGGAGGTGTATTGACATGATGAGGAGACAGGGACAGGAGGAGGTGTATTGACATGATGAGGAGACAGGGACAGGAGGAGGTGTATTGACATGATGAGGAGACAGGGACAGGAGGAGGTGTATTGACATGATGAGGAGACAGGGACAGGAGGAGGTGTATTGACATGATGAGGAGACAGGGACAGGAGGAGGTGTATTGACATGATGAGGAGACAGGGACAGGAGGAGGTGTATTGACATGATGAGGAGACAGGGACCGGAGGAGGTGTATTGACATGATGAGGAGACAGGGACAGTTGTGCTAAAATCCTCAGAGCAACAAGAGCATTTGTTTTTAAAGTGTCACACCCTTCTGAGAGTAGAGCCAACCGTGGAGGCTTGTGTCAATGGTGAGTCACTAATATTTCTTGTTGATACTGGGGCTGCTATGTCTGTGATTAACTGCAAGGCTATGAAAACACCTCCCATGTCTAATGAAATAGTCAAAACTGTAGGGGCTTCAGGCCTCCCACTCGGAGAGCAGGTAACTATGCCTCTGCCTGTCTCCTTTTGTGAGGAGAAGTGTTAACATCAATTTCTCCACTCTGACCACTGTCCTGTCAATCTGATGGGCAGGGGCCTCCTGTGTAAACTTGGCATCAACATAACATGTGGCCGAACCGGTTTAACTGTTATTCATGAGGAAGTGGAGTAAGGGGGGGAGCAATTGATGTTAATGTCTGAGTTTTGTGACTGGTATTATGCATGGAATGTTGATGATGAGGTGCCCAATATTGCTTGTGTTTTCTCAATGGCCAAAAGAGATCTCCATTATGAGAAACAATGGCTGTGTGCTACATTACAGGATGAGTCAGTGCAGTGTGAGGGTTTATACTGTAGCGGTGATTTCTGTGCTTTGGGGGTTAATCTAACCCCTGCACAGAAAGAGCTCTACCTGTTTGAGGATAGCGCACCACATGTGTCCCTGGCAAAATCAGACAGAGTAGAATGGTTGGATACTGGAATTTGGATGAAACGCTTGGTTGATGCTACAGACTGGGAGATGCGCCCTGATGGGTCAACTTATTCACCCAGCACACTGACAAGTTGTTACCCGCTCAGTTGGGAAATTCCAACTGAGAGGGGTGTGCATGGTGTTGATCAGGTTTCTTTTTCTACCAATATCATGTTGTTGAGTGAAGACTCACCCCTCCTGAGAGGGGTCCCTGAACGCCTAGGGGCAAGGGACAAGTATGATTTTGGGAGAATAAAGGGAGCTGAGCCAATGGTGGTCACTCCTAAAGATACCAGGCGCCCATCTAGAGCACAGTATCCACTCAGTAGGGAGGCAATAGCAGGTATTACTCCTGTTCATGCTTCCCTGTTAGCTAATGGTGCTTTAATTCCCTGTCCAGAACCACCCTGTAACACCCCTATCTTGCCTGTTAGAAAACCTTCAGGTGATTGGAGATCGGTCCAGGACTTAAGGCCTGTGAACAATGCAGTTTTTGCCCGTACCCCGGTGGTTCCTAATGTTACTACACTGTTGGGGGCGGTACCCCCCACAGCAGAGTGGTTCTCTGTGATTGATTTGACAAATGCATTTTTCAATATTCCAATGGCACCAGAATCTCAGTTCTGCTTTGCTTTCACGTTTTTAGGAAAGATATTTACATGGACTGTGGCTCCAATGGGTTACGTGGAATCCCCCGCTATTTTTTCAGTGGCTTTAGCACAAAATCTGGAGAGTTTTATACCCCCTGAGGGCAGCACTCTGATTCAGTATGTGGATGATTTGTTGTTGTGCTCCAGCTCAATGGAAACTTGTGAAACTGATAATCGGGCTCTGTTGATATTTCTCGCTGAGAATGGCCACAAAGTTTCAAAGAAGAAGTTACAGTTGGTTTCACAGACAGTGGGGTAATTGGGTCATGACATCTCTCCCAATGGCAGGCAGCTGGGTAAAGAGAGGATACAGGCTATTCTCTCTGTCCCACAGCCGGTTACTAAACGACACATGATGTCATTGACTGGTATGGCAGGGTATTGTAGGGTGTGGTTACCTGACTATGCTGAGGTGGTGCAGCCGCTTGCTGACATTATTTACGGCCACAAAATGGCTATGATTGACAAAGTTAAGTGGACACCAGAGGGACTGACTGCTCTGACCAGACTGAAACAACTCATGACTACTTCTCCCTGTTTGGGACTCCCTGACCATTCTAAACCTTTGAACCTCTATTATTCCAAACAGCTGGACAGTGTGGCCAGAGGTCTGGTTTGTTGTTTGAGAGCTGTGGCTGCTGCTACTGCAGCTGTGTTGGCTTGTGCAGACATTGTTGCCATGTGTGAACTCACTGTACACGTTCCTCATGCTGTACATGCTCTCATTTCACAGGCAAAGACGGCCTGTCTAACACCAGCTCGCCTGCTCCATTATCAGAATGTTCTTCTGACAATGTGTCATGTGACCCTGAAGAGGTGCACTGTGTTAAATCCTGCTACTTTGTTGCCCACCGAGGACGATGGAGAGACGCACGACTGTGGTGCCCTGGTGGAGCTTGTCTCTAAACCAAGGTCGGATTTAACTGATGTCCCTTTGCAAAATGCACATTTGGAACTGTTTGTAGATGGCTCTGCTCAGCGTTCTGAGAAAGGAGAACCATTGGTTGCGTATGCGGTTACTACTACTGCCCATGGGATGTTGGCTATCAACAACAACGCAACTCCTATGACTAATTGGGAATGGGACGCAAGCGTAGGATTGATCACCCTGTCGCTGGCCGCCTTTGGGGAGGGTGTATAGTGTGAAAGGCCGAAACACCCTAGGAACCAAAGGTACACTACTGACGATGCGCTCCCCAAATTTCACCAGTCTCACTGTTCATGAACTCTTGGAAGTGCTTGCACAAAGGATAGTAACATCTCATCCTGTGTTCTTGGAATCTGAATATCTGGACTAGTCCAGTGACTGCTGAGAAAGATCAGCTGACAACAGGGGAAAGTCCTTGTGGCGGCACGGAGAGACGGCTGACAGGAGGGAATAGACCCCACTGGGACAGTCATGGGGTAGCTTCCCATTTCTGTAGTTTCCCATACTTCGCAGTATGTTGGAAACACCCGCTTTTAGCTACAGAAAGTCAACATACGAGAATACCCCTAGAGTCTGCGAGAGCGGGGGCGGAAGATGACTCATCGGCTGACAACATGGTAACGACTGGACCGGAAACGACTACGAGTAATGAGAGCACAGCACAAGAGATCACCACAGCAACTGTCACAAGTTCCGCTGCAACAGCAGGCCACAAACAGATGCAGGTATGTGTCTGTGGTTGGAGGAAAGTTACATCACACCATGGGTTGAGGATCCACCAGGGGAAGAAGGGGTGTCTGGGTAAAGAGAGACAGAGGCCTCGCATTGATCACTTTCTGCGAAAGCGATCAAATCAGTCGAATGAAGCACAGCAACTGGACGCAAACCATAGTTTGCAGTGCATCAGTACCACTGTCATGGAGGACGTAAACTCAAGCACCGAAGTAACAACTGAGGTGGAACCAACAACAGGAGTGGAACTCACCCAGCCTCCCAGACCTGCAGTCGAGAGGAGACTACCAGGGCACAGACCGTATGTGAAGTGGCCTGGCGCCAGTGACAAGAAGTTGTGGGAAGCAGTGAATACTGACCTTACCTTGACCCTCGAGAAACTTCGAGGCACAGTGGAGAAGAAGTTGGAGAGGATGGGGGACATCATCTATGAGTACGGGGCAGAAAGCTTTGGAGTGCAAGAGGCAAAAGGCGGGAGAAAGGTTCCAACCCCACCAGTTTCCAGGAGGCAACAAGAAATCAAGCGCCTCGTTCAAGAAAGGAGACAGCTTAAGAAACAGTGGAAGAAGGCCTCGGAAGTGGAAAAGGAGGGCATAGAGGCACTTCAGGCTGATATTAAAACCCGGTTGGCATCCCTCCGTAGAGCAGAGAACCTACGGAAACGCAGAAGGAAGAAAGAACAAACTAGAACTCGATTCTATAAAGATCCCTTCAAGTTCCTTAAAAGTCTCTTCACGAAGGAAAAAAGTGGAGCTCTAAAAACAACAAAGAAAGACCTAGAGGAGCACCTGATAACAACAAACTTTGACTCAAAGCGACATGAACATCTGGCCATCCCATCAGATATCCCACCCATTGAACCCCCGGAACATCATATTGAGACCAGCCCTCCGACATGGAAAGAGGTGGAAAACACAGTTCGACGGGCAAGAACAGCATCAGCCCCGGGGCCAAATGGAGTCCCGTACAAAGTGTATAAGAACGCACCAGACGTCCTGAGGGTCCTCTGGAGGCTTATGAGAACAGCTTGGCAGAAGAAGATAATACCCAAAGTGTGGCGTAGGGCAGGCGGGGTCCTGATCCCTAAGGAGAAGGATGCAGTGAACATCAGCCAATTCCGCCCAATCTCCTTACTGAATGTCGAGGGTAAAATCTTCTTTAGGGTCATTGCCCAGAGGATGTCCGAGTACCTGCAAAGGAATGCGTACGTCGATACATCTGTACAGAAGGCAGGAATATCAGGGTTCTCTGGCTGCTTGGAACACTCCAGCATGATCTGGCACCAGATCCAAATGGCCAAGGTGGAGAAAAGGGACCTCCACGTAGTCTTCCTCGACCTCGCCAATGCATTTGGCTCTGTGCCCCATGAACTCCTGTGGTCTGCCTTCAGATTTTTCCACATACCGGACACCATCACAACGCTGGTGAAGTCGTACTTCAAGGATCTGCAGTTCTGCTTCACCACCTCAGAGTTTACCACCTCATGGCAGTGCCTGAATGTAGGTATAATGGCGGGATGTACCATTTCTCCGTTGGCATTCATAATGGCAATGGAGGTTATCATCAGATCCTCAAAATGGGTTGCTGGTGGACAGCGAGTCGACTCTGGTTTCCGCCTCCCTCCACTCAGAGCCTACATGGACGACATTACAACATTGACCACCACTGTCCCATGCACCAGGAGACTGCTCAGAAAACTCGAGGAGAACATCAGCTGGGCCCGTATGAAGATTAAACCATCCAAGTCACGCAGCATCTCGATTGTGAAGGGAGTACTCTCTGACCTGAAATTCTTCATCGGAGATGACCAAATCCCAACAGTGTCTGAGCAGCCGGTAAAAAGCCTTGGAAGGTGGTATGATGCAAGCCTGAAGGACAAAGACCAGGTGCAACAGCTGCGCAAAGACATCAGTAGTAGCCTACAGTCCATCGACAACACCCAGCTACCTGGAAAGTTAAAGGCCTGGTGTCTGCAGTTTGGTCTCCTACCCCGGGTGTTGTGGCCCCTAGCAGTGTATGAGGTTCCAATCTCAACAGTGGAGAAGATGGAAAGAGGAGTCACAGGCTACTTAAAGAAGTGGCTCGGAGTTCCACGATGCCTTACCACCATAGGCCTCTATGGAGATGGTGTCCTCAAGCTGCCCCTCACCAGTCTAACAGAGGAATTCAAGTGTGCAAAAACCAGGCTCCAGATGACACTGAATGAATCTCGAGACCCAGTGGTGAGCAACAACGCGCCGACCTTGGCAACTGGGCGCAAATGGAGGCCAGGAAAAGCAGTCCAGGAGGCAACAGCAGCCCTCAGACATGCTGACATTGTGGGTCATGTTCAGCAAGGGAGAGGAGGCCTTGGGCTAACTAGCCGTGCTGCTTGGAGTAAGGCCACTGCACCAGAGCGGCGGAAGATGGTAGTGCAGGAAGTACGCCATCAGGAGGAGGCTGCAAGGTGGGCCAAGGCAGTCTCTCTTGCCAAACAGGGACAGTGGACTCGATGGGACAGTGTGGAGAAGAGGAAGATCAGCTGGAAGGATCTGTGGGCCATGGAAGCGAGGCGGTTGAGCTTTTCCATCAGAGCAACATATGACGTCCTTCCAACACCAGTTAATCTTCACCAATGGTATGGTGAAGATCCGGACTGTGCCCTCTGTTCCATGCCAGCCAACCTCAGGCACATTCTCACAGGGTGTAAAACAAGCCTCACCCAAGGACGCTACACTTGGCGTCACAACCAAGTCCTTAAAAACCTTGCGTCCGCCCTGGAGGACAAGCGAGCTGCCACCAACTCCCTACCACCCCCAGCAGCATCACACCCCTTACGGACGACCTTTGTCCGCGAAGGGGCTAAACCACCGAAGAGCGGCTCTACACCATTAGAGCGAGACCAGCTGCGCTTGGCCCGCGACTGGAAAATGCTAGCTGACATTGGCCGGCAACTTGTGTTTCCTCCGGAGATCGCAACCACCACCCTAAGACCTGACATGGTGCTCTGGTCCCATTCGCTCAAGAAGGTCTTCATCATTGAGCTCACAGTACCCTGGGAGGACTCAGTAGATGAGGCTTATGAGCGGAAACATCTGCGCTATGCCAATCTAGCTGCCGAAGCATGGCATCATGGCTGGAACACAGAAGTCCGACCAGTGGAGGTGGGCTGCAGAGGTTTTGTGGCGACATCTACAACCAGACTGCTTAGAGACCTGGGAATTAAGGGCCAGAGCCAGCGTTCGGCAATCAAAGCTGTATCAGAGGCGGCAGAAGGCAGCAGTCAATGGCTCTGGATGAAGAGGAAAGACCCCAGCTGGGCCCCGAAGTGAGAGGGCCAGGAGGTATGCGGTCAACAATGCTTGACTCAGGGAGGAAGACGCCCCTGCCATGCATAGTCCCATGGGATGTTGGCTATCAACAACAACGCAACTCCTATGACTAATTGGGAATGGGACGCAAGCGTAGGATTGATCACCCTGTCGCTGGCCGCCTTTGGGGAGGGTGTATAGTGTGAAAGGCCGAAACACCCTAGGAACCAAAGGTACACTACTGACGATGCGCTCCCCAAATTTCACCAGTCTCACTGTTCATGAACTCTTGGAAGTGCTTGCACAAAGGATAGTAACATCTCATCCTGTGTTCTTGGAATCTGCCTCAACCACACTGGAAAGTGCTAAATTACCCTCCCACCTTTCTGCTCAAGCAACAGAACTCTTTGCACTCACTAGAGTGTGCATATTAGCAAAAGGCCAGTCTGCTACTATCTATACAGATAGCAGATATGCCTTTGGTGTGGTACATGATTTTGGTACTCTGTGGAAACAGCGCGGCTTCCTGACCTCCTCTGGTAAGACAATCTCTCATTCAAAACTTGTTGATAACTTGCTAAAAGCTATTTTGCTCCCTTCTGAAATTGCTGTTTGTAAGTGCCTTGCTCATGCTATCTCTTCCGACCCTGTCTCCAAAGGTAATGCTATGGCTGACTTGGCAGCTAAGGCAGCAGCTGTCTCCTTGAAGGCCCCTGTGTTACAGATGGTTTTACTTCTTGATCATAACCTCTTCTCTCCCACTGATATCTCTGACTTGCAATCCTCTGTAGGTCCTATTGAGTTGAGGAAGTGGAAACGACTATGTACATATGACCAGGTGCAGAAACTCTGGCTGGGCCCGGGTGGGCTACCAGTTTTACCACGTTCATGTTTCCCCTACTTAGCTAAGTTGTCACATGGTAGGGATCATGTGTCAAAGGGGGGAGTTGTTGATTTTGTAAAATACATTTTGGTTTGCACCTGGGTTTTCTGGGTTTGCTGAACAATGTTGTGCAAAATGTGTGACTTGTATGACTAACAACATGGGAAGAGGGATTCCCATGCCACTGTCGGCTCATCCAACCCCTGAAGGATCATTTCAACACATAATGATGGATTTTATTGAACTCTCTACTTGTCCAGGTTACAAATATTGTCTGGTGATAGTGGAAGCCTTCTCCAAGTGGGTAGAGGCTTTCCCATGTCGACATTCCACTGCTATGGCAGTAGCCAAGAATCTCCTTAGGGAGATCATCCCAAGGTGGGGGTTACCATCTAAATTAACCAGCGACAATGGCTCCCACTTTGTAAACCTGGTGATACAGAACTTGTCTGAGAGTCTGCAGATAGACCTCAGGACCCATTGTAGTTATAGGCCGCATTCCGGCGGTTTAGTTGAACGCGCTAATCAAACCCTAAAATCTAAGATGGTGAAGCTTATGGCAGAGACAGGGCTTTCCTGGATCACTGTGATGCCCCTGGCTCTGATATACATGCGAGGGCGGCCCCACAGAACCACTGGATTGGCTCCTCATGAGGTTCTGACAGGTAGACCAATGAGGATGATTAATTCTCCCTTCCCACAGAACAAGCTGACACTGATGGGCTGTGACGATGACATGGTAAGTTATTGAACTGCTCTAAACAATGTTCTGAAGGCTCTTTTCCCCAGGGTGAAAGCGGCTCTACCCCAGCCTCTGGTGGGGATCCTGTACAAACTGCAACCAGGTGACTGGGTGGTGGTGAAGGACCTGAGACGAAAGCATTGGAACCAGCAGAGGTGGACTGGACCATACCAGGTGATGCTGATTACCCCCACTGCTGTTCGCGTAGCTGAGAAGTCTACTTGGATCCACCCCAGCCACTGCAGGAAGGTGCCATACTGCCCACCAGACCCTGAGGATGGAGAAACAGAGTCGCCGGAAGTCACCGCCTAGATGGCCATGGGAGGATCAGGCCCAGACTCTACGCATAATGTTTCTTGCTCTTGTCTTGAGCCTTCTCATTACAGTTGCCATATGGACAGTAACTCAAGGACAACCGGTCTTGGAAAGACAACATGGTACGGACTTGACTGATGACCGTTCAGTCCCAATGTGGGACTTAAATAACAGCCACTCCAGCTCAAGCCAACGGCAGGCTCAGGACAGGAGTCCAGCAAACAATAGCCGCTCCCATATCGAAAGAAGAAGAAGGTCGATGCATCCACTGGATGAGCGTCACAGTAGGAATCACAAGGGAAACACTTGGTGGTCACTGCTTAACTTCTCTGCGCTACGGATCCCTTTAGCGGGATCATTTTCCTAAACAACCGCTGAATTGCAGGGCGCAAAATATTACTACAAATATTTATTATCATGCAATCACAAGTGAAATATACCAAAACACAGCTTAGCTTGTTGTTAATCCACCTATCGTGTCAGATTTTGAAAATATGCTTTGCAGCGAAAGCAATCCAAGCTTTTGTGAGTGTATCAATCAATGCTACAACAGCTAGCCCCAAATTAGCATGGTCACGAAAGTCAGAAAAGCAATAAAATTAATCGCTTACCTTTGATAATCTTCTGATGTTTGCACTCACGAGACTCCCAGTTACACAATAAATGTTATTTTTGTTCGATAAATATTACTTTTATAACAAAAAAACGCCATTTGGGTTGCGCGTTATGTTCAGAAAACCAAAGCCTGGTTCCGTTCGACGAAAATTCCAAAAAGTATCCGTAATGTTTGTAGAAACATGTCAAATGTTTTTTATAATCAATCCTCAGGTTGTTTTTAACAAACATAATCGATAATATTTCAACCGGACCGTAACCTATTCAATAAAAGAGAGAAAGAAAATGGAGAGCTCCCCTCTTGCGCAGGAACTAATCAAAGGACACCTGACTACTTTTGAAAAATCTCGCTCATTTTTCAAAATAAAAGCCTGAAACTATGTCTAAAGCCTGGTCACAGCCTGAGGAAGCCATTGGAAACTGAATCTGGTTGATACCCCTTTAAATAGAAGAAAGACGGGCAAGCAAACAGATTTTCTTTTAAAAACACTTTCGGGTTAGATTTCCTCAGGTTTTCGCCTGCAGAATCAGTTGTGTTATACTCACAGACAATATTTTGACAGTTTTGGAGACTTTGGAGTGTTTTCTATCCTAATCTGTAAATTATATGCATATTCTACGATCTGGACCCGAGAAATAGTCTGTTTACCTTGGGAACGTTATTTAAAAAAAATAGTAAATCTGACCCCTAGCGTCAAGAGGTTAACTATACAGTAAAGACTGAACTGATGTTAGGAAATACCTCCTGTTATGTATGTAGCTTGTTTCCACATTCAGCGATCTCCCCATTCTTACAGTATTCAGTAGAGGTCAGCATAAATGACACTCTATGTGCACTAGAAGTGCTCTTGTCCAATGAGAATACAGGGGGGCAACCCTCACTAGGTAGAACACTGAGGGATAAATGCATTAATGGTAATTTGTCACCAACAAAAGATTTATTAGGGGGATTTGATTGTTCACATTGGTGCAGTAGAATCATCTTAGAACCTAGATCCCGTGTACCAGAAACTATTCAAGTCCAACCCCGGCGAACCCCATTTAGGACCTGTCATTGTCACAATCCAAGCAATATTTCCATACCACAATTTAATGAATCCTATCTGGGAATGTCAACATGTGTCAATTATAGTGTTTTCCCAATAGGATGTAGCTGGAAGAAGGGAACATGCAGTTCTGGATACCCCATTAGACTGAGGATTGGGCACACCATTATTGATGCGGAAACTGACGATCGTTCTCCTCATCAATTTGGCTCGGCAACATTTACTGATCATTATTGGATTTGTGGTGATAAAGCCTATCTCTACCTACCCACAAATTGGACAGGGTACTGTATTTTTGGTAAACTAAACATATCCCTTGTGGTAATGCATAAGACTAATTCCTCAATTCCAAGCAGGTTAAGACTAATTAAGAGGGACATCTCGCAATCCAATTATGTCCCCAGTGACTCGCGACGATCCTCGAAATTGGAAAAGTTCTGGCGTGGTTTATTCCCCTGGTATGGGGCATCGGCGAATGCACATGAGTTGGATAGGCTAGGATATCATTTGGAATCCCTGGTAAATTTGACCACTGCAGGGTTTTCTATGATAAAACCAGATTTGCAAGCCACTCGACTCATGGCAACACAAAATAGGGTGGCACTTGACATGTTGCTAGCACGTGAAGGAGGGGTGTGTCAAATGATAGGAGATCACTGTTGTACATTCATACCCCAGGGAGATTACAATTTGACTATTGTAGTGGAACATTTGAAAGAGCTTAGTGGTGTTCTCGAAAGGGAACACCAGCCTGACATCGACTGTTATCCGTTAGGGTGGGTTCAGTCAGTGTTTTGTGCTTGGGGAGCGACTATTTTCCACTGGTTCATCTATGGTGTAATATTACTGATTGCTCTGTTGCTAATTATAATTTGTGTGAAGAAATTGTTTAATAAAGTGGTTGATGTTGTTCTTACTATGCCCTTGCTTGCAAATGACGTTGAAGAATCTGAGATTGATGGACGACAATCAGGTGAACACAGTGAAATATTCTCACTGGACAGTGTAGATAGAGAGGGTTCACAGTATATGAATGATTTCCCTGACCTATTCCTGACTAAATCTCTGATAGTGGGGAACCCAATTTTGAGCATGAGGACTTAGAGGGATGACATTTACATTTACATTTAAGTCATTTAGCAGACGCTCTATGACTGTCCTATATGTTGTGATGAGGCCTGTGTTTAGACACTGGTTCTCCTGTAATTTAGGGTGCATTTATATGTTCTGATATTTTTTATTTTACTCAACAAATGTATTATTCTGTGTGATTAAACATGTGCAAGTCTGTCTTGTGGTATAAAAGGTTGTAAACTCAGTTTCTGAAGGGAGAAAGCTTACATGGAAATAAGGTACTCGACATTGAAGGGATTTGATTCCCTATTATCTTTAAATTTTGACTATGTATATATATATTTTTTTTCATATACTCTGCAACTACTGTTAGTAAGGTACCATGTTACTGTTCTGATTCTTCAGAAGGTATGGAGTCCCTTGAGAGGGGGATGTTGGGGATGAATCAGAATTAGTTGGGTAAACATAGATAAGATGTTTTATTTTCATAATATGCTTGTGAGATACTTGTCATTAGAATGTTTCCCTTTGGACTATAGGGTTGGCAGTTGTAGTTATCCCTTCTTAGCTAGGGCTCAGACACGTGGGGCCCAGAGAGGGGAGAGGTCAGGCTTGTCTTCATATGTGAATGTATCTGTTAAACCATGTGGTGCTATGCAGAATATCAGAAGGGGAGGAGGACATAATGGAACATTTTCTTCTTATAGGAATGTGTCTGTAACTATTCCTAAAGCATGTGAAGGGATGGCGTGATTAATGGGGAACCAGTTAGTTATCTCCACAATGTCTGTACACCTGTCACTCCCTCCTTTTCCCATTGGGGGGAGGAGTATGGCAGTGTCAGTAACCATTGTATGTCCCCTCTGATGTTGCCCTTCTCTTGACCTAGTATATGACCTAGAGGCTCACTTTCCTCCCTGAGCTTGTCCAGGAGGGGGTGTATTTGATATATGCCATTGGATGAGGTAATGTTTTGGTACCAAGAACGAGATTAGAACCTCGTTTAGGAGACCAAACTGAACAATAATTTATAGCGAATGCTGTCTGGCTATGGGATACTCCTCTCTCAAGTAAAAGTCTTTCTTTGTGAACAGTTCCTATTATCTGTGGTTTGTCATGTCGACTAGGGGGTGGATCTTTGCTATAAAAGATCTCAGTTGCCATTATGTTGACCACTCTCAACTTTTCATTAGAGATACTGAAATGTTGAAAGTCAAATGCTATTGCAAAATCTTAATTATTAAAGGTGAAGTTTAAGTATAACTCTGACTGGTGTGTGGTTCTCTCTCATCATTTGGTAATACAGGAAATTGTCACGACAATACACATACCTACAGTGGGGAGAACAAGTATTTGATACACTGCCGATTTTGCAGGTTTTCCTACTTACAAAGCATGTAGAGGTCTGTAATTTTTATCATAGGTACACTTCAACTGTGAGAGATGGAATCTAAAACAAAAATCCAGAGAATCACATTGTATGATTTTTAAGTAATGAATTTGCATTTTATTGCATGACATAAGTATTTGATACATCAGAAAAGCAGAACATAATATTTGGTACAGAAACCTTTGTTTGCAATTACAGAGATCATATGTTTCCTGTAGTTCTTGACCAGGTTTGCACACACTGCAGCAGGGATTTTGGCCCACTCCTCCATACAGACCTTCTCCAGATCCTTCAGGTTTCGGGGCTGTCGCTGGGCAATACGGACTTTCAGCTCCCTCCAAAGATTTTTTATTGGGTTCAGGTCTGGAGACTGGCTAGGCCACTCCAGGACCTTGAGATGCTTCTTACGGAGCCACTCCTTAGTTGCCCTGGCTGTAAGTTTCGGGTCGTTGTCATGTTGGAAGACCCAGCCACGACCCATCTTCAATGCTCTTACTGAGGGAAGGAGGTTGTTGGCCAAGATCTCGCGATACATGGCCCCATCCATCCTCCCCTCAATACGGTGCAGTCGTCCTGTCCCCTTTGCAGAAAAGCATCCCCAAAGAATGATGTTTCCACCTCCATGCTTCACGGTTGGGATGGTGTTCTTGGGTTGTACTCATCCTTCTTCTTCCTCCAAACACGGCGAGTGGAGTTTAGACCAAAAAGCTCTATTTTTTGTCTCATCAGACCACATAGTTCTGGGCTGATCCCTCACCTTCCTCATGATCATTGATGCCCCACGAGGTGAGATCTTGCCCCAGACCGAGGGTGATTGATCGTCATCTTGAACTTCTTCCATTTTCTAATAATTGCGCCAACAGTTGTGCCTTCTCACCAAGCTGCTTGCCTATTGTCCTGTAGCCCATCCCAGCCTTGTGCAGGTCTACAATTTTATCCCTTATGTCCTTACACAGCTCTCTGGTCTTGGCCATTGTGGAGAGGTTGGAGTCTGTTTGATTGAGTGTGTGGACAGGTGTCTTTTATACAGGTAACGAGTTCAAACAGGTGCAGTTAATACAGGTAATGAGTTCAAACAGGTGCAGTTAATACAGGTAATGAGTGGAGAACAGGAGGGCTTCTTAAAGGAAAACTAACAGGTCTGTGAGAGCCGGAATTTTTACTGGGTGATCAAATACTTATGTCATGCAATAAAATGCAAATTAATTACTTAAAAATCATACAATGTGATTTTCTGGATTTTTGTTTTAGATTCCGTCTCTCACAGTTGAAGTGTACCTATGATAAAAATTACAGACCTCTACATGCTTTGTAAGTAGGAAAACGTGCAAAATCGGTAGTGCATCAAATACTTGTTCTCCCCACTGTATATAGACATACATACTTTTTTAAAGAATATACCTTTATTATTATTCCCTGCAAACCCTACCACCGATCCCCCAACTGGAGTAAACTAATAAACACTTCTGCTTTTACCTTCAATTTATACATCTTATACACATTTTACAGACACAGTCTACTTTACAATAGTTCTCTCTTGTTTGTTCTTAGTCTTTCCTCTATTTCTGATGTCCATCCAGTTTGATTTCTATTTGTAACTGTGCTATTTCACAAAAGTTCCAAATCTAGCGACATGACATTTAGCAACATTGATTAGAAAGAATTGTTTTTGGTGTCTTTAAGTTTGTTTCCAGTGTATTAAACTAAGCATATATGCCTTGTTGATTTGATGATATTTAAATGTTTAAGTTGAAATGGTGTTGGAATAGCAGAGGCAGTGCTCCTGTTGTTTTTGTGCTGACTTGAGGTAACTCTGTGCTTCTAAATGTCACAATCGTCTTCTGGTGAAAGAGTGGACTAAGGCGCAGCGTGATACGAATACATCTTCCTTTTTATTGAGAGAAGATGAACACAAAACAAAACACTTTTACAAACTAACAAAAAAACAACCGTGACACTACAAAACGAAAGTGCAGACACAAGCTACTAACATTTAGACATAGACAATTACCCACAACCTGTCTAATGCCTATGGCTGCCTTAAATATGGCTCCCAATCAGAGACAACGATAGACAGCTGTCTCTGATTGAGAACCACTCAGGCAACCATAGACATACCTAGACACCTACACTGAACACAACCCCATAAACTCTACCAAAACCCCCGAGACACTACAAACACCCTCGACTAGACAAAAACACACAAACATCCCCCATGTCACACCCTGACCTAACTAAAATAATAAAGAAAACAAAGATAACTAAGGCCAGGGCGTGACACTAAATCAGTAATCGTTTAGTAAACTGTCAAAAACATTTAAAAGCAACTATTGGAAGTCTGGAGACTGATAGGATCTAAATATTTTAAATTTAACTAGGCAAGTCAGTTAAGAACAAATTCTTATTTACAATGACGGCCTACCCCAGCCAAACTCGAACGACGCTGGACCAATTGTACGCCGCCCTATGGGACTCCCAATCATGGCCGGATGTGATACAGCCTGGATTTGAACCAGGGACTGTAGTGACGACTCTTGCACTGAGATTCAGTGCCTTAGAACGCTGCACCACTCGGGAGCCCAAAGGCAGAAAGGCAGTGCTGCTCTCAGATCAGCTAAATTCATTCACATTTTAACCTTCAGGCCTCCCGGGTGGAGCAGTGGTCTAAGGCACTGCATTGCAGTGCTAGCTGTGCCACCAGAGATTCTGGGTTCGAGCCCAGGCTCTATCGCAGCCGGTCGCAACCAGGAGGCCCATGGGGCGGCACACAATTGGCCCAGCGTTGTCTGGGTTAGGGAGGGTTTGGCCGGCAGGGATATCCCTGTTTCATCGCGCACTAGCGACTCCTGTGGCGGGTCGGGCGCAGTGCACGCTGACCAGGTCGCCTGGTGTACAGTGTTTCCTCTGACACATTGGTGCGGCTGGCTTCCGGGTTGGATGTGCATTGTGTCAAGAAGCAGTGCGGCTTGGTTGGGTTGTGTTTCGGAGGACGCATGGCTCTCGACCTTCGCCTCTCCCGAGTCCGTACGGGAGTTGCAGCGATGAGACAAGACAGTAACTACTACCAATTGGGGAGAAAAAAAAGAATAATAATACAAATAAAATAAAAATTACCTTCAAATTATTATTATTCAACAATAGGCTATTAATGACGGTTCAGCTCCAAGAAAGATTATATCACCTATGGCTGCAAATATTGAGGCTGCTTATTCTAAAGCTTACCCTATAATAATGCACTAAATCAAGATTTGGAACATCATTTTGCACATATTGTTACACATCACGAAATATACTGAGGAAAAAAATTACAGACAGTAGCCAACAATTAGCAAAATAGAACTTAATTGAATGTACATTAAATTGATTTACATATTATTGAATTATATAGGCCTATGTAGCCTATACTGTAGGCTATTTATATTTTAATGCCTTCATCTCAGTTTTCAGTTTTATCTTTCACTTGTTTGCAACAATTGCAAAGACATTGGGAAACTTTGTATTTCTACTCAACTTTGTTGTGAAGATATTGGCGGTCACAGAGAGACAGATAAACATTGATTATATGTTTAGCACAGCTCTTCTGTGTATAAGGTACGCGTTGTACGCGTGGTCTGAGGCAGTCGGTAAATAACGAGAGTTTTAGGGTTGCACATTTTGGGAAATATTCAGAAGTGGAAACTTTCCGTGGGAATTAGCAGAAATATATGGCAATTAACAGGAATATATGGGAATTAACGGAAATATATGCTAATTAATATTAATAGCATTTAAATGTAGATGTTTTTTGCATTGAATATATTTACCATATCATATGGAGACAGAAACATAAAACTTTTACCTTATCATGAGTAGACATAATTGCAAATGATTAAATCCTTCCAATTTTCGTTTTCCACATACATCTGCAAAATGATACTCGAGAAACTAAAGCTTTGGTTGTCTTCCTCTCAGGCTTCCATATCTTCTCCCTGGACCTCCTCAATGTCCACCTCTTGAACATCAGACTCTGAGGCCTCATCTTCACTGTCACTTTCCAACCTTGTTGAGGATGGCTCGTTGTCAGGCTCAAAAAGCCTCAAATTTCCCTAGATGGCCACCAATTTTTCAACCCTTGTATTGGTCAGCCTGTTGCGTGCTTTGGTGTCTGTGTTCCCAAACAAGGACCAATTGCTCTGAGGAGGCTGATGTTGGTGAGATTTGGAGGATGATGGAGGCAACAGGGGAAAGAGCCTCAGATCCACAAAGTCCCTTCCACCAGGTGGCTGATGAGATATGTTGGCACGACTGCCATATTGCATCTCCATCCCAAAGCTCTTGCTTGGAAGTGTACTTCGCCAGACTGCTAGAGAACCTTGCCCTCATCCAGGCCAAGGTGGCGAGACACGGTAGTGATGACACCATAGGCCTTGTTGATCTCTGCACCAGACAGGATGCTCTTGCCAACATACTTTGGGTCTAACATGTATGCTGGGGGCGTGTATGGGCTTCAGGCAGAAGTCTTCACACCTTTTGATGTATTTCAGAACTGCAGTTTCCTCTGCTTGGAGCAACAGTGAAGTGGGCAGGGCAGTACAGATTTCTTCTCTTACATCTGCAAGCAGAGTCTGAACATCAGACAGGATGGCATTGTCTCCCTCAATCCGTGCAATGGCTATTGCTATAGGTTTTCAGGCTGCTTACCTCTCTCCCAAAATACATAATCCAGGAAGATCCTCTTGATGGGGCTGTCCATATCGGCAGACTGTACGGCCATTTCTTGGAGCGACTCCTTCCCCTCCAGGAGACTGTCAAACATGATGACAACACCACCCCAATGGGTGTTGCTGGGCAGCTTCAGTGTGGTGCTCTTATTCTTCTCACTTTGCTTGCTGAGGTAGACTGCTGCTATAACTTGATGACCCTTGACATACCTAACCATTTCCTTGGCTCTCTTGTAGAGTGTGTATCCATTGTTTTCAGTGCCATGATGTCCTTGAGGAGCAGATTCAATGCATGAGCAGTACAGCCAATGGGTGTGATGTGAGGGTAGGACTCCTCCACTTTAGACCAAGGAGCCTTCATGTTTGCAGCATTGTCTGTCACCAGTGCAAATACCTTCTGTGGTCCAAGGTCATTGATGACTGCCTTCAGCTCATCTGCAATGTAGAGACCGGTGTGTCTGTTGTCCCTTGTGTCTGTGCTCTTGTAGAATAATGGTTGAGGGGTGGAGATGATGCAGTTAATTATTCCTTGCCCACAAACATTCGACCATCCATCAGAGATGATTGCAATACAGTATGCTTTCTCTATGATTTGCTTGACCTTCACTTGAACTCTGTTGAACTCTGCATCCAGCAAATGAGTAGATAAAGCATGTCTGGTTGGAGGGGTGTATGCTGGGCAAAGAACATTCAGAAATCTCTTCCAATACACATTGCCTGTGAGCATCAGAGGTGAACCAGTTGCATACCCAGCTCGATCAAGAAATTCTTCAGCATTTCTCTGATTACGTTCCTCCATTGAGTCAAAAAAAGGTCTGATTCCAGGAGGACCATGAGCTGTTGCTATCGATAAGGTGTCTGATTCATCATTTTCACCTCGAATAGAAGTAGAGGGACTTTTGTCAGAGGTTGCTTGTGAGCGCTGAGGGAACTTTATGCACTTGGCCAGATGATTCTGCGTCTTTGTTGTATTCTTCACTTATGATTTGGCACAGTATTTGCAAATGTACACAACTTTTCCTTCTACATTAGCTGCAGTGAAATGTCTCCACACATCAGATAGTGCCCGTGGCATTTTCCTAAAAAGATTAGAAAAAATTGTTTAAGAAAATAACAAATACAATTCCATGAACAGATAAATAGTTAGGCAGTTAGATTAAACAACTCCTTTGTAAGATAAATGTCAAAAAAGCTCTGACGAAGGCCGTGAGGCCGATACGTAAGCTTATTAAAGATCAGTGATACAAGTGAGCAGTGAGCAAGCTAAAACCCACATGGTAGCAAAAACTAACTAGCAGAAATTGTTAACAAGTTAGAAATGATTTAAACACACTTTACTGTAGGTTACTATTTACTAGTTAACAAAATATATATGTATGTCATACAAAATATATTCACCCCACCCAGTATTGTAATCAAAACTTATCAGAAAGCAAGTAGTCCTTGGCTCAGAGAGTGTAGTAGTGTGGGCTCAATAGCATCTCATTAGTGTGCAAGATCTTGAGAATCAGCTGTACATGTGATGGAAGAGTGCACTGTGCATGCAGAGGGTTGCAATTCCATTGAATTGGGGATAGTTTAAACAAAATATGCCACAAGACCTAGAATTGCCTTAAGTGTATCCCACAAAAAAAAGGTTCACTGTTATAAGCTAACTTTTTTGATGAATTTAAGTAAAATTCCTAAAATTCCCAGACTTAACTTCAAATGAACTTCCCAAAATTCCGGAAATTTACAGGAAAGTTTCCGACCCTTTGCAACCCTAAGTGCAACTTTAGTAATGATGGTGTTGGGAAACAGATCCTTCTACATTTGTTCAAATTCTAGTTTTAATTGTGAGCTATGTTGAATTTATTACACATCATAGATTTATTTCTGATTCATGGTGGTTTTATCGCAGTTAGATGGAAAAAAGTAAATAGTCATTTTAGGGTCATAGATTTAGCTGGTGGTAACTTCTGGTTTAGAAACTGGGTGGTTCGAGCCCTGAATGCTGATTGGCTGACAGCCGTGGTATATCAGACCGTATACCATGGGTATGATAAAACATCTATTTGTACTGCTCTAATTACGTTGGTAACCAGTTTATTATAGCAATAAGCCACTTCGGAGGTTTGTGATATATGGCCTATATACCATGGCTAAGGGCTGTATCCAGGCATGCTTAAGAACAGCCCTTAGCCGTGGTATATTGGCCATATACCACACCACTCCTACCTTATTGCTTAAATAGACACACCACTGGACTATGGTTTTAAACAATCAGCATTCAGGATTAGACCCACTCCTTGTATAATTGGTGAATATTTGTGAAATATTTGTACATATCCATGGTTTATGGTTTAATTTGTGAAATGTATTTTTTATATATTTACATTGATTGTTTTATTTACTAAATATGTCAATATATTCACAGATCATAGTTTTATTTGTGAGTTATGTTGAATGTATACGCACGGATCGTGGTAGACATATTTACAGAATAAAGCAACAAATCTCACTCCATATTTATCAAACATTGGATTATTGAAAGAACACTGTCTCCTTATCAATACAGAAGCGTAAAAAAGACATTGACTATGCATCACTGAGCTACCAGCAGTCTGACTTTCAGTCTAGGGCTAGGCTACAAAACCGCATTCTTATGCGCAAAAACATGCGCAGCTGTGAGCGCAAAATAAATAGTTCCGCACACAGACCCAGAGAAAAAAAGTTCTCATGTTGGGCTGGACAGAACACCACCCCGAGTACCTAGCTAACGTTACGAGGATTGGGAGCACGCCAAAGACAGCTAACGTTAACTGGGCTTCATCAAATCTGGAGGTCCTTTTAATAACCCAATAAGATTTGCTAGCCAAGTGGCGAGAGAAATTGCAACTTATAATGGCCTCGGAAGAGCTTTATGAGGTGAGTTAGCTACTATCTACTGCTAGCTAGCTAGCTAGCTGAAATGTTTTTTTGTTCGTGTAGCTAGCTAAATTAGCTTCTTAGCCAGCCACCTGGCTTGAAAGACACCTCATATTAGCTTGAGCTTCATAAAAATTTCAGTCCAAGAAGTTGCCTACTAAATCGAAATTGGGCCACCTTAACGATAGCTAGCTTGCTGACTGTTCGTTAGCCAACGTTAGTTAGCAGTGATACCGACGATGCATGTCATGTGTTCTTGGCTATTTTACCCGACCAACTTGCCTAAGCTAGGCTAGTGAGTGAGTTAACTAGCTAGCTAGCTATTGGGTGCTACAGTCTCTGAAGCAAGAGGGTTTTGCCTCACCTCTAACTTAGGTCTTGTGGCCAGGTTTTTAAACAAATCAATGTAGCTAACATTGTAGGCTTATGCTTTCACAGAGGTACTATTCTATATGTAATTATGTGAATGCTTTCCAGTTATTAACGTTGTTAGTAGTAGTCCAGGCAGATATGTGCCACATTTTAGGTGATATGTGAACTTTTTCCTAAAGGCATGAAACTTGGTACAATTGTATAGTTTGGGGCCCTGAACATTTTCAGATATAAAACTCCTCCTGGTGGCTATTGTCCGTTCCGAGGAGTAACAAGTAGGGGTAGACTTACCAATTAGTTAGTGTTTTTACGGATAACAATTTTGAGTTATTAAGCGATGAAAATGCATCACTCTGTTACCAAATTGTTCAGGGCCCCCCAAATTGGTAACGGTGACCAAAACATCTGTAACAGAATGACTGCAATTGAATTGGCCACAAGGGGAAATCAGATGGTTAAGCATTGCACCTTGCACTACCATTAATGTACCTCTATTCCACCTCGCAAGTTTGCGTTTCCTTCTCATTTAACTTCTCAAAGTATTGCCATATACTGTAGGACTTCGCTGCTGTCGCTTTCCTCATTGACATTTTCCCAGCTGTTAACGACGATGACATAGTGGTGGAGAGTTGACTCCAAAATAATTGATTCCTCGACTGTCAACTCCTGGTGTCGACTCCCATTCCTGACTGTCAAGATTTGATACGGCGAGAGAGGGGAGGGGCACAGTATAGGCAGGTCGGCCACCAGGCAGACAGTCAGAACTGTGCACTAGGCCTATCTATATGCAATCAAATGCTATATCTCACAATTTCTTGGCTTGCAATGTCTTGCAAAGTCAGTAAAGTACAGCCTGTCATCAATGAATAGGCTAGGATATTCTACATCCAACAGACCGAAGACTGAGCACACACTCGCATTATTAGAGAAGAGAAGGAGCAGGCGAGCCAGCAAGAGGTAGCGAGCGGCCGGGGCAGAAATAGTTGTGTGCATATCTTGGTAATCTGTGTCTCACAAATTCACGAAAGTAGCCAAAAATGTGCCTATTCCTCTCTGGTTTTATTTACATTTTACAACTTCCCCCAGGCCTTTATAGCCTATCGTTTAGTTAGGCTATAACACGAAAGATTACGTTTGTGATAACTGCACTGTGATTTTTAATTATGTGTATTTTTCTTAATCCCAATTTAGATTACAGTATAATGTAATATACTACAATACTTCTCTACAGTACCAGGGGTCGAATTAACTTTCAGAATTCAGCAATTTATAAACGCGGACCATCAAACAAATGGATGTACTTAAACCATTTCACCTGCTTTTCATATAGATTATTATTTTTTGCCTCAATAGAGGGATGCGGGGTGTGCAACTCTAGTTTTTCTTCACACAAAATATGTTATTGCAACACATTCGGCAGAAAATGAAATTGTTTTCATCAGATGACAACAGAAGTGCAACGCTATTTGGCTAGCAGCCACACAAGTAAATTAGTTTACAATAAAAAAAGTATTTTTTGCAAAAACAATGCATGGCCATCATATTTCTGTATATCATAGAGGGACTATAGCCAGCTACATTTCCTAATGTTTTGCTTGAAGTTAATCTTGCATTTTTAACTTGCTACCGGAGAAAAATCCGAGTAGAGATGTGCAAATGAAGCACGAAATTAGTCCTTTTACATTCATGATTTGGAGCGAACCCTGACTGAAGCGGTGCAGAATTTACAAAAATAAGCCTTTTTAGATCTGCGCTTTCAAAACACAGCGTGATATTTTTTCCACGTTTTGTTTCCTTTTCTGCGTGAAAAATGTGAAATCCTGTGTTAACGCGACCCCTGACTACTAACATCTCTCTGCTTGCCTCTTCCTCCTCCTGCATTGCAGACTGCTTCATCCTTACCACTGTCTGCCTCACTACTCTGTTTTAAAAATAGAATTTTATAGACATGAGAATAATATTAAATTGTCTTTATACTGTATTTCACTCAATTTTATAAATCTTTTTTATTTAATTTACAATGACGGCCTACCAAAAGGCCTCCTCCGGGGACTGGGCCTGGGATTAAAAAATAAATATAGGACAAAACACACATCACAACAAGAGAGACAACACTACATAAAGAGAGACATAAGACAACAACATAGCAAGGCATCAACATATGACAGCACCCCATGGTTAGCAACACAACATAACAACATGGTAGCAACACAAAACATGGTACAAACAATATTGGGCACAGACAACAGCACAAAGGGCAAGAAGGTAGAGACAACAATACATTCACACAAAGCAGCAGCAACTGTCAGCAAGAATGTCCATGATTTAGTCTTTGAATGAAGAGAACCTGTCCAGTTTGAGTGTTTCCAGTCGCTAGCTGCAGTGAACTGAATAGAGGAGCAATCCAGGGATGTGTGTGCTTTGGGGACCTTTAACAGAATGTGACTCGCAGAACGGGTGTTGTATGTGGAGGATGAGGGCTGCAGTAAATATCTCAGATAGGGGTGAGTGAGGCCTAAGAGGGTTTTATAAATAAGGAACCAGTGGGTCTTGCGACGAGTATACAGAGATGACCAGTTTACTGAGGAGTATAGAGTGCAGTGATGTATCCTATAAGGATCTTTGGTGGAAAATCTGATGGCCGAAGGGTAAAGAACATCTAGCCGCTCGAGAGCACTCTTACCTGCCGTTCTATAAATTATGTTTCCGTAATCTATCATGGGTAGGATGGTCATCTGATTCAGGGATATTTTGGCAGCTGGGGTGAAAGAGGAGCGATTACGATATAGGAAACCAAGTCTAGATTTAACTTTAGCCTGCAGCTTTGATATGTGCTGAGAGAAGGACAGTGCACCGTCTAGCCATATTCCTAGGTACTTGTATAAGGTGACTACCTCAGATGTGAGAGGGGCATTCTTCTTACCAAACCACATAACCTTGTTCTGAGCACCTCCAAAACAAAGGTAACGGGTAGAGAAAGTTTGTTGGACACTAAGAAAGCTTTGTTGTAGAGCATTTAACACAACATCTGGGGAGGGGGCAGCTGAGTATAGGACTGCATCATCTGCATATAAATGGATGAGATAGCTCAGGCAGTAGAAGGCTATGTTGTTGTTCTAAATTGTGAGCGTGGGGCTTAGGATCAAGCCTTGGGGTACTCCCTTGGTGACAGACAGTGGCTAAGACAGCAGATTTTCTGACTTTATACACTGCACTCTTTGAGAGAGGTAGTTAGCAAACCAGCCCAAAGACCCCTGAGAGACACCAATACTCCTTAGCTGGCCCACAAGAATGGAATGGTCTACCGTATCCAAAGCTTTGACCAAGTCAATAAAAATAGCAGCACAATATTGCTTAGAATCAAGGGCAATGGTGACATCATTGAGGACCTTTAACCTCACTAGGGGGTGACCTGGTCAACATCCAGTGAAATTGCAGAGCGCCAAATTCAAAAACAGAAATACTCAGATTTAAAAAAAACTTTACGGAAAAAGCACACAATGGACTAATCTGAGTACGGCGCTCAGACGACAAATCAAGCCAATCCGCCATGTTGGAGTTAGCATAAGTCAGAAATAGCATTATACATATTCACTTACCTTTGATCTTCATCAGAATGCACTCCCAGGAATCCCAGTTCCACAATACATGTTTGATTTGTTCCATAAAGTCCATAATGTATGTCCAAATTACTCCTTTTGCTTCGTGGGTTCAGTACACAATCTAAACTCACGACGCGCGGGCAGGTCCAGGCAAAAGTTCAGACAAAAAGTCATAATACAGTCCGTAGAAACATGTCAAACGATGTATAGAATCATTCTTTAGGATGTTTTTAACATAAATCTTCAATAATGTTCCAACCGGAGAATTCCTTTGTCTTCAGAAAAGCAATGGAACACAGCTCGCTCTCACGTGAACGAGCGTCACGAGCTCAAGGCATTCTGGCAGACCTCTGACTCATTCCCCTCTCATTCGGCCCCACTTCACAGTAGAAGCATCAAACAAGGTTCTAAAGACTGTTGACATCCTTAGGAAGTGCAACATGACGAATATCCCACTGTATCTTCAATAGGGAATGAGTTGAAAAACGACCAACCTCAGATTTCCCACTTCCTGGTTGGATTTTTTCTCAGGTTTTTGCCTGCCATATGAGTTCTGTTATACTCACAGACATCATTCAAACCGTTTTAGAAACTTTAGAGTTTTCTATCCAAATCTACTAATAATATGCATTTTCTAGCTTTTATGGCTGAGTAGCAGGCAGTTTACTCTGGGCACGCTTTTCATCCGGATGTGAAAATACTGCCCCCTACCCAAGAGAGGTTAACCACGTCTCAGTAATGACCAACACATCTGGATTGGAGCTGTGAACCCACACTTTTAATTGATCCATTTTAGGTAATAAGCTTCTAGTGTTAACGTGCAGACAACCCAGGCTTTTACAAGAGCAGAAATCAGTGAAGCAGAGTCAGAATTGGCACTAGCAACAGTAGATGGGCCAGGGTGGACATGCACATTTCCAGATATCATCAACAGTAATACAATCAAGGCATGGCATAGTACAGGGAGAGCTCTGCAGTGCTGATTCATGACATCTGAATTAGAGGTCGACCGATTTTGATTTTTCAATGCCGATACCGATAATTGGAGGACCAAAAAAGCCGATACCGATTAATCGGACGATTTTTATTTATTTATTTGTAATAACGACAATTACAGCAATACTGAATGAACACTTATTTTAACTTAATATAATACATCAATAAAATCAATTTAGCCTCAAATAAATAATGAAACCTGTTCAATTTGGTTTAAATAATGCAAAAACAAAGTGTTGGAGAAGAAAGTAAAAGTGCAATATGTGCCATGTAAGAAAGCTAACGTTTAAGTTCCTTGCTCAGAACATGAGAACATTTGAAAGCTGGTGGTTCCTTTTAACATGAGTCTTCAATATAAGAAGTTTTAGGTTGTAGTTATTATAGGAATTATAGGACTATTTCTCTCTCTATGATTTGTATTTCAAATACCTTTGACTATTGGATGTTCTTATTAGAGGTCGACCGATTTATGATTTTTCAATTCCGATACCGATTTTATTGGAGGACAAAAAAAGCCGATACCGATTAATCGGCCGATTTATAAAATATATATATATATATATATATATATATATATATATATATATATATATATATATATATATATATATATATATATAAATCATACACACACACACACACATTTTTGTAATAATGACAATTGCAACAATACTGAATGAACAATGAACACTTATTTTAACTTAATATAATACATAAATGCACACAGCTCTGAAGTGACAATGATACTGAAGAGTCTGCTTAGGAGACATACTCTCAACTGTTTGAATAAAAATAGAGTTTAAGTTACCTGTGATGATTGTTGAAAACAAAAACTTTAATTTCTATATGCAGGAAATCCTATTTCAATAATGGGCATGGTAAGAATTGACAACCAAAGTGTGAGTCATAATTCCCATGATACCTAGCAAAATCTGAAAAGCGGTTCCTTCATTTATTCCATAGGATATTTTTAGATTCACTTAAAATAAGGTCTGTGTTTCGTGTAGGCTTACATCACCGTGCCAATATTATAACTGTAGATATCCATAGGACAAGGTAACTCTCAATATTGGCTAAATATAAGCGAAGATAAAAAAAAATGTAGAGTGGATTTATGAAAATATTGACAAACGTTACCTTATCCTAGTGAGATTTACACGGGTATCAAAACGTTGAGGCGGTTTAAGCCTGCACGAAACACAGACCTTATTTGAAGTAGATCAAGACATTCTCTATGGAAGACATGAACGGTAAAATAACGAAGGAACCCCTTTCAAATTCAGCCCGCAAGTTATTACAGGAATTATAACGCGTCGACTATTTCTCTCTAAACCATATACCTTTGATTAATCAGGAAACTATCACCTCGAAAACAAAACGTTTGTTCCGTATTTTATCTAACGGGTGGCATCCATGAGTCTAAATATTCCTGTTACATTGCACAACCTTCAATGTTGTCATAATTACGTAAAGTTCTGGCAAATTAGTTCGCATGTTATGCAGGTTTAAAAAGATAAATATGCAGGTTTAAAAAGATATGCTTCTGTGTATTGATTAAGAAAGGCATTGATGTTTATGGTTAGGTACACGTTGAAGCAACGACAGTCCTTTTTCGCGAATGCGCACTGCATCGATTATATGCAACGCAGGACACACTAGATAAACTAGTAATATCATCAACCATGTGTCGTTATAACTAGTGATTATGATTGATTGATTGTTTTTTATAAGATAAGTTTAATGCTAGCTAGCAACTTACCTTGGCTTCTTACTGCATTTGCGTAAAAGGCGGGCTCCTCGTGAGGCAGGTGGTTAGAGCGTTGGACTAGTTAACCGTAAGGTTGCAAGATTGAATCCCTGAGCTGACTCCCCCTGAACAAGGCAGTTAACCCACCGTTCCTAGGCCGTCATTGAAAACAAGATTATGTTCTTAACTGACTTGCCTAGTTAAATAAAGGTGTAAAAAAAAAAAAAAACGCCATCCAAAATTTTCGGTTATGAAAACTTTCAATCGGCCCTTAATCGTTGCGATTAATCGGTCGACCTCTAATCTGAATGTGCATCAGATGGCAACAAGATCATATTGTAACAGCAATTTCATCAGGTAACATGTATACAAAGCCGGCGAGAGGTGGTTAGAATAGGATGGGAGGCCAAAAGTCTGTGTAACTAATAGTCAGAGTCCCGAGTGTGGAAACAGTCTGTCCCACGGTTGGGTAAAGAAAGTTTGTAGTCAACAAAGTATGCAGGAGTAATGGGGCAAAATGCACACAAAAAATATATATATATAACGACTTGGGGCTAGCCATTCTAAGTTCAGAGTCACTCGCCCCAACATGCTGTCCCAACACATAATGACATGACATGACAGTGCATTCTAACACTGTAAAAGGCCCTTAGTTGGCTCAAATTGTGTATTTTATGACAATTTGAAGAGAAGGAAGTTATTAATGTGTTTGATAAGATTAAAGATTCTCTCATGGGACCCTATTTCAATTTCAGGGGATCCCAAGTTTTGGAACCACTGTACTACTAACCTCTCTCTCGGCTTGCTTCCTCTCTCCGTCTCCTTCACCTCCTGCATTGCAGCCTGCCTCAGCTTCACCACTGTCTGCCTCACCACTGGTACGCAATATAATATTATTTATGTTGATTTGAAAATTGGATTACACTTTTTAAATGTTACATAATGCTTGAAAATGAAGCTCAGGTTAGAGGTAATGCAGAATCAACCATTTCTGATTCTGCTTTACTGAAAATGTATGAATGGAGTTAACCATTGATACCAAGCTAAGGCAGGAGCAACTGCACACTGCTAACCCCAAGAACGACATAAGAAGGATGGAGTCTTTCAGCAGTTGATGTCGCAACAGAATCTGCTGCGTCTTCTGGACGAATAAAATGCAGTAGAGTAAGCTATACAAGAAGACAAAATGTCACACAGCATATCAAGAGACTGATTTTGATGACTTGGCCACATTCTCAGAATGCCCAGATATAGACTCATTATAGCATTATGTCCATATGGGGATGAAGTGGATTGAAGCATAGAATATTAGATCTTTGTCGGCCTATGTGGACAGCTCTCTGGCTAGAGAGTTGTACACTGATCTTCTATGACCCTGTTGGTCATCCATGCCATGAATCTTCGTCACATACTCTACCATACTCTCTTGCCTAAATTGACAATTTGTCTGGCCTAGATGGTCATATGCACTCCAACCTTCTACTTGGTACAGCTGAAGGAGGTTCCTTCCATCTTTTCTTTATTTCCTTTGCTGCTGCTTGGTCTTTGGGAGTATAGGCCGGGGTGTTGATAATCGCTGTTGTGAAAAGGGAATATTAGTATTAATTAGCATTAATAAAGAACATTAGTATTCATTGAGTTTGAAGTGCTGCACCAATGCATCATTTGTGGGTGGATTTGCTCATTTTCTGTTTTTTCAACATGAGCTTGATTGATGTTATCATGACTGAGTCCATAAAGGAAAATTGTGAATTGCTCCAAAATGGACATGTTCTCTTCTGAAATATAATTTGGCGAGTGGCATTTGGGATCCACAAGCACTTGAGGTACATACTGTCTGTGCCCATGAAATCAAAGTCCATGAGTCAAGATCATTTCAAAGGCCTTTCTGTGCTCCATGAATTTACAGTGTCACACAGTAGACACCTTTACAGGGAAAAGACAACCGCAGAAGATGACAGTTTGGCTCTGTATGCCACAGAAATAATATTCTGTTGCATCAGAAACTATTTGAATTTGCTTTCTTACCCTGGCAGTCCATCGTTTTATATAATAATCTGAACTGTTTGTGATTGTAATCCTTGACCATCGAAACACAGGGGTAGATATGACATTTTCCATGTTATGTTTGGTACAGGAGATATGACGCAAAATATTTATATTTTTTTTTACCTTTAACTAGGCAAGTCAGTTAAGAACATTCTTATTTTCAATGACGCCTAGGAACAGTGGTTTAACTGCTTTGTTCAGGGGCAGAACAACAGATTTTTACCTTGTCAGCTCGGGGATTCGATCTTGCAACATTTCGGTTACTAGTCCAACGCTCTAACCACTAGGCTACCTACTGAACAAAATATAAACGCAACGTGAAGTCTTGGTCCCATGTTTCATGAGTTGAAATAAAAGATCCCAGAAATGTTCCATACGCACAAAGCTTATTTCTCAAAAATCTTGTGCACAAATTTGTTAATGTCCCTTTTTGTGAGCATTTCTCCTTTGCCAAGATAATCCAGCCATCTGACAGGTGTGGCATATTAAATGGCATGATTATTACACAAGTGCACCTTGTGCTGGGGGCAATAAAAGGCCACTAAAAGGTGCAGTTTTCTCACAATGCCACGGATGTTTTGAGGGAGCATGCAATTGGCATGCTGACTGCAGGAATGTCCACCAGGGCTGTTGCCAGAGAATTGAATGTTCATTCTACCATAAGCCACCTCCACCGTCATTTTAGAGAATTTGGCAGTACGTCCAACCGGCCTCACAACCGCAGACCACGTGTAACCACGTCAGCCCAGGACCTCCACATCCGGCTTCTTCACCTGCGGTATGGTCTGAGACCAGCCAACCGGACAGCTGATGAAACTGAGGAGTATTTCTGTCTTTAATAAAGCCATTTTATAGGTGGAAATCATTCTGATTGGCTGGGCCTGGCTCCCAAGTGACTGCGCCCCTGCCCAGTCTTGTGAAATCCATAGATTAGGGCCTAATTCATTAATTTCAATTGACTGATTTCCTTATATGAACTGTAACTGTTGCATTTTATATTTTTGTTCACTATACATTTTTTGTAACAGGAAATGGCAGCCATGAGCTGCTTTTGGGATGGCTCCATATCTGAAAGTTTTTCATGCTTTTATGAAAGGTGAACATTAATTTTCACACATGGCCTGGACGATAGGTGAACCGTTACAAGTAGCCAGCCCATCCTATCTATACTATGTGAGGTAATGGAGTAAAGTTACATTGAACATTTTAGTTTCAAACTCTTTTGTTCAAGTTTGCCATTTACCTGTAGTTAAATTGCCTACATTGACAATCTTACACACAGTTTGGGTTAAACACACAAATAACTACACTAATCAGCAATATATCTATAAAATCAAAGCCTATAGAAGGAATATCGTAAAGTAGGCCAATACAAAAAAAACTGGCCCAATTAGCCATGAAATCTTCTATTCATTAGTCACACGCCTGTGGGTAGAAACAGCCTTTTTGGAGCTGGTGGTCTGGGTCTAATACTATGGCTAGACCATTGGGATGAAAACAGTTCATGGACTGATGTGGCTGGGGTCCTTGATTATACAGAGGGCGGCAGTGGTTAATGAAAATGTCCTTGATAGATGGCAACTCTTTTCCTAGGTGCCTCCTCCTAGGCTAGGTCAATATATGTGGGGTTGCCTTATTTCTGAGGTCTACCCCGAGTTAGAAACATCCTACTGGAGATCTGAGGGTGTTCGAAGAAGCTATAGCAGGGTTGTATTCATTAGTGCAAACGGATACCAAAAACAAGCATTTCTTATTGGACAAGTTTAGGGAGTCCTGCCCTGTTTGTCCTTTTTTGTCCATTTGGGTGCCTGGTGAATACGACCCTGGAATATCACAGATGATTTCACCATATGGCTGATTGTTTCTCACGTCACGTAGCCAGCCCATTGTATGCTATAGCTGTTACGTTTTAGTCTCATGATTTGTGACTTGGTGACTGCCCTAAATCTAGTCACTGCCAACTTTTTAAAAATTCTGTTACAGGTTGAGAGAATTGTGGACAAACGGAAGAACAAGAAGGGAAAGATTGAGTACCTGGTGCGCTGGAGGGGCTATGGCTACGAGGGGGACACCTGGGAGCCCGAGACACACCTCTCTGCCTGTGTGGAGTTCATCCACGATTTTAATCGGCAACACGGCGAAAGACAGAGAGACAGTACTTTACTGCGCTCCACTCGAAGTACTCCCAGCACCACCCACAGCCACAGTTCGAGAAACAACGCCCGCAAACAGATCTGCAGGCCTCAGCCACCCAGTGGAGCAGGAAGCCATGCTCTAGTAAAACACGGGAATGACTCTTCGCCCACCACAGCAGCTACGGCCATCTCAAAACAGTTGCCACCACTTGACGCTGGCGTGGCACACACTAGAACGAACATGCAGCTTAACTTGAGCCAAAAGTACAGTGTTTCGGCCACCGGTGACATTTGTAGACCTGGCTTCACAAGCGGGCCTGCGGCTTCTCCGGTGGGCACGGTGCGTCGGAGCATGGACCTGGCGAAGTCCGGGATCAAAATCCTGGTACCCAAAAGCCCCATGAGCAGCCGGGCGGACTCTGAGTCTTCGCCTAGCGAGGCGGCCCACTGTCTGGAGCAAGGTGGTCAGGAGCAGGACTCTGTGCCCCCAGAGGTGGCCCTTTTGGAAAAGCCTCCAGGGTTGTTGCTGGGGCCTGGGGAAGAAAGAGCGCGCATGGGGACCCGGCCCAGGACTCAAAGCCCATTAATTCCTCAGCAAGTCCCCATAACACCCGCATCCATACGCACACTCAATGGGAAAGGTAAGGCTCTAGGGCGATTCCACGCCAGCGGCAAATATTTGTGGGTATCTCAGATTACTTTTCTGGCAATTCTCACAACTTCACGAGGAGGAAAGATGTTTGAAATGTTTTTTACATTTATCATGATGAAAGTGGCCATTTTAGGCCTTTTTTAGACCTATACATGCATCCTATAAGACGCTATGATCCGTAAACTGTACATGATACAGACATCTTAGTGTCATTATACTCCTAATAGTGTGCTCTAACATATGGAGTATGTCTAGATTCTGAAATACAAATGTTCACATTAATTTATTCAACATTAGAACTATTTAATGGATATCAAAACTACCCTTTTTGATTTAGCTTATTTTTAGACATATTGTTTGGAACAATATACTCTTCAAACGCATCACATTTCCAGAGTGGGCTCTCTTGGTACTTGTAAGGATATGACCCATTTTATACATAAAAATGTACATTATAGGTCATTAACCAATCTCAGTCCTCCTTTAGGATTGCACATTCAGCAAGTCACCAGCAGAGGGCATTCCTTGTAATCCATTTACCATTCGCTGTGTTGGTGGTGCCCATAAAAATTGATCAGAACTTCAGAATTAGCGGAGAGCCCACTCTGGAAAAGTGATGTACTTGTAGAGTATATCGTTCCAAACAATGTCTTTAAAATGAACAAAATCAAAAGGGCGTAGTTAAGAGATTAATGTTAAATAAGAGATTAATGTTAAATAAATGAATGTCTATTTCAGAATCTAACATACTCCATATGTTAGAGCACATTATAATGAGTATATGTAGGGTTCACAGATCATAAGGTCTTACAAGAGGCATGTATTCATACCCCCTGACTTATTCCACATTTTGTGTTACAGCCTGAATTCAAAATGGATTAAATAAATACATCTCACCCATCTACACCCACAACCCCATAATGACAAATTGAAAACAAAATACAGAAATATCTAATTTATATAAGAATTCACACCCCTGAGTCAATATATGTTAGAATCATCTTTGGCAGTGATTACAGCTGACAGTCTTTCTGGGTAAGTCACTAAGAGCTTTGTACAACTGGATTGTACAATATTTGCACATTATTCTTTAAAAAAAATATTCAAGCTCTGTCAAGTTGTTTGTTGATCATTGCTAGACAGCCATTTCTAAGTCTTGACATATTTTTTGTATTTATTATGGGTCCCCATTAGCTGCTGCCAAAGCAGCAGCTACTCTTTCTGGGGTCCAGCAAATTTAAGGCAGTTCATACAATTTTCCATAAGGTGTTTTTTAATCTGTTTTTAAAATCAAATTTTACTGCTTTACTTGAAGTGGAATAATAGTTCCATGTAGTCATGGCTTTATGTAGTACTGTGTGCCTCACATAGTCTGTTTTGGACTTGGGAAATGTGAAGAGACCTCTTGTGGCATGTCTTTTGGGGTATGCATGGGTGTCCGAGCTGTGTGCCAGTAGTTTAGACAGACAGCTCGGTGCATTCAACATGTTAATACCTCTCATAAATAAAAGTAGTGGGGAAGTCAATCTCTCCTCCACTTTCAGCCAGGAGAGATTGACATGCATATTATTAATATTAGCTCTCTGTGTAGATCCAAGGGCCAGCCGTGCTGCCCTGTTCTGAGCCTATTGCAATTTTCCTAAGTCCTTTTTTATGGCACCTGACCACACGACTGAACAGTGTCAAGGTGTGACAAAATTAGGGCCTGTAGGACCTGCCTTGTTGATAGTGTTGTTAAGAAGGCAGAGCATTGCTTTATTATAGACAGACTTCTCCCCATCTTAGCTACAACTGAATCAATATGTTTTGACCATGACAGTTTACAATCTAGAGTTACTCCAAGCAGGTTAGTCATCTCAACTTGCTCAATTTCCACATTATTTATACAAGATTTAGTTGAGGTTTAGGGGTTTAGTGAGTTTTTTTCCAAATACAATGCTTTTAGTTTTAGAAATATTTAGGGCTAACTTATTCCTTGCCACCCACTCTGAAACTAACTGCAGCTCTTTGTTGAGTGTTGCAGTCATTTCAGTCGCTGTATATTTTCAAACTGATTTAAAGTCAAAACTGGCCACTCCGGAACATTTCAATGTCGCCTTGGTAAGCAACTCCAGTGTATATTTGGCCTTGTTTAGCCACCATCATACCTGAAAATATGAAGAGTGGTACTCAGTGATGTGTTTGGCTCAAACATAATGCTTTTTTTTCTGGACATAAAGTTAATTTATTTTCCAAATGATTTGCAGTTTTACTTTAGTGCCTTATTACAAACAGGATGCATGTCTTCGGAATATTTTTTATTCTGTACAGGCTTCCTTCTTTTCACTCTGTCATTTGTTAGTATTGTGGAGTAACTACAGTGCATTTGGAAAGTATTTAGACCCCTTCACCTTTTCTACATTTTGTTACATTAAAAGCCTTATTCTAAAATTGATTTTTTTTAAATGCCCCCCTCAATCTACACACAATACCCCATAATAACAAAGCGTTAACAGGTTTTTAGAAATGTTTGCAAATGTATTAACATTTTTAAACAAATACTTGATTTACATAAGTATTCAGACCATCTGCTCATCATCTATGAGACTAGAAATTGAGCTCAGGTGCATCCTGTTTCCGTTAATAATCCTTCATGATTTCACAACTTGATTGGAGTCTACCTGTGGTAAATTCAATTGATTGGACATGATATGGAAAGGCACACAACTGTCTATATAAGGTCCCACAGTTGACCGTGCATGTCAGAGCAAAAACCAAGCCATGAGGTCGAAGGAATTGTCCGTAGAGCTCCGAGACAGGAAGGCGTCGAGGCACAGATATAGCGAAAATAACCAAAACATGTCTGCAGCATTGAAGGTCCCCAAGAACACATTTGCCTCCATCACTCTTAAATGGAAGAAGTTTGGATCAACCAAGACTCTTTCAAGAGCTGGCTAAACTGAGCAATCGGGGGAGAAGGGCCTTGGTCAGAGAGGTGACCGATGCCGTCGGGTATACGCTAAATACAAATGTGATTCACATTTTCAAACAGTCCATTTAGATTTTCCAACGGTGCTGTACATTTGGGTGAGTTTTTTCTCTCTCGCCTGATTAGCCTCGTTTCACTGCCAAAGAATTAAATCATCTAGTGTTCAGTGAGATAACAACACATTGTCAAAGAATTAACATTGTCACATTAACCGTTACTCTTGCGGGAATTCCACTAACGGTCCTTATGTAGCCAAACGTAGCTGCTGTTCATTCCTTTTGCTCGAAAATGGACTAATGGTTAAAAAAAAGTAAGGCCTGCGTCCACAGACGCATACCAGCTCTACTGGTAGTACTGCTACTATCAGCAGTTCTACACCTGCACCTGGCGATTACACAAGTTGTTCTGCTTCCACGAGCACATTCAATGCTATCATCAGTAATTCTACATTTGTTGTTAGCCCAGCTAGTATGGACACTGACAGTTGTGAAATTGATGCAGCCGAAGAGCTACTGCCCCCTTTCCCAGGAAAGCACCAAACAACAGACAGGGACGTTGTACCATCGAAGAGTTGCAAATATGATGAACTACATTGATTTGGGGTTCACTTATATTGGGAGTAGTGCCTTTCCTCAGCCACAGTGTGTATATGTGCAAAAGTACTGTCTCACAACTCGATGAAGCCTTCACTCTTGAGCAGACATTTAGAAACAAAACATGCCACTGGTGCTTTTTGAGCGAGAATGAACTACTTTTGAGTAGTAGACATGTATAAAAGCAACAGAACATTAATAAGAAGGGGCTAGAAGCGTTTTATATGGTGAGCTACCGAGTGGCTAGGACAGGCAAGCCCCATACTATTGTGGAGGACTTAATTATTCCTGCTGCCGTGGATATGGCTGGGAACATGCTGGGGGGAAAGGCCAAAAAAACTATACAGACAATGCCTTCATCAAACAACACTTTCACAACGCATCAGTGACATGGCAGGAGATGTTATGAAACAATTACTGGTTCGCATACAAACCAGTGAATTCTATGCGTTACAGCTGGATGAGTCAACAGACATGGCAGTCCTGGCACAGTTCCTGGTATATGTCCGTTACGTTCATGGGGGGGTCAATTAAGGAAGACATCCTTTTCTGCAAACCACTGGAAACAAGGACAACAGGAGAGGATATTTTTAAAGTACTGGACAGCTTTGTGACATCAAATGTACTTTGGTGGTCAAGATGTGTTGGTGTCTGTACTGATGGCGCAAAAGCCATGACAGGGAGACATAGTGGCGTGGTAATGCGCGTGCAAGCGGTTGCTCCCGACGCCACTTGGGTACACTGCAGCATCCACCGAGAGGCTCATGCTGCCAAAGGAATGCCGGACAGCATGAAAGACGTTTTGGACACTACAGTGAAAATGGTAAACTTTTTAAAGCAAGGTGCCTGAACTCTCGTGTATTCTCTGCACTATGCATTGATATGGGCAGCGACCATGTAACGCTTTTACAACATACAGAAGTGCGCTGGTTATCAAGGGGCACGTTCTTAAAGTTTACTGACCGTCATTTTCACTTGTCTGACCACTTGCATGATGAGTTTTTCACACAACTGTCCTATCTGGGTGATGTTTTTTCTTGCCTGAATGATCTGAATCTAGGTTTACAGAGACTCTCCGCAGCTATATTCTTTGTGCCTGACAAAATTGAGGCTATGATTAAGAAGTTGGAGCTCTTCTGTCTGCATTAACAAGGACAACACACAGGTCTTTCTATCATTTGTATGATTTTGTTTTGTGTGCAAATGAACTCAATCTTACGGACAATGTCAAATGTGATATAGCGCAGCACCTGAGTGAGTTGGGTGCGCAATTACGCAGGTACTTTCCCATAAAGGATGACACAAAGAACTGGATTCGTTATCCCTTTCATGCCCTGCCTCCAGTCCACTTACAGTCCACTTATCTGAACAAGAGCCTCATCGAAATTGTAACAAGCGGTTCTGTGAAAATTTTATCCGAATTTACTGCTTTGGAAAATCAGTGATGCCCTTTGCAACCATGTACCTATATCATAGTGGATTCTTGGCACTCACTAGCATGAAAATGAAACACAGGCATAGACTGTGTGGGAAATTATTTAAGACTGAGAGACTCCAATACAACCCAACATTGCAGAGGTATGTGCATCCTTTCAAGCACACCCTTCTCATTCACAATTTTCTATGAAAAAATAAGGTTTTATGTAAGATGACTAAATAAAGAGCAAAATTATTATTATTTGTGCTCTGGTCCTGTAAGAGCTCTTTGTCACAGCCCGGCTCGTGGGAAGTGACAAACTTCTTATGTTTAATAAATGTATTGTATGGTGTGTGTGGCAGGCTTACAATGATGTCAAAAAAATTATATTTGAGAGTGCGCTGAACCTGGTGCTAGAGGGGGTACGCAGCTGGAGGTTGAATGTTTGAAGGGGTACGGAACTATAAAAAGTTTGGGAACTACTGATCTATACAGCACTCCACCAATCAGGCCTTTATGGTAGAGTGGCCAGATGGAAGCAGCTCCTCAGTAAAAGCACATGACAGCCTGTTTGGAGTTGGGCCAAACGGCACCTAAAGGACTCTGTCCATGAGAAACAAGATTCTCTGGTCTGATTAAACCAAAATTGAACTCTTTGGCCTGAATGCCAAGTGTCACATCTGGAGGAAATCAGGCCAATACCATCCCTACAGTGACGCATGTTGGTGACAGCATCATGCTGTGGGGATGTTTTTCAACGTCGGGCTGGGAGACTAGTCAGGATCGAGAGAAAGATGAACGGAGCAAAGTACAGGGAGATCCTTTATGAAAACCTGCTCCAGAGCGCTCAGGACCTCAGACCGGGGCGAAGGTTCACTTTCCAACAGGACAACAACCCTAAGTGCACATCCAAGACAATGGAGTGGCTTCGGATCAAGTCTCTGAATGTCCTTGAGTGGCCCAGCCAGAGCCCAAACTAGAACCCGGTCGAACATCTTTGGAGAGACCTGAAAATAGGCTTTGATCCTCAATGAGATTACTCATGTGCATGTATGGCTTTTAAGTTTTGTGTGGTTGTTTTTTTAAATGGTCGAATTGGGCCTCTAGTGACGCCACAGTCTAAGGCTCTGCATCGCAGTGCTTGAGGCGTCACTACAAACCCAGTTTCGATCTCAGGCTGTGTCACAGCCGGCCGTAACCAGGAGTCCCATAGGGCAGCGCACAATTGGCCCCGCATCATTAGGGGAGGGTTTGACCCGGGGGTGCTTTACTTGGCTCATTGCGCTCTAGCAACTGCTTGTGGCGGGCCGGGCGCCTGCAGGCTGGCTTCCGAGGTAAGCAGGTGGTGTTAAGGACCACGGTTTGGTGGGTCATGACTCGACCTTCACCTCTCCCGAGCCCATTGGGGAGTTGCAGCGATGAGACAAGATCATAATTGAAATTTAATAAATATATAATATATATATATTAATGGTTGAATTAATAAACAAAACTAGCAAAGACTCGAGGCTGTAATCACTGCCAAAGGTGCTTCAAAGTACTGAGTAAAGGGTCTGAATACTTATGTAAATGTGATCCTTTTTTTTTCATTTGCAAAAAAAAGGTTTTTTTAAAAACGTTGCTTTTTCATTATGGGGTATTGTTTGTAGATTGGGGGGAAAACATTTGAATCCATTTTATTTATATACATTTGCAAAAAAATCTAAACCGGTTTTTGCTTTGTCATGATGGGGTATTGTTGCCATAAAAGGGTTTGAATACTTATTGACTCAAGACATTTCAGCATTTCCTTTTTTAGGAAATTTTACAAATTAATTAAACATAATTCCACTTTGATATTATGGGGTATTGTGTGTAGGCCAGTGAAAAACATGTCAATTGATTCCATTTAAAATTCCGGCTCCAGTGCAAGAAAATGTGGAAGAAGTCCCAGGGGTGTGAATACTTTTCTGAAGACACTGTTGGTCTGGAAAGGGCCTACAATGGCCACTTTCATCGTGATTTCATAGGGGAAAATGGTTTGATACAAATGTAAAAAGCATGTGTAACATCCTTCCTCCCAAGGAAGTTTCTATGTGAGAATTGCCAGAACAATCTGAGATGCCAAAAATATTTTCTGCTCCTGCTGGCGTGTAATCGTCCTATAGGATTTTTCAATAGACTTCAATAACTGTTGTTGTGATGTATACTGAATCCAGGTCTCGGTGAATTAAGATGTTAAGAAGTAGTTTGAGGATTTTTTTTAAATGTAGTCTACAACTTCTCGCTCTGGTCTAAGTAGACCGCAATGCCAGAAGGGAGTGATTGGGGACACTGCCATGCAAACTGAGTTCTTTATAATGTTGTTTTTCCCCCTTCTCCACAAACTAATGAGTACACAGTTATGTCAGTTGGTGGACTGTTCATCTGCTGTTGAGTAGAACCTAAGTAAACCATTCAGGCAGTACCAAAGATTTAATTTACCTGGTTATTTAAACAGACAAATATTAAGAAAGGCTGTGTCACCATTCTATTTTGTCACCATTTTTTTTTAAATCCACCAGGTACATCAACACTCATGGAGGCTCTGGCGGCCAATGGGACAGGTAGCCTGCAGAGTGCAGTGGCAGGAGTCACTGCAGTCTCCGGGGTGGCGGGGAAACGGCGCTTCGAGGAGCAGCGCTCGGTCTTCGACAAGCGCCTTCGGTTCAGCGTCCGGCAGACTGAGAGTGCCTACCGCTACAGGGACCTCGTCGTCAAGAAGCAGGATGGCTTCACCCACATCCTGCTCTCCACCAAGTCCTCGGAGAACAACTCACTTAACCCCGATGTGAGTCATATGCTTGTCTTGTCTTTGCCCTAACAAAACAATTGTTATACTGCATGACAATTGGCGTGACTGGCCAAAAATAGTAGTACTTCATCGTTTAGTTATGCCAACTTTTCCAAACAGTTGGTGGTCAAATATAAATGTAAGCAAAATATCTGAAACGAAAGTCAAATACTGGTCCTATAAAAATATTGGGTTTGTTTCCTGGATTAAGCCTTGTACTGTACTAAAACGTATTTCCAACTCTCCATCTAAAGTGCTTCTTAATCTAAGACTAGGCTTCATCTGTGTCTAGGTAACTGGCCCATAATAATTGTCTCCCTCTCATGGTTGCCTCAGGTGATGAAGGAGATGCAGAGTGCCATGGCCACGGCGGCGGCAGACGACAGCAAGCTGGTCCTGCTGAGCGCCGTGGGTAGCATCTTCTGCTTCGGCCTGGACTTCATCTACTTCATTAGACGGCTCACCGACGACCGCAAGAAAGAGAGCATCAAGATGGCTGAGACCATTAGGTAGGTCAGAAGGGTGTACTTTTGTTTTCTATTTTGTATGTGGATTGTTTTCAGAGGGGGGAAAAAAACAAATGTTGAAAACAAAAAAACAAACGTCAGAAAGGGACGGAAAGAAAGGCTCACCTTGGGTCTTTCTCGATTGTCCAAAAATGTGTCCTGTCCCTCTTACATCATCTGCACTGATTGGAGAAAACAAAATGGTGGAATGGTTGATTTTATCTCTGGTCAGTTCTTTCAGATAAGTGACATTTGTAGACAATTGTCTCGAATCATTGGTTACTTTGAACAGGTGGAACAAATGATGAGTAGCACGTTAGCTGTGTGTTGTAGTGGCAGTCTTTGTAATGAAAAACATAAGAAGGCACTGTGATGCCGAAAGAAATTACTGGGAGTTGATACAGTTGAAGTCAGAAGTTTGCATACACTTAGGTTGGAGTCATTAAAACTCATTTTTCAACCACTCCACAAATTTCTTGTAAACAAACTATAGTTTTGGCAAGTCGGTTAGGACATCTACTTTGTGCATGACACAAGTAATTTTACCAACAATTGTTCACTGACAGATTATTTCACTAATAATTCACTATCACAATTCCAGTGGGTCAGAAGTTTACATACACTAAATTGACTGTGACTTTAAACAGCTTGGAGAATTCCAGAAAATTGTCATGGCTTTAGAAGCTTCTGATAGGCTAATTGACATAATTTGAGTCAATTGGAGGTGTATCTGTGGATGTATTTCAAGGCCTACCTTCAAACTCAGTGCCTCTTTGCTTGACATCATGGGAAAATCAAAAGAAATCAGCCAAGACCTCAGAAAAAAATTGTGGACCTCCACAAGTCTGGTTCATCCTTGGGAGCAATTTCCAAACGCCTGAAGGTACCACGTTCATCTGTACAAACAATAGTATGCAAGTATAAACACCATTGGACCACGCAGCCGTCATACCGCTCAAGAAGGAGACGCGTTCTGTCTCCTAGAGATGAACGTACTTTTGTATGAAAAGTGAAAATCAATCCCAGAACAACAGCAAAGGACCTTGTGAAGATGCTGTAGGAAACGGGTACAAAAGTATCTATATCCACTGTAAAACGAGTCCTATATCGACATAACCTGAAAGGCTGCACAGCAAGTAAGAAGCCACTGGTCCAAAACCGCCATAAAAAAGCCAGACTATGGTTTGCAACTGCTGATGAAACAAAAATAGAACTGTTTGGCTATAATGGCCATCGTCATGTTTGGAGGAAAAATAGGGACACTTGCAGCATCATGTTATGGGGGTGCTTTGCTGCAGGAGGGACTGGTGCTCTTTACAAAATAGATGGCATCATGAGGTAGGAAAATTATGTGGATATATTGAAGCAACATCTCAAGACATCAGTCAGGAAGTTAGAACTTGGTCGCAAATGGGTCTTCCAAATGGACAATTACCCAAAACATACTTCCAAAGTTGTGGCAAAATGGCAACAAAGTCAAAGGTATTGGAGTGGCCATCACAAAGTCCTGACCTCAATCCTATAGAAAATTTGTGGGCAAAACTGAAAAAGCGTGTGCGAGCAAGGAGGCCTACAAACCTGACTCGGTTACACCAGCTCTGTCAGGAGGAATGGGCCAAAATACACCCAACTTATTGTGGGAAGCTTGTGCAAGGCTACCTGAGAAGTTTGACCCAAGTTAAACAATTTAATGGCAATGCTACCAAATACTAATTGAGTGTATGTAAACTTCTGACCCACTGGGAATGTGATGAAAGAAATAAAGCTGAAATAAATCACTCTCTCCTATTATTCTGACATTTCACATTCATAAAATAAAGTAGTGATCCTAACTGACCTAAGACAGGGAATTTTTACTAGGATTAATTGTCAGGAATTGTGAAACTGAGTTTAAATGTATTTGGCTAAGGTGTATGTAAACTTCTGACTTAAACTGTATATGGAGTGTGCGCCTGTTTATTTTGATTTAGTTTATAGTCTTTGTAATGATGCCACAGAAGACAGTGATGCAGACAGTCTGTCATCTCATCCTCAGGACATTTGTGAACACGTTCATCCAATTCAAGAAGCCCATCATCGTAGCCGTGAATGGACCGGCGGTGGGCCTCGGAGCCTCTATCCTCCCGCTGTGTGACGTTGTCTGGGCCAACGAGAAATCCTGGTTTCAGACGCCCTATACCACCTACGGACAGACACCCGACGCTTGCGCCTCCCTCACCTTCCCTCGCATCATGGGCGTGGCCTCGGTGAGTTCATACGGCATTGTCTGAAAATCCTCCTCCGAGGGGGAGTAGTCCAGCACAGGAATACAGATGTATTGTGGGGAACTGTTTATGTGTAGCACTCACTGGGCTGCTTTTCCTGCCATGGGGAATATCCTGTCTAATACATAAAATAAGAATGGAGTGGGACAGCTCCACTCCTTTTTTAAATGTTTCTTTATTAAAAAAAGACTGAACTACTATTAATACTATTCCAGTCCTTTTGCCTGCTTAACCTCACCCCCTCCTCTTGTCTTCTCTCTCCCTCCCCCTCTTCTCCCAGGCCAATGAGATGTTGCTGAGTGGGCGGAAGCTGACAGCCCAGGAGGCCTGCGCTAAAGGCCTCGTGTCCCAGGTGCTGTGGCCCGGGACTTTCACTCAGGAGGTGATGGTTCGCATTAGGGAGCTAGTCACTTGTAATTCAGTTGTAAGTCATCCTTTTCATTTGATTTTCATAATTTGTGGCGTCTCTTTTCCACACAGTACGACCCTGCCCCCTCTCCCTCACTTTGGTCTTTTGTTCTCTTGCTTTTTTATGTCTCATCAAAAACATTTTCCCACCGACACATTTACTGTGCCTTCGGAAAGTATTCAGACCCCACATTGTTACGTTAGTTTTATTCTAAAATGGATAAAAATATTTTTTCCCCTGCAACCTACAAACAATAGCCCATAATGAACAGCAGTTTTTTTTTAAATGTTTTTTTTTAGCAAATTAATATTAATTTTTTATTATCACATTTACATATGTATTCAGACCCTTTACTCAGTACTTTGTTGAAGCACCTTTGTCAGCGATTACAGCCTCAAGCCTTCTTGGGTATGACGCTACAAGCTTGGCCACCTGTATTGGGGGAGTTTCTACCATTTTTCTCTGCAGATGTTAGATCGTGTTCAAGTCCGGGCTCTGGCTGGGTCACTCAAGGACATTCAGAGACTTGTCCCGAAGCCACTCCTGCGTTGTCTTGACTGTGTGCCTAGGGTGTTTGGACCTGAGCAGGTTTTCACCAAGGATCTCTGTACTTTGCTCCGTTCATCTTTCTCTTGATCCTGACTCGTCTCCCAGTCCCTGCCGCTGAAAAACATCCCCACAGCATGATGCTGCCACCACCATGCTTCACCGTAGGGATGGTGCCAAGTTTCCTCCAGACGTGATGCTTGGCATTCAGGCCAAAGAGTTCAATCTTGGTTTCATCAGACCAGAGAATCTTGTTTCTCATGGTCTGAGAGTCTTTTAGGTGCTGTTTGGCATACTCCAAGCGGTCTGTCGTGCCTTTTTCTGAGAATTGGCTTCTGTCTGGCCACTACTATAAATGCCTGATTGGTGGAGTGCTGCAGAGATAGTTGTCCTTCTGGAAGATTCTCCCATCTCCAAAGAGGAACTCTGGAGCTCTGTCAGTGACCATCAGGTTCTTGGTCACCTCCCTGACCAAGGCCCTTCTCCCAATTGCTCAGTTTGGCCGTGCGGCCAGCTCTAGAACGAGCCTTGGTGGTTCCAAACTTCTTCCATTTAAGAATGTGTTCTTGGGGACCTTCAATGTTGCAGATATTTTTTTGGTGTCCTTCCCCAGATCTGTGCCTCGACAACAATCCTGTCTCGAAGGACAATTCCTTCGACCTCATGGCTTGGTTTTTGCTCTGACATGCACTGTCAACTGTGGGACCTTATATAGACAGGTGTGTGCCTTTCCAAATCATGTCCAATCAAATTAATTGGCCACAGGTGGACTCCAATCAAGTTGTAGGGACGTCAAGGATGATCAAAGGAAGTTGGATGCACCTGAGCTCAATTTGGAGTCTAATAGCAAAGGGTTTGAATACTTATGTAATTAAGGTATTTCTGGGTTTTGTTTATATACATTTTCAAAAATGTCTAAACTTATTTTCGCTTTGTCATTATGGGGTATTTTGTGAGGATTTTTTTTATTTAATCCATTTTTGAATAAGGCTGTAACGTAACAAGGGGTCTGAATACTTTCCAAATGCACTGCACACACACACTCCTAGCCGTAGTGTCCGCTTGAATTGTTATATTTTTAATGTCTCCGGGGATACCAGTATCATATTTTTTTCATGGCAAAAAAATTAAACACAAAGCACTCAACTCTTCGGTCCTTTTTAAAAACTTTCCGTATGTAAAATATCGTGTGCAATAACTTGGAAAATAAATGTGACTGGATGGCAACATAATGATTTGTTTCCAACATTAGGGCTGTTTTCCTTAAGAAGTTAAATATGCTTTGTTTTCTTTCCTTGCCACGATACGACTGAGTATTGCGATACTGGTATCATCCTGGCCCTAACCATGAGTGTGTTTTTTAAATTAATATAATGCTTTTAGCAATACATTGAATTGAGATCATGTCACAATATCTGGATGTTGCGGAATTTCTCCTGAATCTTTTCATTGTTGACAAAAAAGGGATCTCATGTCATGTCCCAGAGTTAAATGTTAAACAAATCTATGCCAATATCCATAAGTCATATTCCTTTCCTTTTGCTTTTTTTTTTTTCGGCGGGTGGGGGTCTCTGTTTGCTGCACTGTAGGTACTGCGGGAGTCCAAAGCACTGGTGCGAAACGCAAACCGGGCCGCCCTGGAGCAGGCCAATGAACGCGAGTGCGAGGCGCTGAAGAGAGTGTGGGGCTCTTCGCAGGGGGTGGACTCCATCCTCAAATACCTGCAGAAGAAGATTGATGAGTTTTAAGGAAAGCACGTATTTCCCCCCCCCGTTACCAGGTTCCCAAGGAACCGGGAAAACATGGCACTGGCAGTGCATGGCGTTCAATCTGCAGCCTCTCAATATCCCTCTTGCATGTATGAGAGTACAGTGCATTCGGAAAGTCTTCAGACCCCTTGACCTTTTCCACGTTTTGTTACGTTACAGCCTTATTCTAAAATATATCGATTTAAAAAAAATCCTCAATCTACAAACAATACCCCATAATGACAAAGCAAAAACTAGTTTAGAAACTTTTGCACATTTATTACAAATAAACTGAAATATTCCATTTACATAAGTATTCAGACCCTTTACTCAGTACTTTGTTGAAGCATGTTTGGCACCGATTACAGCCTTGAGTCTTCTCTGGAGCAAGTTTTCATTGAGGATCTCTGTACTTTGCTCTGTTCATATTTCCCTCGATCCTGACTGATCTCCCAGTCCCTGCCGTGGAAAAACATCCCCACAGCATGATGCTGCCACCACCATGCTTCACCATAGGGATGGTGCCAGGTTTCCTCCACATGTGATGCTTGGAATTCAGGCCAAAGAGTTCTATTGTTTCTCATGGTCTGAGAGTCTAGGTGCCTTTTAGCATACTCCAAGCAGGTTGTCATGTGCCTTTTTACTGAGGAGTGGCTTCTGTCTGGCCACTCTACCATAAAGGCCTGATTGTTGTACTGCAGAGATGGCTGTCCTTCTGGAAAATTCTCCCAGCTTCATAGTGCAACTGTGGAGCTCTGTCAGTGACCATTGTGTTGTTGGTCACCTCCCTGACCAAGGCCCTTCTTTCCCGATTGCTCAGGTTGGCCTGGCGGCCAGCTCTAGGAAGAGTATTGGTGGTTCCAAACTTCTTCCATTTAAGAATGATGGCGGCCACTGTGTTCTTGGACCTTCAATGGGCTCCCGAGTGGTGCAGCGGTCTAAGGCACTGCTTCTCCGAGCTAGAGGTGTCACTACAGACCCTGGTTCGATTCCAGGCTGTATCACAACCGGCTGTGATTGCGAGTCCCATAGGGCAGCGTCGTCCAGGTTTGGCTGGGGTAGGCAGTCATTGTAAATAAGAATTTATTCTTAACTGACTTGCCTAGTTAAATTAAAAATGCTGCAGAAATGTTTTGGACCCTTCCCCAGATCTGTGCCTAGACACAATCCTGTCTCTGAGCTCTACGGACAATTCCTTTGACCTCATGGCTTGGCTTTTGCTCTGACATGCACTGTCAACTGTAGGACCTTTATGTAGACAGGTGTGCCTTGTCCAATCGAGTGAACTTACAACCGGTGGACTCCAATTAAGTTGTAGAAACATCTCAAGGATTATCAATGGAAACAGGATGCACCTGAGCTCAATTTTGAGTCTCATAGTAATGGGTCTGAATACTTATGTAAATATCGGATTTTGAATAAATTTACAAACATTTCTAAAAACCTGTTTTTGCTTCGTCATTATGGGGTATTGTGTGTAGATTGCCGAGGAAAACATTTTATTTAATCAGTTTTTAGAATAAGGCTGTAAAAAATGTGGAAAGTCAAGGGGTCTGAATACTTTCAGAAGGAACTGTATGTAATGAATTGTATGTTTGAGTGCACACATTGAAGGGGGCCAGCTAAAAATAACATTTGTAGACGTTCCTGCTAGACCTTTAAATCCCGCCTTCCTAGCATCCTGATAACCTTGTGTTGACCCTTTACCCAATAAGCCTGACTTCTGAAATACAATTTCCTATGCTACATTACAGGTTCAACTAAATTGAAGGGAAGACATTGATGAATACACAATGTGTCTTACATAGCAGGGTGTCTGTCCTACTCAGCTTGGGATTGATTTGGGTTGGATGTTGTTGTATCAACATGGATCAGCATTTATTTATGACGTAACGAAAGAGCAAATGTAAACATTCAACGAAAACCCAAGCGACTTCCCTTGTGGCGCTTTGCACTAAGATGTGATGCTCTGAATTCTTAAGCTGTGTTGGAACTAACTCTTGGGAAAACAGTGCAGCCCAGTGGATTGGTGGCTTATTGGATTCTCTACATTCACTTTTTCCTTTAGACTCCTGTAAGACTTTCCATACAAAACAGGACTTATTGCTATTAAGTTGAATAGCGCCTAGGATTCAATCAAAGGCCCGTTGTTGAAAAGCGTAGAGCACTTCACTTTTGAAGGTCATTTAGGCTTCAGTTGCGATCCGTAGCCTCCACCATGAATGCGATCTTCAAACGTCAGGGAAAGTTGACTTTTAAAAGACTTTGTCAACAGTGTAGTGCCTTAACAACGTGCCTTTAATTGAATCCGGTCCAAAGTCTGTCTCAGACGAACTTTTAAAAAGCTCTGACTGTGTATTTAGGTTTGTCTAACTGATATAGTCTCTGTAGATATTTCACCCAGGTAGTCTTTTTATTTGTTATCTTATTTGGCTTTGGGGACGGTATGTGCTACCAAACAGTTTCTATGGTAAATTATTTTTGTTTTAAGTTAAGACTTATTAGAATATTATAATTAAATTAAATATTCTGCAACTTCTGAATTATTCCTTCCATGAAACATGCCCGCAAGGGAGAGACAATTACAAGATTCTAATGCAATATTTTTATGCAGTTGTGATGAGGCCAGGGTACACATTAAGGCTCTAGCTAAGCTCCAAAGCAGTGCCTTATCCTTTACTACTTTTTCCATGACTTCACAAATTGTGGGTTCTGATCTGACGCGATTATCAGTGAGAATAGCCTGTAATGTTATTGCGGTGAAATCGGGCCAATGCAGTGTGATGTGATAGTTAATGAAAACTATCCAAAAAAGGCACACATGCCAAGACATGTTTAATGAATACATCAGGGAAAACATGTCATTTTTTCTCAGTACCATGAATATAGTACCATAAATACATCAGGCACATGCTTACCCTGATGTATTTGTTAAACATGTCTTGGCGTGTGTGCCTTTTGGGTAGTTAATGTTCATGGTACTGATTTTAAAATGGTGGAAAATGTCATTATTTATATTGTCTGACAGTATATGAAGTATTTAAATATTTAAAGTGAAGCTGGTTTGGACAAAGTAGTTTGTTTTTGAGTCATTGCTCATGGTTTGTATCGCTGTTATTTTTTTGGAAATGTGAAGTATCTTCTTGGGTCAGTCTACTCATCACTTTCGGCTCTAGTCTATTACAACGCTGTTTTGGCCTTCATACATACTGTGCACTCCGAAAGTATTTAGACCTTGACTTTTTCCACATTTGTTACATTACAGCCTTATTCTAAAATGTATTAAATAGTCCCCCCCCCCCAATCTACACACTACCCCATAATGAAAAAGCAAAAACAGGTTTAGAATTTCTTAGTTTATTACAAATAAAAATTATTCACATTTACATAAGTATTCAGACTTAGTACATTTGTTGAACCACCTTTGGCAGCGTTTACAGCCTTGAGTCTTATTGGGTCTGACACTACAAGCTTGGCACACCTGTATTTGGGGAGTTTCTCCCATTCTTCTCTGCAGATCCTCATGCTCTGTCAGGTTGGATGGGGAGTGTCGATGCACAGCCATTTTTAGGTCTCTCTAGAGATGTTCGATCGGGTTCAAGTCCGGCCCACTCAAGGACATTGAGACTTGTCCTGAAGCCACTCCTGCGTTGTCTTGGCTGCGTGCTTAAGGTGTTTGTCCTGTTGGAAGGTGAACCTGCTGAGCAATCAGGGGAGAAGGGCCTTGGTCAGGGAGGTGATCAAGAGCCTGATGGTCACTGACAGAGCTCCAGAGTTCCTCTGTGGAGACGGGAGGATCTTCCAGAAGGACAACCATCTCAGCAGCACTCCACCAATCAGGCCCGACGGAAGCCACTCCTCAGTAAAAGGCACGACAGCCCACTTGGTGTTTGCAAAAAGGCACCTAAAGGACTCTGATCATGATAAATATCAGATTCTCTGGTCTGATGAAACCAAGATTGAACACTTTGGCCTGAATGCAAAGCGTCACATCTGGAGGAAACCTGGCAGCTCTAGGAAGAGTCTTGGTGGTTCCAAACGTCTTCCATTTAAGAATGATCGAGGCCACTGTGTTCTTGTGGACCTTCAATGCTGCAGACATTTTTTGGTACCCTTCCACAGATCTGTGACTCGACACAATCCTGTCTCTGGCCTCTACGTACCATTCCTTTGACCTCATGGCTTGGTTTTTGCTCTGACATGCACTGTCAACTGTGGGACCTTATATAGACATGTTTGTGCCTTTCCAAATCATGTCTAATCAATTGGATTTACCACAGGTGGACTCCAATCAAGTTGTAGAAACTTCTCAAGGATGATCAATGGAAACAGGATACACCTGTGCTCAATTTCAAGTCTCGTAGCAAAGGGTCTGAATATTTGTCCTTTTCTCCTTTTAATACATTTGCAAACATTTCTAAAAACCAATTTTTGCTTTGTCTCATTATGGGGTATTGTGTATAGATTGAGGAAACTGTATATCATAAATTTGAGAAAAAGACTAAAGTAACAATGTGGAAAAAGTCAAGGGGTCTGAATACTTTCCGAAGGCACTGTAGAGGTATCAAATTGTTAACACCACTGCACATTTAATTCACGTTACAGATTAAGGGCTGGATAACATTTTAAAGAGACTTGTTTTTTGCATTTTTGTCTTTGACCTATACCCTCTCCAGGAAATAGATGCAATCTGCCCCCAAATATTGTGCCTGATAAGCATGTCATATCTCCTTGTTTTATTTAACATTTGTATCACTGAAGGCTGATTTATAAATATTAGCAGTCATTTAACACTTGGACCAGAGTAGCTTAGTTACTGTAATGTATACATAAGATCACCCATACTGCACCTCCTCAACCCAATGTTTCAAGCATTTTTCTTGTAGACAAAAAGTGCAAGAGATTATATAAATGTGTCTCATGTTAACACAGCATGATGCCAAGAGGCTTGTCTAGTCACACAGAATTCACTCATTTCTGTTGAAAGATTCCAAGAAGCATTGTTGAAATTGACCCTATTTTGGTACAGCAGCAAAATATTTTACTAAGTCTGAATTGTATAACCCTCACCCTTCCAATTTTTCAGTCTGAAGAACTACAGTATGTACTGTGTGAACTGCCTTTAGACTGAAATCCTGGTACAGTATTTTTGCATACAGTACATGGGACCTATTTTGTTGTACAGTAAGTATAATATTTACCATCTAAAGTTTTTTCAAATGTGTTTTTATATAGATGCTGAAATCTATACTCGCTATGAAAATAAACTGTTAGAACTTGTTAATACTTTTTATTTTGTGTTAGTCGGAGTTGGGGACAATCTGTTTCAATTCAGTCTTTTCAGGACATATCTACCATAAACATTAACAAGCAATTCTCCACTCCCTAAAGGAATTTCAATTTAATCCCTTAATTTAATTTACTCTAGTGTTAGTGTCTGCAGTGGTCTTGTTTCCTAAAATGTATATTATACTATGAGTACTTCAGTGGGACTCAATTGTTTTTTTCAAGATGAAAGGAAAAAAAGATTACGCAAAAAAGTCTCTTAAATTAAAAAAATAGAGTGAGTGAGTGTCTTCTTTGGGATTTGGTTGACTGAGCGCATCCACTTTTTAGGTGCATACACCACCACCTACTGTACTGGTGTGAGGCCATTCACGGCCTATCTGCATTACATTATTTGATACGATACTCGTCTAAATTCTAACATAACCTCTACCCACATCTCAACATTCTAAACTCTGGAACTTCGACCCACATCTCAATAGACTAAAACCAACCTCAGCCTGCCAGTGACTTTAGATTTACAGGGCACATGCAACCGTGGCCGGCCGCCCGAGAGACCTCCAAAACGGAAACCTTCGAGCATGTGTCTGGTTTCTCTGACTTGTTAATGTTGAGGGAGCTTGTGCGCCTGAGCTTGCACAGAAGTACCTGGCCTGCTGCGCTCGTGGGACATTTAAGCCATGAACAACGCCTGACAGGCAACCCTGTCTCCCAGGCTGCATGCTGCCCTCAAGACCAGAGCCAATCGCATGCAAGGAACGAGAAGATAGCCAAGAAGGTACGTTTCCATTAGGGCTGTGACTGTTAATGACAAGAATGAGTTTGTCAAGTAATCTTGCGATATTTAACTGCTATTAACAGACCTTTTATGTTATTTCATTGGAGGGATGCGTATCACTTTGGATGAAATGGAAATACAAAATTGACCTCCAGTGGATATTGTAACCCTGTAACTGTAATCTGAATACATTTTAATAGGACTGGTCTATGCGAAATTAAACTAATTTGAAACATGTTCAGCATTTATCATGCAAGTGTCCCAAAATATTTGGATTTCTTCCAGGCTGAACTTGGGTCACCTTAAATCACACACATCTTTAATCTAAAATTCTAGCTATATCTAAACTTATTTAGGCATTTTAGGAAAATAAGAAAATGGCAAAAGAGGACAAAACAAAGTACAAAAACACGTGAAGAAGCGAAAAGAGAGGGTTTCAAAGGTGAAGAAAGGCAAATGAGTGGATCCAGAAATCAGGAATATCCCTAAACATGAACTTTAACCCAGTAACTCTGAACTGATGGACTTGGAAGATAATGGACATTCTCTCTGCGTAAACCTCAGTGCTGCTCAACACACAGGCTCTCGGTAACAGTGTAGCAAAACTGGTGAATATAAGTACAATATTAGGCCACACTAAACCTTCCAATGAAAAACTGACATTTCAGTGGAAATTGCATGTTTCTGTATGAGAGATGTGTTGGAAAAATATTGTGGACAATGCCCTTAGCTGTGGTATATTGGCCATACACCACAAAACCCCCGAGGTGCCTTATTGCTATTATAAACTGGTTACCATTCCACTGTACAGTAACATGCTATTTTGGGCTCCCGAGTGGTGGGTGGTCTAAGACACTACATTTCAGTGCAAGAGGCGTCACTGCAGTACCTGATTCGAATCCAGGCTGCATCACATCCGGCTGTGATTGGGAGTCCCATAGGGCGGCGCACAATTGGCCGTCATTGTAAATAAGAATTTGTTCTTATCTGACTTGCCTAGTTAAATAATGGTTACATTTTAAAATATACATGACGTCAGAGCTCTGACTCTGCGCCTTATAGCGCTGTATGGGTTTGGACTTTCCGCCTTTCTGAACTTGAGCAACTCGCGCGACAAGAAGTTGCCTCCATCCCTCTTGCTAATTGGGCAATTGTCCGAGTGAGGGAAATGCTATAAATGAAAAGGACTATGTATTTTGAAAGCTGAGACTTATGGCATACAAGCAAGCCAAACTCCCCTGAATGCACTTTACATTTCCATATAAAACTCATGTCACATTTATGATCACTATGTTTGATGTACAGTGATAAGATTACATGGTGCTATACCCTGGGTTGTTCTTAACACGGCACACGCACTCATGATTCCTTTCTATGCACACCAAAATTACGTTTCCCAGAATTGCATTGTGAAAGCCTAACACGGAACCCAAACCAGCTGTGCGCGTGTGCTATCGTGCATACATTTATTTTGTACCCCCACACCAAACGCGATCACGACACGCAGGTTAAAATATCAGAACAAACTCTGAACCAATGACATTCATTTGGGGACAGGTCGAAAAGCATTAAACATGTATGGCAATTTAGCTAGTTAGCTAATTTGTCCTGGGATATAAATATTGAGTTAGTATTTTACCTGAAATGCACAAGGTCCTCTACACCGACAATTAATCTACACATAAAACAGCCAACCGAACCATTTCTAGTCATCTCTCCTCCTTCCAGGCTTTTTCATCTTTGAATTTATAATGGTGATCCATCTAAACCAGGGGTGTCAAACATACGGCCCGCGGGCCGGAACCGGCCCCCAAGGAGGTTCGATCAGGCCCGCAGGATAATTTGAAAGTGGAAAAAATGCATAAAAGACATGGAATTAATATTTTTAATTCGCTGCAATTCATGGATTATCCGCTAAGGGGCGCACTCTTTCCATCAGAGTAGAAGACAAGCCACATCACTGAGACAGACTGAAAACAGCAGACGGTATCAATGCGCCATCTGCTGCTTGTTACGACGTTGTTAATACCTTGGTCTCTACCTCTCCGCTACACCCTCATTAGCCAAAATGTCGTTATCCAAACGGAGAAAAGTAGATAAGGAGTGTAGAATTTTCAAAGAAAAATGGACCACGTCCTATTTATTTACAGAGATGCACGGAAAACCTTCGTGCTTGGTGTGTTTGCAACAAGTTTCGGTATTGAAGGAATATAATATTCGACGCCACTACGAGACTCATCACAGCGAAAAATATGACGGCTTGCAAGGACAACTGAGAAGAGATAAGATTAACGAATTGCTGGCGGGTCTGAGGAAACAGCAGTCAACTTTCATCCAGAGCCGAGAAGTCAGTGAAGCAGCGGTAAAAGCCAGCTACCTAATTGCTAGCGAAATAGCATTAGCATCGAAGCCGTATTTCGACGGTGACTTTGTTAAACGATGCATGATGAAGGCGGCTGAACTTGTATGTCCCGAGAAGCGACAAGCTTTTGCCAATATTAGCCTGACGAGGAATACTATAGCAGAGAGGATTTCGGAACTATCGGCAGATTTAGACAGTCAATTGAAACAGAGAGTCAAGTCATTTATTGCATTTTCCGTGGCAATTGACGAGAGCACTGACATCACAGAGACATCTGAGAGATGTGTGTGTGACCAGACCTGATGCGGACATGAAACGGTACAAAGACAAAATTGCAGGACTACTGCGGGAGTTTGAGAAACGTTTTCAGGTATTTGGTGAACTTGAGACAGAATTTTCCGTTTTTCGCTCACCTTTCACAGTTAAAGCTTCTGATCTGCCGGTCGAAATTCAGCTAGAGATAATTGATTTGCAGTGTGATGCAGATTTGAAGGGCAAATTTGCCTCTGTAGGTCTGGACAGATTTTATCAGTATCTACTACCAGGGTACCCCAAATTAACAGCCCTGGCTGCTAAAATTTTGTGCATGTTTGGGACAACCTACCTTTGTGAACAAATTTTCTCAGTGATGAATATCAATAAAACAAAAATGCGTTCAAGGCTCACAAACAAGCACTTAAATGACATTCTGAAAGTGACAGCTAGTCAGGACATGACACCTGGTGTTGATGCACTTGTACAGGCCAAAAGATGCCAAGTTTCAGGAACAAATACAAGTCCAGACTAGACTAACACCTTTAAAATGCTGCCTTAGATACTGTTTGCATTGAAAGAATACAGCTCTGTGAAGATGAATCCTTACTGTGGTGATTTAAAAAATGTGCACTTTAATGTTAGTCAGCAGCTTCAAAACAAAAGTTGTGTGATGGAATTCTACTGTTCATACAACTCCATAAATTTTCAGTATGTATTGTATGTGTATGTATGTTTCATGTATGAAGTTTACAGATTTACAGGACAGGCGAACACTTTCTTCATTACACATTTAAAATCACTCTCCTTAGTTTGTAAGGTGTACGCAGGGATTACATTTAGATTTTATATGCGTATGTGTAAGTGGTTTAAAAATTCCTTTCTTTAAAAGTCTCATCTAATCTTAAAGTGCATTACTATATTTTTCAGTACCAATTAAAGTTTTGTGCCTTTGTACAATCAGTGGGATCAGTTGCAATGCATATTTGTGAATGATAAAAGTAAATTGCACATTTGTCTAAGGACATATGAGGTGTTTCATGAAATGTTTTGTAAAAGGATAGTTCATTAAATTTCAATATTTTCCTAATGTTCTTGTGCTTCTTTACACCAAAACAAAGGAAAGACATGATATTTTGGTTATTTATAGCAGAGTATGGTATAATTTTAATGGTCCGGCCCACTTGACATCTCCCTAGGCCGTATGTGGCCCACGATGCGAAATGAGTTTGACACCCCTGATCTAAACTTTCATAGTATTACCACGACAACCGGCAAAACATTTAGTCTTTCAATCACCCACGTGGATATAACCAATGAGATGGCACGTGGGTACCTGCTTCTATAAACCAATGAGGAGATGGGAGAGGCAGGACTTTCAGCGGGATCTGCGTCAGAAATAAAAAGGAGTTCTATTTTAGCCCATGGCAACGCAGACGCTCGTTGGCGTGCGCGAGCAGTGCGGGTGCAATAATTGAATAACATGGATTTCTAAATTTATTTTGCGACGCTCGCACACGCGACGTGTTCGGTCTGGTCAGCATGTAACACTGTAATATTGTATTTTGTAACTTTGTTGGTAATGTTGGCAATAGAATAAGCTTTCATATGATGCCCACCTGTCCCAGACTGCGATTTATAATGCACCGTTTTTCGATTGCGAGAACAACAGTAATTGTGTGATGACCGGGGATGCAGGGTTGTTGCCCAAACAAAACAACTGCAAGTGTGCTTGCTCTATTTCCTCAACGGCACAGCTAGTTCAAAAAAAGCACCTAATAGTTTAAGACTCAAGTCATAAAAGTGCATTGAAATTGTGTATACTTGAGGTGTGTGGCCACTTGGAGACACCAGTTAGTACTCTCACTCAAACCCTTATAATGTTTTGTCTTATGTTGCACCTACCCCACATTTTACAGGAATATTCTTATGTTACTGACTGTATCTGGAGTATTTTCTGATTTCGTTGTCAATGTGAACTGTTGTCCTCATTTTTGGTCTAATAATTTCCCCATAATCTCCAAACGGTTCCCTTTCAATTGCTACCATGGTTATTCATTTTTTAAAGAATACATTTAAATGTAGCCCTATCCATATAGGCCCATTCCCACAAGTGTAAAGAGGTTAAGGGCTCTTCTATGTACAGTTACTGCAACAGCTGGCAGGTGCTCCTGATGTCCTGTGCTAAAATTAGCCGTATGTACACCAAAATAACCACATGGAAATTGTGTATTGCAGCCAGTCATCTTTCATTTATTTTAAGGTATGGAAACTATTAAACAAGAAAATGTACTTCTTCATGTTAATACATTTAACACATTTTTTAAACATTTAGCTGCAAACCTATTGCCTGCATTTGAATCGAAGACGTGCAAGTGACAGGTTGCATACAGTAGCTTGACATTACGTACTGGAATTTTGTCATGTTTACAACTTTAGATTTGAAGATGGAACACTCATTGTTAACATGTTCTTTGTAGTGCACACACTGCTGTGAATAGAACATTTTATATACGATCACACAATGACAGTTACATTCATTTTAAACATGTACAGAATTTTTATCTTTACTTTTTCATACATTTCTATAAACATTATTTCAATTGCTAATACCACTTGTCTATTCTGATGTAAATCCTCAGCATTGAGTGTTAAGCTTCGAGTGTCATGGTGCATCTTATCTACATATTGCTCTCAGTAAGACCCGGTATACACTCAGGTTGCACAACTACTGTTGGGCTAGATTCTATCATTAGCGAAACCAACATCCGCATAGCGGTTATTTTGGTGGTGTGGCGTTAGAGCTGTCAAACCCGCTCTTTGTGTTACCTTATCGCGGACGCTGACATTTTAAAAATGTTATTTGTACCCCGTTTTCTCCCCAATAACATTGTATCCAAATTGGTAGTTACAGTCTTGTCTCATTGCTGCAACTCCCGTACGGATTCGGGAGAGGCAAAGGTCGAGAGCCATGCGTCCTCCGAAACACAACCCAACCAAGCCGCACTGCTTCTTGATACAATGCCCACTTAAGCCGGAAGCCAGCCGCACCAACGTGTCAGAGGAAACACCGTTACACCTGGCGACCGTGTCAGCGTGCACTGCGCCCAGCCAACCACAGGATTCGCTAGTGCGTGATGGGACAAGGGCATCCCTGCCGGCTAAACCCTCCCCTTATCCGGACGATGCTGGGCCAATTGTGCACCGCCCCATGGGTCTCCCGGAATCAAACCCAGAATCTCTAGGGGCACAGCTAGCACTGCGATGCAGTGCCTTAGACCACTGCGCCGGTCGGGAGGCCCTGGACACTGACATTTGATGCAATGAAACCACACCCAACTTTATATCATGTTACAAATTCCAACACTTGAATGTGTGATGTTCTACTGTCTACACCTTGACTAGACTGATAGGCTATAAATCCCCCCATCAAAATGAACATGAAAACATGCATTAGCCCCTGTCAATATTTCTATAAATCGATAGAGCCTACATTTTCAATCACTGTTTTGAACTTCTAACGCGGTAGGGATAATAAGAAAGGGAGTGGTTGGTGACACAAAAGCAGCTGCTCACCGATTTGTCATCTCATACCGCAGTTATACACTATGCGGATGTTGGCCAATGAGGGTTTTTACGCTCGATCTGATTGAACTGAGGCCTTTAATTATTTTTGTGCAGACAAATTGTTGTATCAAAACAGTTGTACAACTTGAATGTGTACCAGGCCTCGAGTTAGTTTGGTAAGCCTTAGTGGAGACCCTCTATGTAGTTACCAGGGAGCATCCCAGACCTGCCAGTCCTTTGCACCGTGCCGTACACCCAACCCCCATCAATGGGCTGCACGCTGTGGATGATGTCACCGTCCCGAAACGACACCTCATCCGTGTCTTGGCTCACGTAATCGTAGAGGGCTCTGTACACACTCTGTGGCAAGATAACACCAAGGTGAGACAACAGCTACATCCCAAATGGCACTTTATTCCCTAAGTAGTGCACTAAATAGGGAAAAGGCTGCCAATTGGGGACTCCGCCTACCCAGTCGGGGTGCAAAAACACATCAACTGAAACAGTAGGCTACATTTGACCGGACTCACATTATTGGGGCCAACCCGACCTGTACTGGGCTGGCTTGGATATTTTCTTTTCATGTGAACCTTTCCATCATGGTTCCAGCAACTATTGTTTATGCTTACCCAGTACAGTTTGGTCTGGCTCATCAAGTGTGAAAGGGTATTTATTAGGATGCATGATGTCAAGAGCAAACACAATGTTTGTATCCATGATACTTGTCACAGACTTGATTGATTGATAAATGACTACTATATTAATAGATAGATTAATTCACCTGCAGGGACCGTAAGGAGTGCATGCTGGTCTGGTGCATGTAGCTGTGCCCCTGGACATGTCCACTGGGGTAGTAAGCGCCTGGCAGCACAGGAGCTGCAAAGACACACCGCAGACAGTCTGTTACAGTACAGACACTATTGGTTCGGTTGTTGCCTAAACGGGGCAGACTCGATTATCCAGCAGCAGGCTAAGACTAACCCAATATTGATGGCTATCTGACCGTTGGCTGCTGCTGCGACTACAAATATCAAGGAAACTTGAATATTTTGTTACTGTGATTCATCATGAACAATTTGAACCCAAGTAAGACAACTTAAAATGATGGTATGGTTGAAGGGCTCCCTTGTAAAAGAGACCTTGGACTCAATGGGGTTCCACCCTGCCTGAATAAAGATTAAATATAAAGTTAGACTCCGGAATATGACCTCATCATAAATAGCAGGCTAACTTCTCGCTTACAGAAATAAAAAAACAAAACCCAGACCAGGACCAAACCTCTCAAGACACAGACATCAAAAATAAAATGTCTATACAATATTAAGACCCACCTACGATGACACCAGGCCTCCGGGCCATCTCCACTATGTACTGGTGCACACCCTTGTGCCCTGTATTTTCTGTTTGGACGTTTTGACGCAGCTGGCCACGCACAAGGTAAGGCGCATGAACACCATGTGTGACTCCTTGTGGGCCCATCACCTCAAAGTCCTTGTGGTATTTCACCTGCAAGAAAGACAGACAAGTTTACATGCTATCCGTGTATTCTGAGGATAAGATCATTTTTAACCAGGGTTAATTATTTTTTTTATTTTTTTTTATGGTATAATTGGGAACTATTTCAATTACTATGTGAAACACAGTCAGATTATGCATCATCTAAATATGCACACTTTATTTCAGGGTATGTTTAGTTTTTTTAGGAAACACTGACAAATGTGTGTATGCAGACAACATATTTCCTAAGTAAACTGTTTTTGTGCATGTGGGTTAAAAAAACCACCCCAGCCTACATACAGCGCCTCCAGAAAGCATTCATACCCCTTGACCTTTTCCACATTTTGTTGTGTTTCTGGCGATTGTTTTTGTCACTGGCCTACACACAATACCCCATAATGTCAAAGTGGAATTGTGTTAGACATTTTTACAAATTCATAAAAAATGAAAATCTGAAATGTCTCGAGTCGATACAATAAGTATTCAAAACCTTTTATGGCAAGTGTAAATAAATTCGGGATTAAACATTTGCTTAACAAGTCACATAAGTTGCATGGACTCTGTGTGCAATAATAGTTTTTACTGTGATTTTTTGAATGACTACCTAATCCCTGTACCCCACACATACAATTATCTGTAAGGTCCCTCAGTTGAGCAGTGAATTTCAAACACAGATTCAACCACAAAGACCAGGGAGGGTTTCCAATGCCTTGCAAAGAAGGGAAACTTTTGGGAGATGGGTAAAAAAAGGAGACTGAATATCCCTTTGAACATGGTGAGGTTATTAATTGCACTTTGGATGGTGTATCAATACACCAAATCACTACAAAGATACGTGTTCTTCCTAACTCAGTTGCAGGAGAGCAAGGAAACAGTTACAGGGTTTAATGGCTGTGATAGGAGAAAATGGACGAATGAAAAACATTGTAGTTACTCCACAATACTAACCTAAATGACAGAGTGAAAAGGAAGCCTGTACAGAATAAAACATTCCAAAACATGCATCCTGTTTGCAATAAGGCACTAAAGTAAAACTACAAAAAAATGTGGCAAAGAAATGAACTTCATGTCCTGAATAAAAAGTGTTATGTTTGGGGCAAATCCAACATAACATATCACTGAGCACCACTCACTGAGTACCACTCTTCATATTTTCAAGCATGAATCATGTTATGGGTATGCTTGTCATCGGCAAGGACTAGGGAGTTTTTTTTAAATAAAAAGAAACAGAATAGAGCTAAGCAAAGGAAAAATCCTAGAGTAAAACCTGGTTCAGTCAGCTTTACAACAGACAAATTCACCTTTCAGCAGGACAATATTTGTTATTTATTTAACTAGGCAAGTCAGTTAAGAACAAATTCTTATTTACAACGACGGCCTAACCCGGACGATGCTGGGCCAATTGTGCGCCGGCCTATGGGACTCCCAATCACAGCCGGTTGTGATACAGCCTTTAATTGAACCAGGGTCTGTAGTGATATCACTAGCACTGAGATGCAGTGCCTTAGACCGCTGTGCCACTCAGAAGCCCAATAACTTAAAACACAAGGCCAAATATACACTGGAGTTGCTTACCAAGACAACATTGAATTTTACAATTACAATTTTGGCTTGAAAATCTACAGTATGGCAAGACTTGGAAATGGCTGTCTAGCAATGACCAACAACCATCTTGACAGATCTTGAATAATTTTAAGAATAATGTGCACATTTCCAGGTGTGCAAAGCTCTGACTTACCCAGAAAGACTCAAAGCTGTAATCATTGCCAAAGGTTATTCTAACGTATTGACTCAGGGGTGTGAATTCTTATGTAAATGAGATATTTATTTATTTTTTGCAAAAATGCCTAAATACATGTTTTCACTTAGTCCTTATGGGGTATTGTGTGTAGATGGGAGGGGGAAACATGTATAAATGTAAACCCTTTTGAAATCTGGCTGTAACACAACAAAGGGGTTGTGAATACTTTCTGAAGGCACTGTACGTATAGCTCCCAACTAATTTCCTCCCTCCGGTGGATGGGCAAAAACACACTTGAACCTACATTACTGATCTGATCCTGGGCTCGTCGTAGTCTCTGCAGCTCAGGAGTGTCCATCACAAATTTGAAGCCTCGTCCTTTGCTCTCCTCAAAGTCTTTCTTGTACTTCACCTGCAGATTGAGGAAAGCTTGAGCGGTTAGCGGTAAAATGTATGCAACCAAGCAGTATATAGTTACTATACTCTTGGATGGAAAGTCAATTATAAGGTATTCTATCAAACGATGACAGTGCAACACCCCTTGTGTGCCTCTAACTCCAGTATCCCAGTCCATAGGCACACTTGCTAACAAGTAAGTATTTTCCAAAATCTTTGGGTTAACGCACTTCAGTACATTGTAACAAGCCTAGGCAAGGGCCATTAATTATACTATTAGTCAACCAAGCAGTCTCCAAAATCAATGCCAAGAGAGACTATGGCCTTAATTCAACCCGAACACGCTTTGTTGTCCTAAATCTAGAAAAGCACAAATCCATGCTATCCATTTACTGTAATTTGTGTACATTTCCGTACAGGTTGAAACTCATATACAGATTGAAAATGGCAGAATTGTGCACTGATAAGCGCCTAAATTGGAATGCTTTGGCTGTCCTAAGTAACACCCTATAAATTACTTCAGAGCTTAGGCTCTGCTCTTCACAGCGTTGTATGGGTTTTGACTAATTGATTGGTTGTAATTTTGGTAATTTTGGTTGTAATTTTGGGTAGAGCAGACATTTCCATATGTCTGTGTTAGCTGCACGTGTGACATTACTCCACCAGTCCTATTTATGATATCATTCACAAATTATACCTTTTTAAACATTTCTTCGATAAATACATTTTTTTTTATCAATTACTATATTTGAATTTAACCACAATATTTGTTGTACTATTTGTTCCGTCCTTTCAGGTGGATTAAACTGAAATTGCAACCAACTTTAAGGCTTGTTTAAAAAATAAAGATATTTTGGAGAGTATTTCCTTTTCAAACAACCGAAAGTGAGCAGGTGTAATCTGAATAAAGGGAAAAAGGCCCTTCTTGAACATAGGATGAGACATTCGTACCAATTTACTAGAGAACCAGTTTGGATTTAAGTATAACTTTTGTATGACTGATGCCTTTAGTGAGAGGTCTAATGCTTTAATATTTAATAATTTCTGCCCTCCGAATTCATATTCGTTATATAAATAGGCCCTTTTAATTTTATCTGGCTTGCCGTTCCAAATAAAATAAAATATTTTTTGTTCATATAATTTAAAAAGCAGGTCACTAGGTGTAGGCAAAACCATAAGCAAATAGGTAAACTGTGATATGATTAAAGAGTTAATCAGGGTGATTTTCCCACAAATAGACAGGTATTTTCCTTTCCATGGTAGCAAGATCTTATCTATTTTTGCTAACTTTCTATAAAAATTTATTGGAGTGAGATCATTTCTTTCTTTTGGGATTTGTATACCGAGTATGTTCACATCTCCGTCAGACCATTTAATTGGGAAACTACATGGCAATGTATAATGTGTATTTTTTAGTGATCCAATACGTAATATGGTACATTTATCATAATTTGGTTTTAATCCAGAGAGGACAGCAAATGTATCTAGATCCTCTAAGAGGCCGTGGAGAGACTCTAGTTGTGGTTTAAAAAGAAAACATGAATCATCAGCGTACAATGACACCTTAGTTTTTAGGCCCTGGATTTCTAATCCCTTAATATTAATGTTTGATCTAATTTTAACAGCTAACATTTCGATGGCAATAATAAATAGATATGCCGATAGTGGACAACCTTGTTTTACTCCTCTAGATAGTTTAAAACCTTCTGAGATGTAGCCATTATTTACTATTTTACACCTAGGGTTACTATACATAACTTTAACCCATTTTATAAGAGATTCCCTAAAATTGAAATATTCTAGGCATTTATATATAAACTCCAGTCGTACTTTATCAAAAGCCTTTTCAAAATCAGATATGAAAACCAGGCCTGGTGTCCCCGATATTTCATAGTGTTCTATTGTTTCCAGTACTTGCCTTATATTATCTCCAATGTATCGTCCATGTAAAAAACCTGTCTGATTAGGATGAATAATATCTGACAAAACTTTTTTTATTCTATGCGCCAAGCATTTTGCTAGGATTTTTGCATCACAACACTGAAGTGTAAGAGGTCTCCAATTTTTTTAATGGACTGGATCTTTATATATACCACTTGGGTCCTGTTTCAGTAATAATGATATCACACCTTCTTGTTGCGTGTCTGATAATCTATCATTTATATAGGAGTGGTTAAAACAAGCTAATAATGGTCCTTTGAGTATATATTTAAAAAAATATATACTTCCACTGGTATGCCATCCAGCCCTGGAGTTTTCCCATCCTTAAAGGCCCCAATTGCATCAAGTAGTTCCTCCTCTGTAATTAGGCCTTCACATGAGTCTTTCTGTACAGATGTTAATTTTACATTATTATTAGGAAAAAAATCCATACAATTAGTTTCAGTTAGTGGAGATGGAGGAGCCTGAAACGAAAACATATTCTTAAAGTACTTTACTTCCTCTTTCAAAATATCATTTGGTGAATCATGCGTGACTCCATCATTTGTAACAAGTTTTAATACGTTTTTTTTGGGAGCATTTCTATATTGAAGATTGAAAAAGAATTTGGTGCAATTTCCCCCATATTCCATCCAGTTCGCTTTATTTTTATAATATATTACACTGGATCTTTCTTGAATAAGTTCCTCCATTTCTTTTTGTTTTTCCTCTAACTTATTCTGTGCCTCTATGGTACCGTTTTTATTGTTATCTAACTGTACTGTTAGTCCTTCAATTTCCTTTGTTAATATGGACTCTTTTGATCTAAATTGCTTTTGTTTTATAGATGAGTACTGAATTGCATGGCCTCTAAAGGCACACTTAAAAGTGTCCCATACAATATGGGGATCTGCTATACCTATGTTATGTCTAAAAAAATCAGTTATAAATTCTTCTGTCCTAGTTCTAAACAATTTATCATCTAGTAGGCTTTGATTAAATTTCCAATATCCTCGCCCACGTGGAAATTCTGTAAGACTAATATATATGCCAATTATGTGATGGTCCGACCGCATTCTGTCCCCTATCAAACACTTTTAAACTTTTGGTGCCAGAGAGAATGATATAAGAAAGTAGTCAAGGCGACTAGCTTGATTAAGCCTCCGCCATGTATATCTCACTAGGTCAGGGTATTTAAGTCTCCATATATCCACTAATTCCAATATATCCATGACATTCCTGATTTCCTTAAGTGCCTGAGGGTGATAGTTTGTAGTGTGATTTCCTTTCCGGGTCCATAGAGGTATTTAAGACCGTATTAAAATCTCCCACCATAATAATAGAGTCTAGTGTTGCTTGTAGAGTTGATACATTCTTATATATATTGTCAAAGAAGCTTGGATCATCATTATTCGGGCCGTATAGGTTAATAAGCCATGTTTATTGTCCAATAACATATTTAAAATAATCCATCTACCTTGAGGATTTGTTTGGACAATTTGCACATTTGGATCAAAATTATTGTTAATTAAAACCATCACCCCTTTTGAATTTCTTTGCCCATGGGAGAAATATATTTCGCCCCCCCAGTTCTTTTTCCACAAAACTTCATCTAAAACTGTTGAATGGGTTTCCTGTAAACAATAGATATTATAATCCTTCTCTTTTAGCCAGGTAAATACTGATCGTCTTTTCTTATTATCTGCTAAGCCATTACAATTGTAACTGACTATACTTATTTCACCACTTACCATAATGAGACACAACTTTCAATTATTTTTATCAAAATATGTTTGTAAACGTACTTTAAAAAGTAACATAATGATTGAGTTGTACCATATAGTTGTACCATGATATTTGCATTTCTACTAAGTAAACCTCCAATTGGTCCCTACTATTCCACCCGCTAAAAGCCCTCATCTCGAGTTGGGTTGTCATCCCAATGCCCGGCAGACCACCCTCGACCCCCTGTATCCCATAGCCCTGGACCGACTCGAATGTTACATTCTCTACCATAAGTAGCCTCCAACGTCGTTTTAGAAAATTTGGCAGTACGTCCAACCGGCCTCACAACCGCAGACCACGTGTAACCACGCCAGCCCCGGACCTCCACATCCGGCTTCTTCGCCTGCGGGATCGTCTGAGACCAGCCACCCGGACAGCTGATGAAATTTCTGTCTGTAATAAAACCCCTTTGTGGGGAAAAAAACTCATTCTGATTGGCTGGGCCTGGCTCCCCAGTGGGTGGGCCTATGCCCTTCCAGGCTGCACGCCTGTCCAGCGATGTGAAATCCATAGATTAGAGCCTAATGAATTTATTTCAATTGACTGATTTCCTTATATGAACTGTAACTCACATTTTTGCGTTTATATTTTTGTTCAGTATACAGTGCATTTGGAAAGTATTCAGACCCCTAGACCTTTTCCATATTACAGCCTTACTCTAAAATTGATTCAATAGTTTTTTTCCTCATCAATCTGCACACAATACCCCATAATGACAAAGTAAAAACATGTTTTTAAACTTTTAAGCAAATGTATAAATCAAAAGTATTCAGACCCTTTACTCAGTACTTTGTTGAAGCACCTTTGGCAGTGATTACAGCCTGGAGTCTTGGCACACCTGTATTTGGGGAGTTTCTCCCATTCTTCTCTACAGATCCTCTCAAACTCTGTCAGCCAGTAAAATATGCTGAGAAGGATTATCACCACAGCAAGCAAGGTACTTGGAGTCAAACATACAGGCTTGGATAGGATCTAAGGTCAGGGCCCTCAACAAGGCTCACAAAATTATTTTCGACCCAAGCCACCCCCTGTACCAGGACTTTGAACTACTCCTCTCTGGGCGCAGGTATAGGGCACCCCTCAGCAGGAAAAACCGAACTAGACAATAATTTGTGCCAGGTGTGATATCCCTCCTTAACAGCTCAGGCTAATGTTCCTATCGACCCAATAATAACAGCAGGCTGGTCTCTTTCTATTGGTATGTAACTGTTATGAAATGTTGTATTGTCAATTTGTTTTCTGCGGTATTTAAACAGCACTTTAAACACGTATATGATACTGCAACAAAATTTCCCCATGGGGACAATTAAGTAAGTAAGTAAGGTCGGATGGAGAGCGTCATGGCACAGCTATTTTTAGGTCTCTCCAGAGACGTTTGATTGGGTTCAAGTCCAGGCTCTGGCTGGGCCACTTAAGGACATTGAGACTTGTCCCGAAGCCACTCCTGCGTTGTCTTGGCTGTGTGCTTAGGGTCATTGTCCTGTTGAAAGGTGAACCTTTTCCCTAGTCTGAGGTCCTGAGTGCTCTGGAGCAGGTTTTCATCAAGGATCTCTCTGTAATTTGCTCCGTTCATCTTTCTCTCGATCCTGACTAGTCTCCCATTACCTGCCGCTGAAAAACATCCCCACAGCATGATGTGCCATCACCTTGCTTCACCGTAGGGATGGTGCCAGGTTTCCTCCAGACGTGGCGCTTGGCATTCAGGCCAAAGAGTTCAATTTTGGTTTCATCAGACCAGAGAATCTAGTTTCTCATGGTCTGAGAGTCTTTAGCTGCCTTTTGGTACACTGTCATGTGTCTGTTACTGAGGAGTGGTTTCCATCTGGCCACTCTACCATAAAGTCCTGATTGGTGGAGTGCTGCAGAGATGGTTGTCCTTCTGTAAGGTTCTCCCATGTCCACAGAGGAACTCTGGAGCTCTGTCAGAGTGACCATCGGGTTCTTGGTCACCTCCCTGACCAAGGCCCTTCTCCCCCGATTACTCAATTTGGCCAGGCGGCCAGCTCTAGGAAGAGTCTTGGTGGTTCAAAACTTCTTCCATTTAATGATGGAGGTCACTGTGTTCTTGGAGACCTTCAATGCTTGGAGCTTTACGACCTCATGGCTTGGTTTTTGCTCTGACATGCACTGTCAACTGTGGGACCTTATATAGACAGGTGTGTGCCTTTCCAAATCATATCCAATCAATTGAATTTACCACAGGTGGACTCCAAGTTGTAGAAACATCTTGAGGATGATCAATGGAAACAGGATGCACCTGAGCTCAATTTCCAGTCTTATAGCAAGGGTCTGAATATTTATGTAAATACAGTATTACTGTTTTTTAAACATTTCTAAAAACCTGGTTTTCACTTTGTCATTATGGGGTATTGTGTGTAGTTTTAATCCATTTTAGAATAAGGCTGTAACGTGACAAAATGTGGAAGACAAGGGGTCTGAATAGTTTCCCAATGCACTGTATATACCCATTTATTCTGGAAGAATATAACTTAAAAATGCCTCATGAGCTTAGTTCAATTGTCATACACCATCAAAACCCCCAATTATAAGCGTGTTTTAAGCCATTCTTTGTAAACAAATACTGTATAGCCTCAAAACATTGTTAAAACTATAATGTTGATGTCATGGACGGTCAGTCTGAGCATCCATAGCTGTGTCTATACATTTGAGTGGTTACATTGCTCCAGGCCTAGCCCTCGGCTGTTTACCAAAAGAGTGGCGGGATATCCACTTTGTTTTTTTAAATGCAGATTGCCCCTTTAACCTGAGGGTATTTAAAGGGCATTGTCCACTAGACAGATTCAATAGATACATAAGTCAACCTTATTGATTAAACGCTCTGTTAGTCAGAAGCCAGCACCCGATGCTAAAATATGTTTCTTGACACTGTGACAAAGCGGCGTCTTCGTAGAATGGACGGGAAACCTTCCATGTAAAAATATCTAGAGGTCAGCTTTTGTCAAGCATAGTGGAAGTGAGTCTTGAGTAGGGAATAGTGCCAGGAACCCTCAAGAGTGGGATGGCAGCACAAACTGCATGGGCAGGTGGAGAAGCCAGGGGGATCCTTCAGCAGCCAGCAGAGTTGAGCGCTAGCTCATTCCCCCTCATCCTGGCCCTGTATTCAATCGGAAGCAAACGGAGCTGGACCTACCTGCATTTTTCCAATAAGAAACGCTTGTTTACCTTCTGTTGCAAACCATTAAGCTACAGTGTGCACCAATGAATACACCCCCATAACGTCACACACTGTTACATGTGCAGGCAAATTATACTGCGTAGTTCCACTCTCCCCTCCATTCAATCCACGACTATATTGAATTAATATATTGATTGAAAAACAACTTTATGGTCATAATTGTTTTTGATCATATTTTTGGCAAACAGATTTCAAATGTAAAAGGGAAAACGGATGGTTCAAAAGGTGTGTATACTGCATACCTGACTCTGAAGCTCACTTTGCTGTCTCAGTCGAAGGTTCTCAGGAGTATCTGCAACAATGGTGAATGACTGCTTTGGATAATGCCTGCAAGGATGTTATAAATATTTGTTATCGGCTTACTATATCTTTAAATCTTATCCGAGTTGCAACAATTGAATTTACTTCAAAATTAAAGTGATTGTATTTTATTCTATAAAGGACAGCGGGAATGAGTGAATCAGTGCAATGTTTTCTGCTCCCACACAAGTGATCTTTAACCTAACAAAGCGACAGAGGAAGACCATGTTGGTTGAAACATTGTTTGCCATTTATCATTAAAAGCTCTGTAAAGTTTCACTTGTGGGAGCAACAAACCGTTTGCAGACAACACTAGTTCCTTAATCTGGGTCTGGGAAACCGACGTTAGGGTAAACCGATTACACCTGTAATATTTACCACCAACATTATTCAAATGACCTGAATAGAACACATCTATTCAAACTACAATACGGCACAAAAGTACACAAAGGGTTCCTCACAAAGACAGCAATTAGCCAATGCAATTAGATTGTTCAGTAAATTATATCCATTTAGGAGAAGTGATTTGGTGCCTGGTTTAAGAGTCGAGGTGAAAATTCAGTAGGGAAATCCCATTCGGAGGCTAGGTGAACAAAACGACTCACGAATTACAGTAGGGCTTCTTTTCATAGCCTTTGTAGTTCTTCATGTTGAGAGTCATCCTGCAGACCTCACAGTGGAAGCATCCTTTGTGCCAATACTGCATAAGAGTGTCGATACAAAGGCAAAACCATCAGGTATCTCCAAAAAAATAAGACACCCATTAGTAAGTTCATCAGAGGTAGTCCTAAATGACAATCAACAACAGACAGTTCAGTAGGTCTCACCTTATCCAGGCAGTTGACTTTCTCTGTGGCATAAACAATTTTCCCACAGCGCGCACAATGAGGATTCATATTCATCAAATTAGTCTGACTTCAAAAGATAATAAGGAGTAGTAACACAGTAAACACAGGCTGTGTAGCAATGTGGGTGTTGACTCTTGGAGGATTGTCAAAGCACTGCCTCGGTAGGAAGGGAGGTGGACTTAAAAACATTTCCCCCCCTGCCTAGACTACCCCTGAATCACACTTGAAACCTGCCCAATTCCATGATGTACATCGATTCAGGTCGGACTACATGCCTATATATAAAAATTAATAGTATACTGTAAAAATTTAAATACCACAATAAAAATGTGCTATTCTGTACTTTCGCCTCCTTCATACGTACTTACTCACTCAGGCCCATATTCATATTTGCCTTCGAAAATTTCTACATTTTCATATCTTACTTTTCGTTCAAACATAGTGCATCGATGCATTACACTAAAATGGGTCTCAAAGACATGTCATCCATGTAAATAAATAAAACAGTTTATTTCCTCATCTCAAAGAAGTTATATTCAGTACATGTGTGATTTCAAATGACAGCGCAAAGCAGAAGTCAAAACATAGTGAAGTACAAAAACAAGTATAGACGTTTTTTGTTGGTGCTTTGAATCCTCACATAGCAGTTCATAGAGGCTGGATGGCATGCTTTGGGTGGAGCTAAGGCACATGACAAACATGAGAGGATGGCCCTTCCCCCTGCTCCTCTCCCTGTCCTGTTCACAGATCTGAAGGAGCTGGACAGGTAAAAGCAATATGGCCCAACAATATGAAATGTGGATTTTTTTCACTATATTGCCTTCATTCTATCCAGGCCTTTCAGATCACATTGAAGTGGATAGTAGCTAGGAAAAGGGACTAGGAGCCAGAAAGTGATATCAAGATGGCTTTCCTTGGCAGAGTCAGCTCTTGGCCTGCTTCCTTTTCAGCACCAGCTCAGCCAAAAGTTTGTAACGTATCATACACTCCTCCTGAAAAATAAGTAGGGGAAAAGGTTATAGGTCCGTCACCATCCAAAATTACATCATGTTTACCATCTCAACTATTCAAGACCATTTAAGTTTGGTTCTTTCCGTGTTATTTTACCTACCTACAGCTAACAAATTCATCAAAATTCGTCTCGAAATTAGACATAACACCACAGACAATATAGATTATATAGATAGATAAACTATGTACACACACGACAAACTGGGGTCGACCAACTGTTTTGACACACCCTGCAATGTTGCATTGTGGAGGACCAGCTCTCACCTTGCTCTTCCCGGGCACCACCTTGGCAATCCTGTCCCAGCGTTCCGTGGTGCCTCGGGGGTACTGCTGCAGGGCCATCTCCAGAAGCTTCTGCTGGTTCTGGGTCCAGACGTCGTCAGCCGCCGCAGTGGCCTTCTCCTTGGAGGGCTGTGGGACCGAGGTGGTGGGCGGACTCTGCTCCTCCTCGCTGTCCTCGGTGGCAGCTGTGGGATCGAAGTCCCTCTGTCTGCGCCCCTTGGCTTTCTCCTCGCCTCCCACCCCTCCACCCCCAGTCTTTCTGCCTCTCCTCCTGACACCTCCTGCTTGGATGCCCTCTCCTTCATCCCCTCCTCCGCTGGGCTCCATCCACTCTGTCGTGGCTGCTGCCGGAGGCTGGGGTTGTGAGTGCTCTCGCTGGGTCATGACGCTGTCGGGTACAGCTCCGGCACCAGCTTTGGATCCCTTTCCTGAGAGTGCTGCGCTGCCCTGGGCCTTAAGCTCCGAGAGCTTCACCAGCCCTGCATCAGAGAGGTCAAAGTTAAGATGCTGCCCCTCTGGAGATAAAGTTGGTTACAGTATTTGGATAGTCCCATATACACCTGCTGTTTCCATGACAGTCTGATCAGGTGAAAGCTATGATCCTTATTGATGTCAGTTGTTAAATCCACTTCAATCAGTGTAGATGAGGGGAGGTGGCAGGGTAAAGAAGGATTTTTAAGCCTGGAGACATTTGAGACATGAATTGTGTACCATTTAAACAGTGAATGGGCAAGACAAAAGATTTAAGTGCCTTTGAACGGGGTATGGTAGTAGGTGCCAGGGCACCGGATTGTGTCAAGAATTGCAACACTGCTGGGTTTGTCAGGCTCAACTGTTTCCTGTGTGTATCAAGAATGGTCCACCACCCAAAGGCCATCCAGTCAACTTGGCAAAACTGTAGAAAGCATTAGTCAACATGGGCCAGCATCCCTGTGGAACGCTTTCGATACCTTGTAGAGTCCACGCCCTGACAAATTAAGGCTATTCAGAGGGCAAAAGGGGGGTGCAACTTAATATTAGGAAGGTGTTCTTAATGTTTTATACATGTGTAGATGATCATACTAACAACAAACTATCTGTTGATAAGCAACTGCTTGGAATGGTTAGGTTTAGGATAATGCAAAGCGTCACGTCTGGAGGAAACCTGGCACCATCCCTACGGTGAAGCATGGTTGTGGCAGCATTGTGCTGTGGGGATGTGTTTCAGCGGCAGGGACCTGGAGACTAGTCAGGATTGAGGGAATGAACAGAGCAAATTACAGAGAGATCCTTGATGAAAATCTGCTCCAGAGCTCTCAGGACCTCAGACTAGGGCAAAGGTTCACCTTCCAACAGGTCAACAACCCTAAGCACACAGTCAAGACAACGCAGGAGTGGCTTTGGGACAAGTCTCGGAATGTCCTTGAGTGGCCCAGGCAGGGCCCGGACTTGAATCCGATCGAACATCTCTGGAGAGACCTGAAAATGTTATTCAATTCAAAAAGGGGATTTGATTTGAAAATAGCTGTGCAGCGTCGCTCCCCATCCAACCTGACAGAGCTTGAGAGGATCAGCAGAGAATAATAGGAGAAACTCCCCAAATACAGGTGTGCCAAGCTTATAGCATCATACTCAAGAAAACTCAAGGCTGTAATCGCTGCCAAAGGTGCTTCAACAAAGTACTGAGTAAAGGGTCTGAATACTTATGTATATGTGATATTTCAGTTTAAAAAAAATCTAAAAACCTGTTTTTGCTTTGTCATCATGGGGTATTGTGTGTAGCTTGATGAGGAAAAAAATACTATTTAATGCATTTTAGAATATGGCTGTAACGTAACAAAATGTGGAAAAAGTCAAGGGGTATGAACACTTTCTGAATGCACTGTTTATACTGTGAAAAATCAAGTAAAAATAAGCTGACTTACCTGATGTGTTGGTTTGACCATCTTTAACTTGTTTGACTTTTGCAGTAACCTGCAAAGGATCACAATATTTAGCATATTTCATTGATATTCTATGAGCGCAAGCTAGTAGTCTGCTATATTTCCAAACACAAATGTTAATTTTGCCATATATTTGTCTAGGACTGACAAAACATTCACATCCATCTGAGTTCAGAGTTTTCCATGCACCACCCCATTCCCAATGTAGACTGACATCTGTCACCGATCTTCCTAGTTCGTGTGCGATCTTCTCCCAGCGACCAGGTGTTCCCCCAGGGAACTTGGCCATACTCCTTGTCAGAAGAGTGATGTCCTCTTCTGACCACTCAGGTGCCTGAGAAAACAACAAACAAGACTAGATCATATAAATTCCAAATAAGGCCATTGTGGTTTACGGTGGTCTAGGGCTGAAAAACTCCAGAAACTTTTTTTCAGCAATCCCCGTTTGAGGAAAACCCATTTTTGTTTTACATTTTTTTATTCCATTTGGCATGTTGCCTCATGCAATTTGCCTTACTTGATCCTAGAACTAGAATCTATTTGACATATCAAACTATGGTAACTCCCAGTTACACCTACAAATGGCAAATAAACTTTATAATCCATTTTGCCTGAATTAAAAGTGCAGCGCTTTAGTAACGTCGTGGAACAAACCCTTTTCACAGCAGGAAAATATTGCGGACCCACCTTTCTCTTCTGAGACTTCTTATCCTCTAGCCAGTCATCCATCTGGTCTTCGATCTCCTCGATGGACGTTCCCTGGTCGTATACTGGTGAGTACGCGCTGTCGGCGACCTTGAGCGAGGGCTCATAAACGGGGAACTCAAACTTCGGCTTCTTTACTTTGGGTCGTTTCTCTTCTGTGGGATGACAAGTGAGGAATGGGATAAGACGAGCACATCTACAAAACATGGCTGGGGAAAATGCAACTGAGGTATTGTAGTTCCTGAATGATTTCATTTCATAATGAAATGTCCTTATTTCCCATTTCATTTGATCCATCTAATCTTTATTTTACCAGGCAGGTTAATAAATGTAAAAAAAAAAAATCTTACTTTTCAATAAAGACCAGGCAAAAGTGAACAATTAAAGTCACAATTCAGCAGAAATGGTCTACTGGTTGCAATAAAATACTACAAGTCCTTACTTATTGTTGTAGCTTCCTGTTCTTCCAGTGCCATGGCTTCCGCGTCCTCTTTCTCTCTGATTTTCATCTCCTTATAATCTTCGTAATACTGTTTGGCATCCTGTAACACAGACAAAATGGATGACAATTGTCACTGGGGATATTGATAAGATCTTATGAAATGCATTATTTATTTCACATTAATAAAGTGATAGAAACTGTGCAAGGGAAAGGAATACTTTCACTAGGCACGGTATATTTCAGGTCAAGATCAACATCCAAAGGTTAAGTAGTTTGGGTGAATAATGAGTTGGAGGATTACCTGGATGACATGGGGCAGGGACTTGACAGAGAGATACAGCCAGATGCTCAGCTTGAGTGGCAGGATATCCTGCCAATGAGGTTTGTCATGTGACCTGACAGGAAACGGACATATTAGGAACTGTGACCATGTTGATTATTACATACAAACACATGAACATGTTTCCCATGATATTTTCACATGTAAATAGCACTGGATTTCGACAATATTCAGTTCCGTTGCTTCAAAAGTTAGGCCTTCATTGGAGCAACAAATGTTCCGTTCTCCCCTTCGACAGTCCACATTATTCATCAATTTTCTATTTACTTGTGAAATTAGAAATGTGTAGTGACAAAAGCTCAACTCACTTCTCAATTTTATCCTGTCCAACAAACCGTGATTCTTCAGCACTCTTGCTACTCATCTTTTTTTTCTTCTCCTTTTTCTTCTTGCTCAGAAGTTCATCCTAGTAAGAGAAGCACCATATGGGATGAAGAGGTCAGGTTATTAGTAGCCTACGGGCTCCCCTTTGCTCACTCAAAAACACAGTTTTGTTTGCAGTGTACTTGATTGAAGGAAACCATTTTACTGCAAATACCTTAATTTATTCTATGGCAGATAAAGAGAAATATGGACCTCTTACATATTCGGTTTGAATAATTCAATAAGTTACATTTTGGACTTTTTAAATGAGCATTGTTAATAGGACTAATTAGGTAATGCAGTGGCCGAAGCTAAGAAACCCTGTTCAAAATTGCACCTGTACATTTCTACTTTCCTACACAGAAAAAGGCTTTTTATCTCCATCAATAACTGCCCCATGGTGGAAAAAATAAGCTAATTGACTTGAATGAAAACTGTGGAATGGATAACAACCACCTTTAATAACAGCCAGGCAGTAAAGAACTAAGAGAAAGGTCAAAGGTCATGCACGTTCCCCTCACCAGCTGCTTCTCCAGGTAGATGGACCAGATGACTGCGTAGTGGCACACAGTGAGGATGAGGAAGAGCAGGAAGCCCAGCTCCCCATTGCTCATCTTCCTTACCCGCCTGTAGTAGAACACTGGCTGCCTCCAGTCCGGTAGCCCGTTGACCAGGACATCATTATACCTGTGGTTGGGAGGACCCAAAGCGATAGGTGGTGATGAGTGGTTTGGGGATTTCCCTGATAGTACATTTTAGGGGTGGTTGACACTACCGTGCCGACCCAAACCATACATAGGAAATACATACAAAAAGTGGACTACGGGGAATAACATGGTGAGAATATAGTCTACATAATAAAAACAGAATACTATAATGTTCGCTCAACAAAATTGTGTATGAATGTGAATTTGACAGACTCCTCCCACTTTCAGAAGAAATAAGTACAAGGTCAACGGCAGGGACAACCCAAAGCAGGAAGAAGTTGTAAAACAGACCTCTCTCTCCTCTCTTCATCTTTCAGTACTTCATAGATGGCCACCAACTGTGGGAGAAAATATGATCAGTAAGGCAATAGACAAATTACAATCAACTAATCAATTCATTTAAGATTGCAGTGTATGAAAAGGACTATACCTCACCAACTAATTTACCTGCCATGAAACACTGCATATAGTGTTTCACTTAAATACTGTTTCTAATTGCAGAATCTCTCTGTAAGGTGTCCATAGCTTACTTGTCAGATGTAGATCAAACAAGTGAAAGTTGGGCTTAAACTGCACTCCATGGTTTAGGATGTTTCTGATGACTACACCAGTGGAGTGGAGCAGAGGCTTTGTGGAAACTAGCTCCGACTACATTGATTCTCCCGAGGTCAATACTTCAAAAGACGCAAATTATGAAACGCCTACCTTGTAACCATGTTATTTCTCTGTAGTTGCGTGCCTTTGTTTGCTGTAATCCATACTTCTTCAATAAACGTTAATCAAATACAACCACCAAGTGTTTCACTGTTGAGATTTAACTGGCACATGGCGCAGAGTTGCCATCTTAGAACAACACCAATGAGTAAACAGTCGGTTGGTCATATTTGATTAACTTTTATTGAAGTATGGATTTCAGCAAACAAAGAAAGGCGTGCAACTACAAAGGACAAACACAATAGGCGTTTCATAATTTCAATTTTTTTTGAAGTATTGACCTAGATTCCACAAAGCCTGGTCTCTGCTTCACTCCATTGGTGGTCTTCAGAAACTTCCTTCACCATGGAGTGGAGTTTAGTCCGCCCCAAAAAAACATGTTGGAGTAGGAAGTGTTAACATGGTGAGTGCTGACCTGTCTGAATTGGGTTTCAGCGTTCTCGTCTTTGTTCTTGTCGGGATGCAAAGTGAGTGACAGCCTGCGATAGGCCTTTCTGATGTCCGCTGACGAGGCATCCTGGAGTCAGGAGAGATGAACAGTAAAACTACACATGTACATGACACCTTTCAGAGGGTATTGTGTGGTGAGATATCACACAATCACCGGTTTATGGCAATAACTCAGTATGTATGCTCTCATTCTGCCTCCAATGTGGTGTCTGACAACCCCCACGACACCGGGGTCTAAGCTTCCCAATCCTACCCAGTGGACAGTACCCACCCCCAGGGCTAACACTTCCCACAAGGACATGGCATTCGGATATGGTGGCCAACCCTCCGCCTTCGAGAGATGCAGACTTTTGTTCCAGCCCTGCTACAACAATCTTTCAGCTAATCAAGGTGCTGATGCGCAGCTGAAACGGAGTAGGGCTGGACCAAAAACATGCTCCAGTCCTGCACACTTTAGCTGGTGAAGCAACAGAGTCCCTGCAAGTGTTCCTTGCAAGATGAAGAACTAACGATATTTACCCATTTTTAAATCAGTACCTCACTTGAGTGGAGGGAGGAATGGACAACTGAAAATGTGAAAAGAAACAAGCAACCTGACACGTCATGGTTTGCTCGTCTCCCGGTACACGTAACTAGTGAACGTTAGCAAGAAAAAACTACAGCAGGCCCCGATATCGAAACAGTACCCTGAATGTGGCACAATGGCAAGCCAGCAAGCTACCTATTTAGCCCTTCAGGTTAGACAAACATTTACTAGTTAGCCAACGTTTATAGGTTACAAAATAACTAACTTAACGATGACTTAACGTTACCTGTTCAACTGATAGGAATTCGTAAAAGTTTTGTTGAATTTCCTCCACCAGGTCGTACAGCTCAAGGTCTGAATCCCAGGCATGAGAGGGACTTGGGTATGCAATAATAATACTGATGGCAAGAATAAACGAGAGGCCCCATGAAGCTGAGGTCATTATGAGGCTCTGACAATGTTGGCGGTAATATTGCACCGCGAAATATATATAAATCAATTCTGCTGTGATACGGCTAACGTGTCTAGTTACTACCCTTTCAACTGGCTGCTGCAGATGCTAAAGATTTGCAACAATTTGCTACATTTCCCACAATCCTCTGCTCTTGACCTTTTCCGGTTTCCTTCTTCTATGGTATTATGGCGATCCGCAAACATTCGTTAGCGGTCCATGCCGCTGTCTACTGTATGGCCTGTCTCCGCCTACGGTTCTGGAGTGTGAGTTTACTACACTAACCACGTTTCCATCCAAACATGTCATGCAGATGAATTACCTGACGCATGAAAAAAGTCACAACCGGGTTGATGGAAACATGAAATGACGTTACAACTTTATAAATGCCGAAAGACAATTTGTTCGTTCAATATTGTGGGATCTTTTTGTTTCGATACATTTAATTGTGCGATAAATTATTATGCAGCCCACTCATTCACCATGTTATGAGAAAATATTGATGTAATAACCATCATATCGAAGTAAACTTGGAGTCACGCAAGTGGAGCAACGGTCTGCACGGAACCCAAACCGGCTGCGCGCGTGCGCTATCGTGCATAAATGTATTTTGATGGAAACATGAAATGACGTTACAACTTTATAAATGCCGAAAGACAATTTGTTCGTTCAATATTGTGGGATCTTTTTGTTTCGATACATTTAATTGTGCGATAAATTATTATTTAGCCCACTCATTCACCATGTTATGAGAAAATATTGATGTAATAACCATCATATCGAAGTAAACTTGGAGTCACGCAAGTGGAGCAACGGTCTGCACGGAACCCAAACCGGCTGCGCGCGTGCGCTATCGTGCATAAATGTATTTTGCCCCCCCCCCCCCCCCCCCACACCAAACGGGATCACGACACGCGGGTTAAAATATCAAAACAAACTCTGAACCAATGACATTAATTTGGGGACAGGTCGAAAAGTATTAAACATGTATGGCAATTTAGCTAGTTAGCTTGCACTTGCTAGCTAACGTTAATTTGTCCTATTTAGCTAGCTTGCTATTGCTAGCAAGTTTGTCCTGGGATATAAACATTGAGTTGTTATTTTACCTGAAATGCACAAGGACCTCTACTCCGACAATTAATCCACACATAAAACGGCCAACCGAATCGTTTCTAGTCATCTCTCCTCCTTCCAGGCTTTTTCATCGTTTAACTTATATGGTGATCGCATCTAACCTTTCATTGTATTACCACGATTAACGGCAAAAACAGTTCTCTTTCAATCAACCACGTGGGTATAACCAATGAGGAGATGGCACGTTGGGTACCTGCTTCTATAAACCAATGAGGAGAAGGGAGAGGCAGGACTTGCAGTGCGATCTGCGTCAGAAATATGAATGAGTTCTATTTTAGCCCTTGGCGTCGCAGACGCTCGTTGGCGTGCACGAGCAGTGTGGGTGCAATAATTGAATAACATGGATTTCAAAATGTATTTTGCGACGCTCGCGCACGCGACGTGTCCGGTCTGGTCAGCATGTAAAAGGCACTGCATCACAGTGCTATGGGCGTCACTACAGACCCTGGTTTGATCCCGGGCTGTATCACAACCGGCCGTGATCGGGAATCCCATAGGGTGGTGCACAATTGGCCCAGCGTCGGGATTGGCCAGTGTAGGCATCATTGTAAATAAGAATTTGTTTTTAACTGACTTGCCTAGTTAAATAGAATATGTTGTGTGGTCCTCCCCTCAGATGGTTGAGGGGCAGCTCTTGGGGAACTGTGGGGGGGGATCTTAGAGGGCTGGTGGCCTGGCGGTCGGGAGCTTGGGCTGGTGGCTGATGGGTGGCTGGTTGGTTTACCCGTTTTTGACCTTGTGGGAGATCTGTCAACGTGCCCTTGAGCGGTGCGATGACCCTGGTTGCTCCTGAGGGTCGCTCTGGATTGGAATCTGTTAGATGACTAATGTGATGTAGATGTTGAGCGGCTTCACTGCAAGTAGATTGTATGTTTTATATATTCAATAAAAAGAAAAACAATTTTAAAAAAAACTAAAGGTGCACCCCTTGGGTTCCCCAGGACATAGTTTGGGAAACGCTGTGCTACACCCATTAAAACCTCACCACTAGTCCACTACTTGGCCCTATCTGATCCCACACCAAGCCGGAAGCCAGGGAGGGCGGGACATTATCATTCAACACAACGTGTAACTCTTCTGCAGTAAAATATCGTACACCCAAGTACTTCTCTGCAGCTGCCACCACATCTATTTTCTGTGATTTATGTTCCATTTCTGAACGAACCCAACCTTACTGAAGCACATGTTATTCCTATCATTCTCTATTGGCCTTGGCCTACTCATAGGGAGCCTCTTAGGATCCCTTGCCCTGGGACCATCTTCCAGTACTTTGTCTTCACTGCCTCAGACAACACCTTCTGTACTACTCTGACCCTGGCAACCTCGACCTGCCTTTCTCTCACTGGACACTTCTGATCTCCAACAACATGGGTACCCCTACAGTTAACACACACAGCTTTTTTTCACAGATACTACACATACTCTCATGCCCGCCTGCACACTTCTCTCATCTAGGAATCTCCCTCCTACACACTGCTGCAACATGACCATCAGCTTGGCACCTAAAACACCATAATGGATCCGGACAAAAGCTCTCAGGGGATAACTGACACATCCTAACTGGACTTTGTCGGGAAAAGTCTGCATTAAAACTCAGCAGGACACACAGTGTCTTTTCTGATTCATCAGTCCCCAACCTCTTCTCCGCCCAGCCGGACAACACATATAGATCTGCCAGAAGGCAAGGATCCATTCTCTCCAAAAATCTCACTCCCATTGGGTCAGAATCATCTTTGTCTTCATCGGGTGCCATCGTCCTTGCGTCCATTTACCTTCCATAGGCTTCCATCCTGGAAACCCCGTCATCATCCACTCTGCACGTTCCAATTCTGTTGCCTGTCAATGTGCGTCAACTTAGTTCGCACACCCATCCTGTGTTTGCACTTTGATTCTACAACTTTGTTTTGAAAGAGTTACTGCTTTATTGACAAGCGCCTCCTCCCGTTTCCATACACATCACACCGGTTTTTAGAGGTTTGTGGCCTTCAAAATAAAAGCGCCAAATCCAGCTTGTCCCCGATTTGAACCTAGCAAAATTTTCTTGATTAGGTGTTTATTTTTTACACTAATAGGCTATTTTCTCCTGAACCATATGGTCTATCCAATAGAAACTCATGGACAACATTTGGCACAGATATAAAGAATCTGAACAAATAACCCAGCAAGTAAGTATAAATTCCCAAAGTTTCCATACGTTTCCAAAAGTGCGTGTTAAATACCAGTTTCTGAAAAACCTTGCAACTTTCCTATATTACAGGGACTTTTGCAACCCTAGAGAAAAGCACATGACACTTCAGCATTCACATTTTTTGTTATGTGAACTTCTGTGATTCTGTCATACTAATCTTGATGGCTTTTGGAAAAGAGAGGGACATTTAATGGAAAGTTTAATGGAATCATTTTTATTTGTATCTCCTCAAGATATCTACTTTGGAGTAAACCATGAGTAGGATGTTAAGAGGGAACCATGTTGAAACATTTGGGCAGGTCATTATTGCTACAAAGAAACACAAATAATTAAATGAAGTACCCCCATAGTCATATAATTTTTAGATTGTATGTCCTAAGCCCCACAAAATAAAAGGCCGGTAGAGTGTGATGGTTTACGATTGTCATCTTCTTGGACTAACGCATTTTACTCAAAAGGCACTTTTATGTGTAGGCCTACTTCTTACTATTGTGAACATTCCTTACGGTGACTAGGAAATGTGTGCAATTTTAGGACCTGTGCAGTGTTATAGCATTTTACGCATACTGTGTACGTGTATGATTCCACCCCTGTGTGAACCCTCATATGTGAGGTTAGGTTTTCCTTCCAGCTGAAGCATTTCTCACATTCTTTGCACTGGTACGATTTCTCCCCTGTGTGAATCCTCATATGCTTATTCAGGTGTCCCTGATGAATGAAGCATTTCCCACATTCTTTTCATTGATATCATTTCTCCCCTGTGTGAGTCTTATGTATTTTTAAATTAGAATATGTGTGAATCGCCATATGTCTGTACAGGTTATGCTTACTGGGGAAACATTTCTCACATTCTGTGCACTGACACAATTTCTCCCTTGTGTGAGTCTTCATATGTCTATTCAGGTGTCCCATATGGATGAAGCATTTGCCAAATTTTTTGCATTGATATCACCTCTGTTGTTTTAGATGAGACTCAAAGGAGAAGTGTTTACTACAAACATTACAAGAATATATTTCTGTAGTGTGACTTTGCAGGTGATTGATCAGGTATTCTGTGGACTCAAAGTCTTCTCCACACTTCTCGCACATGATGGATGAAACAAAATGCCCCATAAAAACAAAAGTCTTTCCACACACCTGGTATGGGAGTTTTTTCCTTTTTTTGCCCATGACTTTGATTTAAGTAGTGTAGATCCTGGAAATAGTTCTCCACTTTCCACCCCATTGAGCTGCAGAACAGCACAGATTTACTGCAGATAGGGGATGAGAGTCATTGGTTTGTTCTGTTACTCCATAGCCCTGTCCATCATGTTCTGTTTTGACCTCTTCAGTTGTGTTTGTGGGTAGAGAGTCCCGCTCTCTGTTCTCCACAGTATGTGTGTGGTAAGGATGTGAGAGATGAGGTGGGTCCTGATCATTGCAGTCACTTTGAGCAAATGTGGAGTCTCAAGTATCAGGCTCCAGCCCTTGAAACTGCTCTTTCCCCTTACTGGTCCCGAACTCCTCATATTCCTCCTTAATCTGTGTGGGCTCTGGGTCCTCCTGCCTCAGACTAAGACTACATTCCTGCTGACAGTGCTCCTGCTCAGAGGGAACATCCTTTTTAGATACAGGGAGAGTGAGTTGTTGGAGGTCTGAAAGGAAAACAAACAGGAAATATTGCAGTAGATCTCCAGAAATATTTGACATATTTGAATGTATTTTTAAAAAGCATTGCATACAGTTCCCTATGCACTGCAGAGATAGTTCAACCAGAAAATGCCTACTGCTAGTGCACTGTCTGCAGCTAGCTGTAAGATTCAATAGAACTAGCTAGCTGATGAACTAGTGGCCCAATCATTGACGCTAACTATTTGGTATTGTATTTGGATCCCCGTTAGCTGTTGCGAAAGCAGCAGCTACTCTTCCTGGGGCCCACACAAAACATGAAACATAACATCACCCAGAACATTAATAGACAAAAACAACTCAAGGACAGAACTACTCTTCATACATTTGAAAAAGGCACATGTAGCTTACATATCAATACATACACACACATCTCAATCAAATAGGGGAGAAGAGTTGTGCCGTGAGGTGTTGCTTGATATGTTGTTTTGAAACCAGGTATGCTGTTCATTTGAGAAATATGAGAGGGAAGGGAGTTCCATGCAATAATGGCTCTATATAATACTGTATGCTTTCTTGAATTTGTTCTGGATTTGGGGACTGTGAAAAGACTCCTGGTGGCATGTCTGGTGGGGTAAATGTGTGCGTCAGAGCTGTGTGTAAGTTGACTATGCAAAAATTCTGAATTTTCAACAGGTTTCTGATAAAAAGTGATGCAGTCAGTCTCTCCTCAACTCTTAGCCAAGAGAGACTGGCATGCATAGTATTTGTATTAGCCCTCGGCTTGCTTTTCATTGTAATCAGTGTCGCTCTGTTCTGGGCCAGCAGCAGCTTAACTAGGCATTTCCTTGCAGCACTCGACCACATGACTGGACAAATAATCAAGATAAAACAAAACTAGAACCTGCAGGACTTGCTTTTTGGAGTGTGGTGTCAAAAAAGCAGAGCATCTCTTTATTATGGACAGACCTCTCCCCATCTTTACAACCATTGAATCTATATGTTTTGACCATGACAGGTTCCAATCTAAGAACACCAAGTCATTTAGTCTCCTCAACTTGTTCAACAGCCACACCATTCATTACCAGATTCTTAGGGAATGATTTTTACCAAATACAATGCTCTTAGTTTTAGAGATGTTCAGGACCAGTTTATTACAAGATTCTCTGGTCTGATGAAACCAATATTAAATTATTTGACCTGAATGCCAAAACAGACTGCAACTCTTTGTTAAGGGTTTAAATGACTCCATTAGCTGTGGTTGTTAATGTGTATATGGTTGAATCATCAGCATACATGGACACACGTGCTTTGTTTAATGCCAGTGGCAGGCAGGTCATTGGTAAAAATAGAAAAGAGTAAAGGGCCTAGAGAGCTGCCCTACGGTACACCACACTTTCCATGTTTGACATTAGAGAAGCTTCCATTAAAAATAACCATCTGAGTTCTATTAGATAGATAGCTCTGAAAGGCCATAACACATTCGTTTTCTAAACAACAGGTTATGGTCAATATTGTAAAAGGCTGCACTGAAATCTTATCTTCTTATTATCATTTTCTTTCAACAAATCATCAGTCATTTGTGTCAGTACAGTAAATGTTGAGTGCACTTCTCAATAAGCATGCTGAAAGTATGTTGTTAATTTGTTTACAAAGAAATAGTATTGTATTTGGTCAAACACAATTTTTTCTAACATTTTGCTAAGAGCTGGCAGTAAGCTGATAGGTCTACTGTTAGAACCAGTAAAGGCCACTCTTGGGTAGCGGAATTACTTTGGTCTACCTCAAGGCCTGAGGACAAAAACTTTCCTCTAGGCTCAGATTAAAGATATGACAGATAGGAGTGGCTATAGAGTCAGCTACCATCCTCAGTAGCTTTCCATCTCAGTTGTCAATGCCAGGTTTGTCATTATTGATCGATAACAATACATTTTCCACCTCTCCCGCACTAACTTTACAAAATTCGAACTTGCAATGCTTTTCTTTCATTATTAGTTTTTTTATGCATGAGTACGATGGCTCACTGTTCGTTGTTGGCATTTCCTGCATAAGTTTGCCCACTTTGTAATCATTCAAATATTTGGCAACATCAAAAGGTTTTGTGAGTTGAATTAGTCTTTCTGCCCATAATTTAAAGTAATCCAAAGTTGTTTTTTCATCATTCTTTATATCATCGATCTTGGCTTCATAATACCGTTTCTTCTTCTTTTTGTTGAGTTTAGTCACATAATTTCTCGATTTGCAATAAATCAGACAGTCAGATGTGCAGCCGGACTTATTAGCCACTCCTTTTGCCCCATCTCTTTAAACCATACAGTTTTTCAAATCCACATCAATCCATGGAGCCTTAACAGTTCTAACAGTCAGTTTCTTAACAGGTGCATGTTTATCAAAAATGTGAAGAATGAATTTCATAAATTCATCAAGTGCAGCGTCTGGATGCTCCTTTTGAATCAGACCAACAAATATTTTTTAACATCATCCAAATAAGAGTCACAGCAAAATCTTTTGTGTAATCTCCTATACACTATTTTAGGCCCAGCTTTTGGAACTTATGCTTTCCTTGATATAGCCACTTCATTGTGATCACTCCATCCAATGGGTAGGAATACAGCTTTAGAACAAAGATCTACAGTATTAGCAAAAATGTAATCAATACATGTGGATGATCTTGTTCCTATACAACTTGACTTTTTCCACATGGCTGAGCAGCCATACAAGTCGAAGATCACCATGCGCAATGCCAAGCATTGGCTAGAGTGGTGTAAAGCAAGCCGCTATTGGATTCTGGAGCAGTGGAAATGCCTTCTCTGGTGATGAATCACGCGTCCGATGGATGAATCTGGGTTTGGTGGATGCCAGGAGAACGCTACCTGCCCGAAAGCTAGTGCCAACTGTAAAGTTTGGTGGAAGAGGAATAATGGTCTGGAGCTGTTTTTCATGGTTTGGGCTAGGCCCCTTAGTTCCAGTGATGGGAAATTGTAACGCTACGTCATTCAATGACATTCTAGGCAATTCTGTGCCTCCAACTTTGTGGCAACTGTTTGGGGAAGGGCGTTTCCTGTTTCAGCATGACAATGCCCCTGTGCACAAAGCGAGGTCCATACAGAAAGCAGGTGTCCACATACTTTTGGTCATGTAGTGTCTCTTTTTTTTCAAGCCCTTTTGGCTACCTGGTCTACTTTTTCATTGCCGCCCACTCCCAAGTGGGCTTGGACCAAGCAGAATATCACTACTACACCCAGTCTCTCTAGTCTTCATATTAACATAACACTTGGGTGGCTGGAGTCTTTGACTTGGGTGGCTGGAGTCTTTATTTCTTGTTTGAATAAACCAAGTTAATTTTAACCATTCATCATCCAGGCAATACCATAGCTACAATGTCAATTGCACCAATTGGCTCTGAATCCTGATTGGCTGGTTAATTGAGTGGCTTTTTGAACAAAGGTTTGGTCCCTCTGACCTAATTATTGAAAGAACTGCTTTTAACAGCAGGTGTCAGTAGCTATGTTTCCATTAACTTGTCCAGTGATTTTTTTTTTTTTGTCAACATTTAGAAAGTGTGCATAGAAAATAGATGTGACAATTGCTTGCTAGGGTGCATTTCCATGTAACTGTTTTGTGTCAATAGAAACAGCTGGCTGTAATGACATAACACTTTCGGCAAAAACCGGCGAGTAGTGTGGACGAAATGGAGAACAAGTTGGTGAAGCAACCAACAGCTGTGCTGGAATGAGAACAATATGGGTGTCAGTTCTGATGGTATGGAGCGGGAGGATGAGGGACAAGGACCTGGAATGGCCGGTAGTGGAAAGATAAAGATAAAGTAAAGAAAGCATAAAGAGGGCCACGGTAGGAAGCAAGAGTAATGATGTGTTGGAGTGGAAAGTGGTGATAGTGTTTGATGAGACCACAGAGCCTCACTTACACCCTATCCGACTAACTAATACCGTAGAGAAAGAGGTAGGTGAAGTGAAATTAGCTCGGTTCATTGGAAATCGTAGACTGTTAATATTGTGTGGTAGCCAGGCTCAGCAAGAGAAGATTCTGAAAATGGAAAAACTTGATGGGAAGAAGATTTAAAGCCAGGTCCTTGGTGCTTATGCTAGATTGAGAGGAGTCATCACTGGGGTCCCAATATCTATGTCCACTAGATATGAAAGAAATTGTGAAGGGAGGCAGAATGATTGAGGCCAAAAGGTTGATCAGTAGGAAAGAGGGACAAAGAAGTGAAAGCTTATCAGTGATGCTGAGGTTTGAGAAAGTTGTGCCGGGAAAAGTACAGATAGAATTCCTTAGTTTCAATGTGAGAGAATTTGTCCCGTATGCTCTGCAGTGTTTAAAAAGGGACATGTAGCTGCTCAGTGTAAAGGAAAGAAAAGATGTGCCAAGTGTGGAGGGGCACATGATTACGGTGAATGTGGAAGCAATGTGAAGGTTAAGTGTTGTAATTGTGGGGGAGAACACAGTGCAGCATTTGGTGGATGCCAGGTACAGAGAGAGTAGAGACAGGCTTAGAGATATAGGATCAGTCATGATGTATCGTATGCAGAGGCTGTAAAATAGATTGGTAGAACTACAGCATGGACTGATGGAGCTTACATGGATGTACCTGTGGTAAGTGGACCTACTGTCGGGGCTGGTGCTTCTGATAGTCCGGGCATGGTTTCGAGGCATGTTCAGAAATCTTGTGCTCATGAATGTGCTGTGTCAAAGGACACTTTGATAATGAATAAAGTTGACTTCATAGCTTTTATTGGTAAGGTTATCAATACGACTCAGGTTGTGGAAAGCAGAAATGCCAGATTGAAGGTTATTGTGGAGGCGGCAAAATAAATATTGGGGGTAACAGATGTTACTGTTGAAATGGTTGTTGGGGCGCACATGGGCATGCTCTATCGAATGCTTAGGTTACTCAGTGCCATGGTGAAACTTGCACTCCTGTAGATCTGAAATAATTGGATGGTGAAACTTGTTAGCCTAACAGAAAAGCAAAGCGAGGCAATTCAGGCATTATGGAATGTCAGGACAATCCTTTTCCTGCAAAGAAACATTTTTATAGTTTAAATGTTTTATTTTGCAAGCAGTGGGCATTTAGAATTAAAATGTAGAGTGGACATCACGTATTCTGAAATCATAATTTTTTAGAAAAACACCGTTTCCATCATCGTTTGTCGCAATAAAGTTAGACTAAAAGAAAATCCACTCGTCGAACAGATACAAATGTTGTCAATATTTATAAAATTGCTTCTATATTACACGTCACAACATTTTTGGGGGGTGACATTGATTTTGTTTAATAAACTGGGGGCATTTTTCATCAAAGTTGCTACACAGACAAAAGGGGAACCCCAGACAGTGGCATAAAGTTGAAGCATCTTTTTAGAATGTTTTCTCACCCCCAAATATGGTAGTGAGGGGAGGTCGAGTCGTGGGTAGTGGGAGAGGATGGAACTCGGCGAAACTAGACCGACATTCTGCAACAAAAAAATATTGACGAAACATCTGATCTCAATGAATGTTTCTGTTCCAAAAACTAAAATCTGTTACACAGTTACACGTTTTATAGGCTTGTCCAAAGTTTCCCAAAATTGCGTTGTTTAGAAAGAGTGCAAGGTCGACTTCAGTTTGTGCACACGAGCACTTCACAGATGAGGCGTTCCCTAATGAAAATATGCTATAATACAATTAGATCTCGTGCTTGGCTTTGCCCACCTTTTTTGTCTTCCCACTATGCTTCATTTTCTCCAACTATAAATGACCCAGATGAACTATCTTGGTTTAGTTATAAAAATCTTTGGTTGCTATTTCAAAATTAGGTGGAATTTCCTCATTTAGACTAGGCAACCCAGGGGCATTCAACATATTTTTGGTAAGCCACTCCAGCGTAGCTTTGGTCTTGCATTTTAGGCTATTTGTCTTGCTGAAATGTGAAACTCTATCCCAGTGTTAGGGTCGTCGTGGCTGGGACTCTTCTGTCCTAGCTTGAAGGCGAAGCTGGTTCTACCATTGGGGTGCCAGGACAGAGAAGAGCTTGGACTGGGAAAAGTGGTAGCTGCCAAGAGACCAGAGGTGGCAGAATGGAGTGCTCTGGTTGGGGTGTAGGGATTGAGCATAGCCTGAAGGTAGGGAGAGGCGGATCCTCTTGCTGCTCCATAGGCAAGTACCATGGTCTTGTAGTGGATGCAAGCTTTGACTGGAAGCCAGTGGAGTGTGCGGAGGAGTTGACATGGGAGAACTTGGAAAAGCTGAACACCAGGCGGGCTGCAATGTTCTGTATACATTGCAGGTGTTTGATGACACAAGCAGGGAGCCAAGCCAACAGCGAGTTGCAGTAGTCAAGACAGGAGATAAGTGCCTGGATTAGGACCTGTGGCGCTTCCTGTGTAAGGTAGAGTTGTACTCTACAGATGTTGTAGAGCAGGGGTGGGCAATTCAAGTCCTCAAGGGCCTAATTGATGTCACAGTTTTGCCCCAGCCCCAGCTAACACACCTGACTCCAATATTCACCTAATCATGATTTTCAATTTTGAATGCAATTCACAGTGTCAAAAGCAGCGGAGGATTTGGATGAGAACAGAGGAGAGTCAGCTTTGGCAGTGTGGAGAGCCTACGTGACACAGAGAAGCGCAATCTTCAAGCCTGACTGGTTAGGGTCAAGAAGATCATTCTGAGAGAGAAAGTGAGAGAGTTGGTCAGACAGCACACTCAAGTGTTTTGGAAAGAAAAGAAAGAAGGGATACCGGTCTGTTGTTTTTGACGTCAGAGGAGTCGAGTGTTGGTTTCTTGAGTAGGGGAGCAACTCGGTTCATTTTGGAGTCAGAGGGGTCAGGGATGAGTTGATGAGGGAAGTGAGGAATGGGAGAAGGACTCCAGAGATGGTCTGGAGCAGAGAGGAGGGGATGGGTTCAAGCGGGCAGATTGTCAGGCGGCCAGACCTTACTAGTTGCATGATTTAATCTGGAGAGAGAGGGGCGAAAGAGGTCAAGGCGTAGGGTAGTTCTGTGTGAGTGGGACAAGTGGACTCTTCAGGAGGAGTGAATGAGGAGCGGATGTTTTCAACCTTATTTTCAAAGTGGTTGACGAAGTCATCCGCAGAGAGGGAGGAGGGACAAGGAAGGGGTGGGGGTGGAGGATTAAGAAGGGAGGAGAAGGTGGGAAAGAGTTTCCTGGGGTTAGAGGCAGAAAAGCTTGAAATGTAGAGTGATAGAAAGTAGTTTTGGCAGCAGATACAGAGAAAGGGAAGGTTATAGAGGTGGGAGTGGAAGGATGATAGGCCCTCAGGAAGTTTAGTTTTCCTCCATTTTCGCTCAGCTGCCCACAGCCCTGTTCTGTGCAAGTCATAGGATGTGGAAAGGGAGGAGAGTAGGGTTGAAGAGGCATAATCAGGAGACAGGAGGGACAAGGATTTAGCAGAAGGGATAGATGATAGGATAAAAGAGGAGAGAGTAGTGAGAAAGAGAGAGCGAAGATTGCGACGGCAGTTGACAATCTGGGTAGGAGCTGAGTGGCTAGGGTTGGAGGACAGGGAAACAGAAAAGGAACAGCCTCCAGTAAAGATGAGGTCAAGCGTGAGCCTTCTTGTGAGTGGGAGGGGACTGGGAAAGGGTGAGGTCAAAGGAGGCAAGGAGGAGAAAGAGAGAGTTGGAAAGAAATTAATCGAAGGCAGATGTCAGAAGGTTGAAGTCGCCAAGTACAAAGATCAGTGAGCCATAGACAGGAAATTAGCTTATCAGTGTGTCAAGCTCATTGAGGAACTCTCTAAGGGAGCGTTTCCCAAATTTGGTTTATGCCCTAACACTACACAGCTGATTCAAATGACCAATGCTTGATGATTAGTTGATTATTTGAATCAGCTGTGTAGTGCTAGGGCAAAAACCAAAACGTGCACCCCTTGGGGTTCCGAGGACCGTGTTTGTTGAGAGAGTGGTGTGGAGCCTTCCTCTCTTCATAACAGTAACACCTTATTCATGAGACTTTGAGTGTTGCAGTACCATTCATAAACCTCTTATTCAAAAAATATATTAAACATCAGTGAAGAGTAGTTTTCAAATTAAAATATTTGTATAATGTGCAAATACACTATCCACAGTTTTAATGGTGCTCTAATCTGGATTGTAGCCTACCTGTTTACAAATGTATCCCTGGGATATTTGAGATGTTTTAAAAGCTCCTTGTCGGTTTTGAGGTATATTTTTTGCTTGACATGCACAAAGGCCTGACTGAAAGAAAAAAACAGCGTTCGATTGAAATCTTGATTCACATCGGCTTGTTAATGAATGAAATAAATAAGATGCCACGCTACGGGACACATAAAGTATACAGGCTATTAGATGCATCGTTGCCTACTGTGATCTATTCTATAGCCTAGTTTAACAGTCAATTTGGGGTAATTCACTTTGAAACAATGACTGCATGAATAGGCATCATAGCCAATGTGAACTATGCCAATCATAGCGCAGGAAGTAGGGGGGGGGGGGGGCACCCCTACTTCCTATGGCTATGATGCTTATTCATGCAGCCATTATTTCAAAGTGAAATGATGTGTAATTGCAGGAATTAATGTGCAAAAGCTCTTAAAGCAGTCTAGTGTGGCCTTATGTTTTTGCATTCGCCAATTCATGTCACTCGGCTAGTTAGAGCTTTCAAAATCATAATCCAAATCACGATCATTATGAAGTCATTTGTCTCCCATAATTCATTAATTAGCCTAATTCATTAATGCACAAAAAATGTTGGCTAGTCTTTGACCATTCTAATTCATTAGCCTAAAATGTTACAAGGACTTGCAGTTGCATTCATGTTCGAAGGTGTTTTTTTGCGACAGTGAATTGTGAAATTCGGCATGTTTTTCCCGAACATGTGGCGATGTCTGTAGAAAGTTAAGCCTATTTTAATCCATTATCTTAAGCTAAATGGACTTCAGTTGGTTTTAGAGATAACCTTTTGTAGGCATTTCTAAATCATGTCAATTGAATCGATTTCCTACGAGCCTACGTCTCTCTCCACTGATATTGTAGGCCTTTCAACGTTTAAATTTGCAGCAATGCCTTGTGCTAAAATAAGAATATATTCTAACAATACTGTATGTAGGCCTACGAGTGCACATTTCATGTATGTTTTTTTATACTGAAGCAATGCTATAATAAGCCAAACTATTGGTTATTCATTTTTCAGCCAGAAGGCAGCCCCATCACTTTTTTGCTATTAAACTGAGGGATTGGGTTGGGGAGGAATATGTAACCACTCTCAAATTCATAGATGGAGCTCCAAAAGTACTGACAGTGAATGAGCTCAACATGATCATTTTTAGACATAGGCCTATATAAGACACAACCTTTTGGGTTATGTTGTGGCAGTTGTAGGCCTACTACGATTAAAGGAATAGCAATTAAGCACTTTTTCTACTTACCCAGAATTCATGGATAACATTTTTATGTCTCTGCGTGCAGTTTGAAGGAAGTTGCTAACTAGCGTTAGCGCAATTGCTGACTAAAGTTAGACTTCCAGTTATTGCACTAAGGCTAGTTAGCAATTGCTCGCGAAACTAGCTTCAACTTCCTTCAAACTGCACGCAGAAACATAAAAATGGTATCCATGAATTCATCTGACTCTAGATAAGTAGAAAAGGGCTAAATTGCCAAAATCTCACACTATCCCTGTAAATATTCAAGAATCAGGTATTGGGTAGCCTATATACACTACATGACCAAAAGTATGTAGACACCTGGTCGTTGGACATCTCATTCCAAAATCATGGGCATTAATACGGAGTTGCTCCCCTTTTTGCAGCTATAACAGCCTCCACTCTTCTGAGAATGCATTCCACTAGATGTTGGAATATTGCTGCGGGGACTTGCTTCCATTCAGCCACAAGAGCATTAGTTGGTTGGGCACTGATGTTGGGTGATTAGGCCTGGCTCGCAGTCAGCGTTCCAATTCATCCCAAAGGTGTTCGATGGGATTGAGGTCAGGGCTCTGTGCAGGCCAGTCAAGTTCTTCCACACCGATCTCGACAAACAATTTCTGTATGGACCTCGCTTTGTGCACGGGGGCATTGCCATGCTGAAACAGGAGGGCCATGCTAAAACAAAGTCGGAAGCACAGAATCGTCGAGACTGTCATTGTATGCTGTAGTGCTAAGATTTACCTTCAGAGGAACTAAGGAGCCTAGCCCGAACCATGAAAAACAGCCCCAGACCATTATTATTCCTCCACCAAACTTTACAGATGGCACTACGCATTGGGGCAGGTAGAGTTCTCCTGGCATCTGCCAAACCCAGATTCGTCCGTCGGACTGCTAGATGGTGAAGCTTCACTAATCACTCCTGAGAACGCGTTTCCATTGCTCCAGAGTCCAATGGCGGCGAGCTTTACACCACTCCAGCCGACGCTTGGGATTGTGCATGGTGATCTTAGGATTGTGTGCGACTGCTCGGCCATTAAAACCCATTTCATGAAGCTCCCAACGAACAGTTATTGTGCTGACGTTGCTTCCAGAGGCAGTTTGGAACTCGGGAGTGAGTATTGCTACCAAGGACATTAGATATTTTACACGCTACGTGGTTCAGTGGTTGTGTGGCCTACCACTTCACAGCTGAGCCATTGTTGCTCCTAGACATTTCCACTACATAATAACAGCACTTACAGTTGACAGGGAAAGCACTAGCAGGGAAGAAATTTGACGAACTGACTTGTTGGAAAGGTGGCATCCTATGACGGTGCCACGTTGAATGTCACTGAGCTCTTCAGTAAGGCCATTCTACGGCCAATGTTTGTCTATGGAGATTGCATGGCTATGTGGTCGATTTTATACAATGGGTGTTGCTGAAATAGTCGAATCCACTCATTTGAACGGGTGTCAACATACTTTTGTATATTGTATATCATTAATTGAAATGACCATATAACAGCAGGACCTACTGCAGATTTCACCCTTAAAGCCAAAACAATCAGGTTGTGTTTATTAAATTCACCATTACATGTATGCAGAGGGCAATAGTCCAAAACATGTTTTGTGTGTTGACAAATGAAGTTGACGAAGCCAAAACCACATTTCCATTTCAATCAACTACAGTATTTGGCAATTCAGTTATGGGAATCATTGGAATGTCCAGGTGTGAAATAAACTTTTTTTTTTTTTTCTCACATTCCAAACCACATGGCACATTACTGGGCTAGCCATTTTAAATCCGATCTGCAGATGCCATTGAGCAAATTCAATAAGTCTTTCCACAGCAGTCTTTCTTAGACAAATGAACAAATACATTGTCCACATAGGATTATATAAAAATGGCAAATGTTTCAAACAATAATAAAAGTATCTACAGTCTATGTTGGCGTGAATGTCCGGGAAAGTCGATTTGGACCCGCTTTTGTTAAGATACCGTTTGTTGAGGTGCCAATGCGGGAGAGGTGGGTAAGCGATGATGATGAGTGGACAATTCTGTGGCTCGGACTGGGCAGAGAGGAGGATGAGGTGGAGGGAGCTTCGGGGTCATTGTTCAGATGCTTGTCACCCCCAGTCCCAGAGTCATAGCATACTCCTCCAGCATGCTGTGTGGTTTTGGTCCCGTTTCTTGGGCTGCTCAACTTCATCTTCTTGCAGCCTGTTCGTACCCGGTATTTTAATGCCAAGGGACCTTTCTAAAACAAGTGAAGATTTTCGTAAGTTTATGTGTACAGGGGACTTTTCTGTGACTTATAACCATATCCTCCTCTGAGCATGTATTTTAAGAATGACATGAGCTTTAAACAAGCAATAGAGATATTTTTTTTATAACCTGTTAAGGCTAGGGGGTGCTGTTGTCACTATTTATGGTAATCGTGTAATTTTTGAAACGGCTTCCTACAAAATTCTTGATCGTACAATATGCATATTATTATTATTATTGGATAGAAAACAGTCTATAGTTTCTATAGGAGTTGAAATTTTGTCTCTAAGTGGAACAGAACTCATTCTACAGCAATTTCCCTGACATGGAGTCAGATTTCAGAAATTTTGGCCCCTGTTCTGGAGTCAGTTTTAAGGCCACTGTTATTCCTATGAGTATACGGACACTGCTTACGTCTTCCCCTGGATGCCTTTACGTGATGACGATTTGAATGGTGTCGATTGCGCAATCACAGGCACTATAAATGAAAAAACCCTGTATGTAGGAACTCTTTTCTTGGTGCGTCATGCGCGCGGAGGATACCGACCCACTGTTTTTCCAAGCACTAGTGAAGCCAGTTATATTTCTCCGGTCATATTTCTACTCGTTATAGGAGTTAAAAACATCATAAGGTAGTTAATTTAAAGCGTTTTATAGCAATTTATATCCGTTTAGTGCGATTTTGGGACATTTATTTCTGAGACACTGTGAATCTCTGGGCACGCTTCCAATTCATGCCGAACGCAGTTGGCATTTCCACATGGCAAGAGGACAGCTTTCCACCAAAAGACGATTAGACCCAAGAAAGGATGCTTTGCCCAAGATTCTGATGGAAGAACAGCTCAAAGTAGGAACAATTTATTATGATAAACCGTGTTTCTGTCGAAAAATGTTAGTGGCTTAGGACGCCATTTTTTTTTACTTAGCTTCGCTTGGCGCAAACTGTATTGAAAAGTAAGGATAATTTAAAAAATGTAATTCCGCGATTGTATTAAGAATTAAATTGTCTATCAATCGCTGTCCACCCTATATTTTTTAGTCACGTTTATGAGTATTTATGTATACGACTAGATCACTGTCTAATATGGCGCACGAACATTTTCTGACCAGCTGGGCTACTTTTCTCATTGTCTAACCATGATTTTGGTGGCTAAATATGCACATTTTCGAACAAACTGTATATGTATGTTGTAATGTGATGTTACAGGAGTGTCATCTGAAGAATTCTGAGAAGGTTAGTGAAAAAATTAATATATTTTGGCAATGTTTACGTTATCGCTCTCTTTGGCTAGAATCAATGCTGGGGTAATGTTTGCACATGTGCTATGCTAATATAACGATTTATTGTGTTTTCGCTGTAAGACACTTAGAAAATCTGAAATATTGTCTGTATTCACAGGATCTGTGTCTTTCGATTAGTGTATGCTGTGTATTTTTACGAAATGTTTGATGATTAGTAGTTAGGTAAACACGTTGCTCATTGTAATTATTCTAGTCCATTTGTGACGGTGGGTGCAATTGTAAACTATGCCATCTACCTGAAATATGCACATTTTTTCTAACAAAACCTATCCTATACCATAAATATGTTATCAGACTGTCATCTGATGAGTTTTTTTCTTGGTTAGGGGCTATCAATATCTTAGTTTAGCCGAATTGGTGATAGCTACTGTTGTTGGTGGACAAAGTAAAGATGGTGGATTATGCTAATGTGTTTTTAGCTAATAGATTTACATCTTTACATATTGTGTCTTCCCTGTAAAACATTTTAAAAATCGGACATGTTGGCTGGATTCACAAGATCTGTGTCTTTCATTAGCTGTATTGGACTTTAATGTGTGAAAGTTAAATATTTTAAAAAAATATTTTTTTTGAATTTCGCGGCTCTGCCTTTTCAGTGGAGGTGGGGGGGGGTGTGCCGCTAGCGGAACGTGTGTCCTTGAAAGGATAAATGTGTAAGCTCTCCAAAATACATGTTGAACGTATTGCTTAGTAGAGAATCGAATTCATGAATGGATGCACCATTTCACAACCTTTTACTTTCCCCTTATAAATAAGGAAAACAACACAGCATATAATTTCAAGGTCTTATTAGAAAAAAAGGACATTTCATGTGTTGAAGTGGAAGGGTAAATGCTTACCCTTCTCCAGGTGTAGATGTGTGCAATGTCCATTAATGTGTAGTAATCCTTCAATGGTTCATCTTCATACATAACTTCTATCTGTGAACAACACATTTTGGGAGAAAAGATTAGGTGTGATTAATAATTTATATAAACAGTGTGAAACTCTAGTAAAAATCGAACCATAATCAATCAGTTGTATACTGTATATTTTTTTTAAAGAAACAAAGTCGATTCTAAGTTTAACAAATCTACACAATGCCTATACAAATGCACAACATTTCAGATAGGTTCATTGTTCACTGAATTTCAAATAATGACATTAATAATCATTGATTAAATATCCGTAGTCACCTGATAGGTGCATGGAATATCCATTCTACTTCGAAGGAATTTCTTCAGATGCATTATGGTTATGGCTGCTGGACATTGCAAGTATCGCTTGTCAATCATCTTCAAACCAACAGACAAAAAAAAGGTGGGTTGAGACATGATAAACACTGCGTTACTTTACAGCCATCTGAATTGACCTGACCCCGTATTTAAAAGACACCAATAAGATTTTCTTAGGGTTAAAACAATCACCCCTGTCTTCATAACCTTGACTTCACCGTCCTCCATTACCAACCTAAGAGAAAAGCAAAATATACAATTGGAAAAAGAGCAAAGAAATAATTGACAAGCAGGGGGGTTGGCTGCATTTTTTTAAGCATACTTTTTGGCGGTTTTAAAGCGGCCTTACTTGCTCTGAGAGAATTCGATGGACAGGCTGATAATCTCATCGTCGGCTACTATTCTCTTTGCTTCATCTGCCACCTCCCCTCGCTCTTCATTTGATCCACTTCCAGTTACAAAATGAGAAACCAACCAAGTATTCAAGTGTGCCAATCCTCCTCGTTCTAATAATAAAGCGAAACGAACGTTGACGTTGCAACGATAGGCTTGAGGTGCTTCGCCATTGATTCAACTTGTTTACCAGGAAGAGGAGGATGAAAAGGACGTGCAGCATAGAAATCCCTCCTTCGTTTCATTTCATCTGCAAGCAAAAATAATAAATAACTTTTAATGTATCATGATGCACTTGACATGTCACTAACCAACTTGAGGGGACGAACGGGGAAATGTACTGACCTTTGAAAAGCCCAGGTACCAACCTGTAAACAATATCTTGAAGGATCTTGTCAGACCTGATATAGAATATTTCAAAAAATAATTTCAGCAAATTGTATGATTCATTTCTTAGCCAGGGCTTACTTGGGGAAAGAGATGTCAATATTGTAATGTGGTTTCGATTTATTGAGCCCCAAGTCTCCACATTCATATTCGAGTTAAAAAAAATATTATAGAACTTGAATTTATTGCCTTACAAAATGACATGTATAGGCTACTCACTTAATATTCAAAAGGGGTTTCGTTTTGTGAACCTGGACATCACAAATTGGACAGAATTTTCTGGTCCCCAGATAACAAACAATGCACATTTTACAGACTGAAAAGACAAAATAATCAAAACAATTTGACAACACTGCATACTTTAAGCCAAACGAATCAGTCAAAACTGTGGGCATAGACATCAACTTGCATTGTGTGGTATTTTGAATGAAATGCAACTGACGACAACTTTCATGAGTGCAAACACTCCACAATGGTGGTTGCGTCGATAAAATATCCACCGCACAAGACACACATCAAATGTGGATTCAGCTCAGTCACCTTGATTTTTGTTGTTCTGTGCATTGTCCTAAAATGGTAAAATCCTATAAGAAAGGATAAACAAATTAATTAATGGTTACAGCTAGTTTCGCAATCTGTCCAGAACACAAAAGGGCGGTGATGTACCTGCCTTGAGAATGTAAAACATTTATGTTACTGTTTTACTGTTACTGTCTACCCTGCGAAAAACGAATCTGGACATTCTTTTGATGACTAGGTTAAAGTTAAATAGGTTAAACCAATATTTATCTCGTAGGCCAATTTATTATAGAATTTTATGTAGCCCAATATCAATTTACCCTTTTATAATTGCTACCACGAATTTTGTTTCCAGCTTCCATTTCGATTTTTAGAAGTCTTCACTTCAAGCCAAGCGTTTGGTTTATTTAGAATAGCCTAACAATCCCAGAAGCACGTCACAGAAATGTTGATTTCGATGCCAGGTCTAAAAAAAAAGCTAACTGACAGCACATGCATAAGGCTACTTTTTCAAGTCCGGAATGTGTGCGAGTTTATTGGTTATAGGGCGATTTTGCCGATGAATGATGATCAATTGTTTCTAAAAGCTTAATTCATTAAAAAAAATTGCTAGGTCTATAACGCCAAGTGGCAATATATTTAATTGACTTAAACACAGTAAACAACCATTATTTGCCCTATTATTGGCACACAATTATGCAGCTTAAATTTGGAGTGTCGCCTACACTCTTAGAAACATAGGTTCTGGATAGAACCCCAATTACCCACATATTCTAAGTGTAGACTAAGCGTGCAATCCCGAGCCCGGTTTCTTGACAGGTTTAGAGGAACGTTTCCAACAAAATGTTAATATCTTGTGCTTCTTTTATAATGGATAAGTATGTGTATCTTCGTAGGTATCCTATATAGGATACACTTCAAAGACTGGGCCCATTGTATACATTGCCTTGATAATTTACCTATTTGCCCGAGAGAAGAACTTTCGATTATTTTCAGTATTACGCGATCATGCGACGTCAATGTGATGCGTTGTCATTTTGGCGCTGTATAACATTGTAAGTAAAGTGTGTATTGCGACTGCATGTAGACGCAAACAGTGGAAGTTTTAACAGTTTTAAGTTATCATTTCAGTTTTAATTGGTGTCATCACTGTTACGGTGTCGAATGGTTGTGCAAACAGAGGAGACTCGACAGAATATGCAGCACACGAAAATGTTGATTATTTTAACGATATGACCAAGCAAGAATTATGGCGCATGTGTCACACTATGTTGGTGCATGTTCACGCAAACATGGCAGTGTGAACTCCAGACCTACAAAAATCGCATGTCTCATTCTACTCAGTTATGTGTGTTAACTAAACGGCGCGCAATGGCTCAGCCCTCTTATCGTCAACTCTAAAAGAAGTTCATTCCTAAAATAGTTGAACATTTAGTTGGACAAATCTCTGACCCATCATACACCTACCTACCTGTCAATAAACGGGGAGCTCACATTATGCACGTAATCTCCGAATGTCCCCGCTATCACGCGCCTCAAGACAATAGCTAGTTAGTTCACTGTGACGTGAAAACGTTTAAAGCCATACTTGCCCTGTGCTGTTGAACTACGCATTCCATTGACTGTATAGAACTTAACATGGCAACAACGAAATTGTAGTCATAAACGAAAGAAATAATCTATCAAGTCCCAAATTGCGCAAAAATTCACTTTCGTTCTCGAATGCCCGCAACACGAGCAGACGACTGGACATATTTAATAGTAATGTTTTCCATGCCTTATTTTATACAAGTTGTATCGATTTTCAAATATTATTATGGGTCAATCCCATTGTTAGTCCTATAGACGTGACTGATCGAGTGCAAAAAAAATTCACATAGCAGGAAATTATAGTCTGTTTTTAATGCATTTATGAAAGTTGACCAACAAGAAACGCGACTGACCTTATGGGTGGGGAGAAATAGGTGTTCTTTATTTAAAGAATGAATCAAATGTGAAACATTTTATTTATTTATTTGTTTTAGGCTTACATGTGAGTTTTTGCCTCAGCCTATTGTGTCAAACTAATGTCATCACAAGAATAGGCCTACATTATTGATTGTGATGACATAATTTATATGGGCGGGCCTAATTATAGTAGCCTCGAGCCGGCCTATATTCCAATGTCCACAGCCGAATGATCATAAAAATATGATCAGATCCTATCTGAAATCCAAACAAATGTAATTAGCCGATTATTATTTGATAACTAGATGAGCAACACTTTAAAAAAAAAGAAGATATATCCCCAGTAGGCCAAGGCATTTGTCTTGATTTCAAAATGAGATTCGAGTGGTGCTCTGAATTTTGAGACAACATTTGGCCAATTGGTGATCAAGACAAACTCTTGATCTTGTGTTGGCCAGGCTAAATTGCATTAAACCATACTGCGACGAAGATACATTTGAAAATTATATTGACATAGCCGAACGTCTCGGACCACACATCAATTTTCGCAAAAGGTCGAGAATGGATCTCTAGTAACCTACTCATTATTGATCAACAGAGAAAGACAAAAATTGCGTTGATCTGAACAATCTTTAATGGTACCCATCGCATTGTTAATTATGTTAACAGCATTGTAAATGATCCCATGATGTCATTTCATCAAATCTATTTACCATCAAATGATCCACGGCAATCAACCAACCATCTATCTTTAAACTTTTCATAACACTTTTCAAGTGACTGAATAACATAACAAAACAGCCTATTCTTGCGATAAGACAAACAAAATCAGTGTGTGAGAAAGCAATCTCTGTTCAACATAACGGAATTAAATACATTTAATAGGCTATAGCCAGCCTATTAACTATTTACTCTCTAAACAAAGTAGCATATTCGCAATAGCCTAACATTTTACAACAGGATGACGACAAAGCCTGTCAATTTAATTACTTATCTACAACGAAGCCCATTTATTTTCAACGAAAGACAGAATAAACGTATCTATATTGAAAACAAACGTGGCAATTTTGCTACAACGAGAAATCATATTTGATACCACTGTCATGAAAACAACAGCCTAATGAGCCTGTTGAGGACAACTGTTTGAAATCAGCTTGGTAGAATACATACGAATGTGAATGCTTCTGTGCAGATCTGTTAACATTTGCTGCTATGAACAGATTTGCGATTATGTTTCAATTTTGTACGTTACGCGCTCCAGAAAGAACACAAACATAACCATTGAAATAATACAACATTCTACAATCGTGTGTGCTTTGAGTGTCTATATGCCGGTGTGGTCCACTGCCGATGTTCACTATTAATCAGATAGCCTGCAGTGGTCTTGCATTTGCAAGACAGTAAATACATACCTAACGGTTTATATCCCGTATGTGATGGACAATGAAAGTTACAAGTCGATCAGAAAAAATGAATGCAACCCAAAGCGGCCGTCTTGGAATGAGCTACAAATGCTGTTCAATGGCAGTGGCGAAATTCTCAACAAATAGAAAAAGATCAACGCGCGGAGAGTCAGAAACTTGACACAGATTCTGAACAGTGCCGGTCTAAATAGGTTATCGGTTTGCTCCGTGCTCGACCCCTATGAAGCAGTAGGCTATGCACAGAGCGGCACTTGATAGCAGTAGAAACTGACACTGTCCCAAAAAGGCTTGCAGGCTAGTTCGACCGCCCCGCTATATCACGTGGTCTCATTCCTCAAGGTTTGTATTGATGGTACAAGTGACAAAAGTAAGCTAACTTTGATATATTGATATGTGGTCCCACATTTCATGCACTGGCTGGGTCTTTAGTCCACAACTCGTTGTCTACATGGTTTAGATTGATTCTCTCTCACTCAAAAATATGCAGGCTGAAATATTAGGTGATGGTTTAAGATTTGTAAAAAAAAAAAAGAAAAAAAAAAAAAGATTTATGCTACAAAATGATTTAGAATTAAGTTATTAATATTGCTTTTATTATCGTATTTTAACCGGCCTAGGCCCACTTAATTTTAATTCTAACACAACTCTTTAGGCCTTTTCCCTACATCTCTAATTATAGAGCCATTTAACACCATAAGAGTGTAGGCAAAGGAAAAACGTTCCTTCCCATGGCTACTGCTCTGATTTTGGGAGTCTTTACATGTTGTCTTTCCATGATGATACAGGCGATTACACTGAAGGGCACCGGTTAAAATTGTTACCATGTTAAATGTGTATGCCGTTAAACATTCGTGAGGACCATTTAGGCATAGGAGGGCCCAAATACTTTTGCTTAATACACTGAACACACCGATTCCTGATTATACTGAATCATTTTGGCCCACTCATGATTAGTGTTTGATGAACTTCGCCTATAGCGGAATAGCTATAGCATAATGTTGCATTGCCAATACATTCTGGTACTCACTCGTTTAATGATGGTAGCCTATATAGCCTATACACCTATTTATGAGAACAGCCTGGGAAGCGCGCCTTTTTCTGCATCCCCCATTATGGAATTAAACCCAACATTTTTTCACAGACTCATTGTTCATTTTCATAATGCATGTGATTATTGAGGAATTATCGGGCCATTAGGCAGTTCTATGAATAATTACAAATGTCATAGTGCTTATTAACATAGCCTACAACATTTATAACCACTCAAGACGTTGCAGTGTGTTTGTAACCGTTTTACAACATAATTACATCAATGTATTAATTGTAGCCTACGGCATTATATGCATTCTTAAAAATCTACAGAAAAATCTATTAAATGGATAACGTGGAAGTCCCCTGAGCTCGTGGGTAAATAAAACGGTTTCAACATTCTGTCCTTTTGATGTGGAAATAGGGACACACTGATTGGATCAATACTGCTTTCATGACAAATCAAAAAAAAAAAAAATCATTACAGCCAATCAATCAATCAATCATAAATCATATTTAAATTGTATCCTATGTGCTCATTCATTTACCAGTAGGCTATAATTAGCGCATAAAAATAGGTGCATCTTTGCCAGCCGGCATAGGCTACACACAACAAAAAGGGGGTTCTTTGCAGTGTGATATTAATCTACCAAGATCCGTTTTCATCCGAAGAACCCATTTTTTGGAAGACAAGGGTTCTTTGTATGGCAAAGAGTTCTTCATAGAACCTATTTCATCCTATGAACCGTTTTTGCAATGAAGGGTTCTTTGATGATTGTTTGGAAAGCAAGAAGGATTATTTGGAAGGCAAGAAGGGTTTTACATAGAACCCTTATGAATCTGAATAACATTTTTTTTTGTATTTTGTTTCTTTCTTTTAAATAGTGCCTTAGCATTAGTGTTTTCCTCAGTGTTTAAACGTCAACATTAGGAGTTTGAGTAATCTGATAAAGATAGTTGTGTACCTATATCGGAATATTTGTGCATGTATCGGGTATTCCTTTAATCATTTTACATATACAGTACTGACATAGTTGATTTCTTTGCCATGATTTCTGTCTTTCAAAATAGTATTTTCTGTGATTTTATTGAGCAAAGTAGGAAAATAGAAGGGAGTATGAGTGAACCAGAAGTGTATTGTATGGTACACAGCAAATTGGCCAGTTTGACCTAATATAGATTTTTCAGTGTAACATTTCTAGTGTTCATTCAGGAGTTTAACTAACGTGACACTCAGTGTTGTAAAATATCCCCAGTGTTGGTGTTAATAACCAGAGTTGAGGGTATGATTGTGTAATTTTTTATTCTGAGTAAAACACTCAGAACCACACCCATCATTATCATATTTCCCAACATGCAAGTTGATCTTCTGAATTGTTCGTTTCAATATCTGTGTTTTTGCATGTACATTGATTGGTTGATTAATATTACACTACACAAAGATAAATAACATACTTAAAAAAAAAAAAAATCCAATCTGTTAGTAGTTGGATTTAATGCACCGTTACTAAGATGGTTGTTCCAGTTTAGATTATGTAGGTAGTCCCATTACTCAATCCTCCATACCCAGGCAGTCATTCTGAATGCAGGTTGTGTGTGATTAAAAATTCCAATTGTTGGAATTCCTCACTCTGGCTGGATTCCAATAGGAATTACACATCACTTTGCAAGCCAGCATAATGTGATTTGCAGGTCTGATGTGGCCTGTAAACCAGTAGTTTTCTGTACAGCACTTTGAGATATCAGCTGATGTAAGAAGGGCTATATAAATACATTTGATTTGATTCTAACACCACTGTGTTAGGTTATAACTAGACCCTCAAAGAAAGGCCTTATGATATATGTATTGTCATAAAGAGTTTAATTCGAAAGACTAATACGGCTGGTGGAACCGTTCATGGACGGTTCTAGGAAGAACCCTTCAAAGATAAAAGGGTTCTTGGTAGATTACAGCATCTCTGATCTAAAGCAAAACTAGAGGGTTCAAGGAAGAACCTTGAGAGGATAATGAGATTCTTGGTAGAACCCTTTACAGGAGGTTCTATGAAGAACCCTAAATAGAGGGTTGAAAGTTTAATACTGTGTGTTTTACAGCAGAGATGCTGTAATATCGCTGAGTGCACAACCATTAGGAAAACATTCCTAATATTGAGTTTCACCGCAGCAAACAGGGCTGCCAGGTCTAGCTAAAAATTCTATCCCAATGACCACTCAAACCCATCCAAAAGACCCGAAAACGACATTTATTTTTTGCAGCAAGAGATTTGCCACATTTATCCAATAAACCCTTTTTCCATAACGTTATATCGAACCAATTAAGAAAGAATAGCGACGTAACTTGTAACGTAAATGAGTTTTTCAACCAAAAAATTATTATTGCGAGGTATGATGTGATGTAATAACGACATTTGAATATGTCGCAAGAATGCCTTGATATAGTCGTTAGCCGGAGTAGCCAATCAGGATTCAGGGCTCGAACACAATTTAAAATAGTAAATAAATCAATTTTGCGCATGTCATAACTATAGATCAATCCGACAGGAGAGTTTGAGTGATGAAAGTTGGACAGAGGATCTCAATCTCTGCCCAAGAAACACTTGGACGAACTTCAAAAATGAAATGTTAGGCTATTGTGCTGTTATTATGTGCTAGATTTGCGAGAATGGCTTGTCATTTCTATAGAGTACCACAGTATAAGTCATAAAACTCATAAAACCTAGCGGTCTAACAGGGACATGGTTCCAATCGTTTTTCCACTATTCATTTTTCTCATAGGGGATATTAGAAACAATTAAAATAAGGGCTGTATTTCGTGTAGGCTTACCTTGGCGTGACGTTTTTATAACCATGTAAATCTCTCTCAGACAAGGTGACTTTTATCAATATATTCGCCTGTATTTACCCCCAACAAAATGACATAATTAGCTGCTGATGTGGCTATCATAAAGACCTACAAATATCATGATGATCTGGACGAGACTGCCGAATCGAGGCAAATGTACAAATCTCTAGATTAACCTTTTCACAAGTGAGTTCCAAATATCTCTAACGGTCGCCCCAGTGTGATTTTTTTTTAATGCATCTGATGTCAGAATGCACTCACTGTTCCAAAATGTGATTGTTATGCAACAGGACAATTAATTGGCGCTACCCTCAAACCAAGGCATGCTGCCTGCTAATTATCTATAGGCTATTTTTCAACTTGTCAATTTCAAATTATTTTCTAGCAAATTGTATTTTCTATAAGAGTTTGAATCGAGGTGTGTGACACCTCTTCATTAATTCACATAGAAGTAGCCCATTTCACTGTTGTGGACAATTCATGTTTGAAGCTTTACTGAGCTGGACAAACTTCTCTCTTAGACGAGAGCCCAAACACTTACCCAGTGTTTCCCCAGATCAAGTACGCAGACATTTGCGCATCTCTAGTCAGAACAGAACCTGCACTAACGTTTTCCTCCTGGAACATTTTACGGCTGGTGCCTGCATCGCCTTCATTGTTGTTTTTTCCTTAGTAATAATAACTTTGGACATGTGTGCGTTCCTATCAAAGTAAGTGCCTTTTTACGTTATCATTATAGTTTCTGTATATCGTGTTGTCGTTCTACTGTAGCACACCGTATGTATGTATGGAGCATAATGTACTGTTTGATTCACGTTTTCAAGTACTGGTGACAGTAGTCTAACATATTTATTGTATCAAATGGTAGGCTACAATGGCAGATAAATGAATAGGCTACTTGATGGCCAACAGATGCAAATGTATCATTCTCCACATTTACTGGCAGTTTCATTGAGGACTTTTCCCCATAACAGAAGCACTAGAGGAAGTTCCATAACTTCCATTTAAAAATGTCCACTCGAGCGTCCTTCGATACCCAAAAACTGAGCATGCGTAAAACACTCAGCTTGATACAGTTTTCCAAAATGCAAAGTCGACATTAAAATGGAGTTTAAACCACCTCCAATCAAATTGATCTAATGCGCTCTGGTGCGCCCAAAGCCATTTTTCCGTTTTCACCAGTATTTTTTGATGCGCATCAGTTCCGGCTTGTTAATATGTTTCATGGGAAAAGGGTTGGAAAGAAAAAAAGGTGTCTCCATAATGACAATCTAAATAGCCCATCTACAATTGGTACACGTTTTCACAACATGCGTGCCTGCTGCTCTGTCTCCTCTGTCTCCTTTCACTCACATGACCAATAGTGGACTCAACTGCCTGATGCAGCGCTTTCTCAACAAACCCTCCTCCGGCCCTCCCCACCACTCACTCACTCAGCAACAGCCTGCCTCACTACCTGATAGTCAGCAGGTCACAGGTCACAGTGAACAATTTAGAAGTAGCCCAAAAAACTGCTGTCAGTGACCAATACATTGAAAATGATGTCGCCGGTGACAAAGTAGCCCAATTTGTCAGGAAAACCACCGACATGGCAACCCTGCCAGCAGATATAAAGCAGGTAGAGCAGAGACTTACCGATAGACAGCTGAGTTAGCTACCAAAGTTAAAGAAGAGCCAAGGATTGGTTTTAGGAGGGAGAGGCAGTTTCACCGGCCGAAGGAGAGTCCAATATCAGCTAATCCAATATCGATATAGTGAGGTAAATCGACATTGAATTTACCCGGTTTATCTCCATCACTGCTGAAACTCACGATGTACCGGTAGGTCGGTAGGAAATAGAGGTTGCAGGCTTCACATTCTCGGCACAGCACCTGGTTTCAGAATCTTGCCTTCCACTGGTTATAACTATCGAAGTCCTCCAGAGTGAAATGAGCACCACATACAGTAGACATGCCCATGGTTCCCTTAACGTTAAACAAATCAGCTTCAACTGGACAAACCAGTCCCACTTCAAAGATAGTTTCTTGATTTTGGGCCACAAATGAGTCATACCCTGTCTTTGTGGTTATTACTGCACCCAGCCACTACCAAACGCACAGGAGAAGATAAGATAACGTTTTTTGCATGAATTTAGCCATATAGTCTCTTCCATATGGGGCTCCCGAGTAGTGCAGCGGTCTAAGCATCTCCGTGCTAGAGGCATCACTACAGACCCTGGTTCGATTCCAGGCTGTGTCACAACCGGCTGTGATTGGGAGTCCCATAGCGTCGTCTGGATTAGGGTTTGGCCGGGGTAGGATATCATTGTAAATAAGAAATTGTTCTTAATAGCTGACTTGCCTATTTAAATAACAGTTAAATTAATAAAACATGTAATTATACATGGATGTACATACAGTGCATTCAAAAAACTTTTTCCACATTTGTTATGTTACAGCCTAAAATTATATAAATTAAATATTTTCCTCTACACACAATACCCAATAATGGCAAAGCGAAAAACAGGTTTTTAGAAATGTTTGCAAATGTATACATTTTTTAAAACAGACACATTATTTACATAAGTATTCAGACCCTTTGCTATGAGACTCGAAATTGAGGTCAGGTGCATCCTGTTTCCGTTGATCATCCTTGAGATGTTTCTACAACTTGATTGGAGTTCACCTGTGGTAAATTAAATTGATTGGACATGATTTGGAAAGGCACACAACTATCTATATAAATTCCCACAGTTGACAGTTCATGTCAGAACAAAAACCAAGCCATGTCAAAGGAATTGTCCGTAGACCCCCGAGCATTGAAGGTCCCCAAGAACACAGTGACCTCCATCATTCTTAAATGGAAGAAGTTTGGAACCACCAAGACTCTTCCTAGAGCTGGCCGCTCGACCAAACTGAGCAATCGAGGGAGAAGGTCCTTGGTCAGGGAGGTGACGACTGGGCACACACCACCTGTCAGATTCGGGCCAACATAACTCAAACCCTGTGCGGACAAATTGCACCTTTTTTGTGGAAGGCCAGAAATGCAGCTAGCAAAACATTAGCTAGCAGCTACATTGGCTAACATCAAATATCCAACTCTAGCGTAACTCACATTAGAAGGACTGTCAACCTGCACGCATTTTGGGTACCATGCACGCAACTTGAGGTCAAAGTACGCTGATGTGAAAAACTACTTTGAAATATGCAAAAAGAGGCTTCTAGTTGTCACATTGTGGTTTTTGACTCTAATATTTGAAGTTGGAGCTTAGCCAATCAGAGGTATAGCTGGGGGAAGTAGGGGTGCTGTGGGTACGGCATTACCCCCTGTGGTGAAATGGCCATATGTCAGCAACCCCTGCATAAGGTGTAAGAATTTAAAACAATATTTAAAACAATTTGTTGCATTATTCATATAAATACTAATGGAATTTGGGTCGGGGAGAGACAAAAAACAAGGGATATATATAAAAAATAATCTTCAAACTGTAGGCTATAACCAATCTTTGACAATGCACTACGGCAAGACTGAACGTTTCCGGTTCATTCGTTCCTGTAGGCTAGCAGTTAGCATTTAAAGGATCAAGGTCAATCTAAATCTAAATGTCACAGAGAAAATAATTTAGGATTTATTAAAGTTTGGTACTAGCCAACCCAAAAAAATCTGCCATCACAGAAATCCCAATGGATGAAAACCCTGGGCCTGTTGCATCTAGCACTCGAATATGCCAATGTGCTGAGGGAACGGATCAGGGCACTGAGAGATGGTCGGTCAAGGAGGAGATGAGAGCCAAGGTTTGTACTAAAATACAATTAAATTAAATTAATGACACACATAGACAACTCAAGGGTTAACCACATGAGACATACAGGTAACTGCCAAAATAAAGGAATTCTCTGGTATTTTTATACTTTTTAGCCAGTAGTTATACAAGTAGAGCTCACAAGCCAAAAGTGGTCCTCAGAAATGTGTGGACTAAGTCACATATGTGCAGGTATGTGCAACTTGTCATTGCTCTCTCATTCAGTCTGCTGTGTGAACACATCTTGCTTGCTGTCACTCAATTGGCTCGGGGATAACACTGGAATTGCTAGGGGGCTAGCCCACATGGGGTGAAAATGTAGGGCAAATGGCGCAGCACATCTTCCAGAAAAACTGTCGCTTTCAAACTAGGGATTTCTGCTCATAAGCCGTGGTTACACCTTGTCGTCATCCGATGAACATGATTCGATCCCTATCGGATCGAGATTTGTTGCGTCTACACATGGTAATAAAATGTGTCTTTTATCTGCCCAAGGTGTCCGTATTGTGAACAGATTCCCTGGTCCCTCCCTGTAGGCAAATTAATTCAACCTGCCTTGGACCTTACTTAAGACAGAAGCTGTATAAATCGACAGAAAACAGCACACTTTGTAGTCAATAGTGTTAGACATCATTACAGTGCTTCTTCTACACCTGCATTTCTTGCTGTTGTTTTTGTCATTAATAATCAATAATATTTCAAACGGACAAAAGCTTTGTCAATAGAAAAGGAGAAACAAGAAAGGCGTGCTCCCGATCGCGCGCTGGCCCGTGTCTGGAAATTTCCACTGTCCACTCATTGAAAGTGCTGTATCTCCCTCCTTTTTCAGAGTAAAAGCCTGAAACAATGCCTAAAGACTGGCCACATGTAGAAGAAGCCATAGAGATTGTGAACTGGGTCCTAAGTCTTTGTATGGTGGATAGGCTTTCAATGGAAAAACAGCCTTTCAAAATAATGGTACTTACTGGATGGATTTTCCTTAGGTTTTTGCCTGCCATATCAGTTCTGTTATACTCACAGACATTATTTTAACAGTTTTGGAAACTTTAGAGTGTTTTCTATCCAAATCTACCAATTCTATGCATATCTTAGCTTCTGAGTAGCAGGCAGTTTACTTTGGGCACGCTTTTCATCCAAAATTCCAAATGCTGCCCCCTACCCTAGTGAAGTTAACAAACACTCCTCCATAAAGAAAATTAGAATTAAATACAGGTTCAGCCCCTGGTTCGACTGTGATCTTGCAGAGTTACTCCACCTCAAGAATTGCATTTGGCGAAAGGCTCTGCGCACGCAGACTCAGGCTGACTGGCTCTCGTTCAGGCAAATGAGAAATAAGTGCACTCAGGCTATCCGGAAGGCAAAAGTTAGTTACTTTAAGGAGCAGTTCTCTCTTTTTGTCTCTAACCCCAAGAAGTTCTGGAAAACGGTTAAAGACCTGGAGAATAAACCCTCCTCCTCACAGCTACCCATGTCACTTAATGTTGATGATGTGGTTGTTACTGACAAGAAGCACATGGCTGAGCTCTTTAATCACCACTTCATTAAGTCAGGATTCCTATTTGACTCAGCCATGCCTCCTTGATCGTCCAACATTTCCTCATCTCCCACACTTTCTAAAGCGACTAGTCCTGATGCTCCTTCCTCTTTTTCCCCTGCCCCGCTACAAAGTTTATCCCTGCAGGCAGTCACTGAGTCTGAGGTGCTAAAGGAGCTCCTTAAACTTGACCCCCCAAAAACATCTGGGTCAGATGGTTTAGACCCTTTCTTCTTCAAGGTTGCTGCCCCTATCATCACCAATGTGATGGAGTTCAGGTGGGTCCAATGAGGCGCAGGTGTGCGTAATGATAGGCAGTCTGGCGCCCTCGAGCGCCAGCGGGAGCAGGCTTGACAGTACCCGGCATCCCACCTGGGTGAGCCTGACGGGCCGGCCGAGGCATGGGCACTGGACAAGTGATAGAAGAATTTGTATGTTTAAGATAATGACTAAAGTATTCCACCCTGAAACCATATAATTGTATGAAATGTGTTAGAGTCATAATCCAATAATGTGTGTGTCACGACCTGACCATAGAAAGCCTTTTTTATTCTCTATTTTGGTTAGGTCGGGGTGTGACTAGGGGGGGGTGTTCTTATCTAGGTGTTTTATTTCTATGTTGGCCTGGCATGGTTCCCAATCAGAGGCAGCTGTTTATCGTTGTCTCTGATTGGGGATCATATTTAGGCAGCCATTTCCCCACTGTGTTTTGTGGGATCTTGTTTCTGTGTAGTTGCCTGTGAGCACTGCATGAGCTTCACGTGTCGTGTATTCTTTGTTGTTTTTTTGTTCGGTTCTCTTAAAATAAAAAGATGTCGAACCGATATGACGCTGCGCTTTGGTATTAGTATGCTTACAACGACGTTCTTGACAGTGTGTGACTAGGCCATTGTGTTACTATTTCACAATATGAGCAGGGTATAGTTGAGACATTCAAGGACAACTGAACTGTCAACTTGTGATAATGGTGAATAACTGGAAAGAAGCCTCACCAATCTAGGGACGAAAAAAACTGTTAGAAACGGCTAGGCTTGCAGAAGATGATGAAACATGTTGCAGAAGTGTGATGAACAATGAATGTGAACTTTGGAAAAATACAGCCCACCTAAAGAGAGGTGGAGTTTCTACTGATGTGAGTTAATTTGTGTGTGTGCGCCATAAAAAAATGGTGTTCTCATTTTGAAGACAGAGTGCTCTCTGAATTAAGAATTGAGCTATTGCAGGCCGAGACTGTCTATTTCTTTGAACTGGAGATTTACAACCTTCAGGAATTAGACAGAGATATAAAATAGTTCAGTTAGAACATTGGGATAGAAATTCTTGCGAAAATTTGGTCCTTCGAGCCGGTTCTCAATACCTGTTGCTGTCGTTTCAGAGGACACTGATACCGTGCACGGGCGGATGAAATATCCGTAGATTAAAGACCTGGTCCCATTCTGAGGGTTCTTTACAGGCCGGTGGCTGACTGAAACGATAGGAACGGTGATGAGATCCAACTAACATTTGAATCTCAGCTGCAAGGATAAGGTCAGTAATCTTTATTCATTAGTTTGGGGTTACATTCTAAACTTACTAAAATTGACTTAGAATGGACTGGATTAAATTCCTATGAAGCATTGGTCAAAATAAATGTGAGGGAGGATTTTAACTGTAAAATTAACAATATTGATTTGTATCGGGTATACCGTCCATATAATCTAATGTAGAGAAAGTTTAAGACAAAAATATCTATGTTAGTGTAGGCGGCACTGGGTTACAGATCTCAGTAAGAAATTTTGAGTAAGTAAGTTTGGGTCTGAAATGACTCAGGGTAGTTGAGGCCATTACCAAAATAAACTAAGTAAGTTAAGTTAGTCTAGGACTGAAGGAAGTAAGTGAGATAGTTCAGTTAACCGGGGATGAAAGGTATATGGAGTCTAAGGATAAAAGGAATGTGTATTATGGACCTAAGTGGAGGAAGAAGTATAAGTTTGTAGGACGTCTAGACGTAGACAAACTAGAATCCATGATTAAACAGATGCATGTAAACTGTGGAGATAATATAGGGAAACAGCAGGTTTGGGGAAGAATTGAACTTACTAAAATTGACTTAGAATGGACTGGATTAAATTCAGTGGACTCCCGAAGGAGAGATTTCATTAGTACAGATAAAACATATGCTATGTTTAGCATTCGTTTTAGTTTTATTTAATTATTAGAAGATATTTATTTAAATAGTAGAAAGTTGACAGGGATATATGGCATCTGTGGTGATCTAGGATCATTGATAAACTTAATCAACTATGTAATAATCTACGAGATTTCTACCATAGACATGTGGATTTTTCTAAAATCCATGAGTGCAAACAGGGAGACAGTGTGACAGTTAGTCAATATTTGGAAAGATTAAGGGATGTATTCAATGCAAATAGTGGATTGATAGATCCCAGACCGGGAGCAGATGGGCCATATCATCAACAGTTGACAATAGTATGTTGAGTGGTATGCTAAGTAATAAAAAAGACTCTGATAGGGTGGGGAACTGCCACTTTGGCGGAAGTGAAGAGGTATGCAATTCACCATGAACACAATGGGAAAGAGAAGAAGAATAAGAAAGAACAGAAAGGAGTATCTAATAGTAACTCTTGGGGAAATAGTAGACCAGCATAAAGGAGGCTTTAAGGGAAGGGACCTAACAGAGCAGGGAAAAAGTGGATAGAACCCGAGGACAGAAAGTGCTACAACTGCGGTAAAACAGGCCACATGGCAGAGGATTGTAAGGCCCCACCAAGGAACAGTAGACAGAGACAGTATAGGGATAGACAGAAGAGGGAGGGATGAGGAAGAACAGGCATGACTAGATGAGGGGAATGACAGTGAGGATTCAGAGGACACAGACTGTGAGGTGTTGAATTGGCAACCATTGACCTAGCATTACAACAGGAACAGAAACCATACTTGACACTGACTGTTATGGGAAAGAAAAGACACGTAAGAAAGAACAGAGACAAGGAGCGTCAGACAGATAGTAGGAAAGGCAGACGGAGAAGGGCTCCCCCGCCCTATGCTGAGCCCGAAGTGACCTTGATGGTTTGGGAGTATTAGGAAGAGGAGGGGGGGCCAGGAGGAGAGCAAGATAGAGAGCAGAAGGCAAAGAGAAGGAAAAGCAAAGAAAAAGGGAGAGAGATCAGAAGGAATTTGAGGAGAATGAGAGGGAGAGACTGGGAGTGAGGAGCAGGAGACCTGGAGCGTTATGAAGGTTAGAATCTCAACAAGCCAGGATTGAGAGAAGATGGAAGTGACACAGAATGGTTAGATGACGATGAGGCGATACCCCAATTCCCACTCATAGCCTTATCCAACCCCAGAGCTGGGGACGGAGCACAACCAGACATGATAGAAGTCTATAGGGCATGGAGACAGAGGGATGTAGCAAGAGCGGTAGAAGGAGTCACAGATCCTAAGGAATAGAGGGATTCAGAAGAGATCTAGAGGGTCTCGTGGCCCGTTTCAAATTGAACACAGGAGAACTGGAAAGGGCAGTCAGACAGAGAATAGGAAAAGACAAGGGGACCACACGTGTCGTTAGTGAACGAACAATCTGAGGAACGGCTGGCATTGGGGAAATGGGTTCATTAGGGAAAATGAATTACTGATTGGTAACAGTTACTGAGTGGAGACCAGCATAGTTCATTTATAGACAGGTATTGTCACGCCCTGACCGCTGAGAGCTTTTTATGACTCTATTTTGGTTTGGTCAGGGTGTGATTTGGGTGGGCATTCTATGTTCATTTTCTATGTTTTGTATTTCTTTGTGTTTGGCCAGGTGTGGTTCTCAATCAGAGGCAGCTGTTTATCGTTGTCTCTGATTGAGAACCATACTTAGGTAGCTTTTCCCCACCGATGCTTTGTGGGTAGTTCTGTTTTGTGTTTCTGCACCTGACAGGACTGTTTCTTTTGGTTTTCATTCATGCTCTTTGTTATTTTTGTTATTAGTGTTCAGTTGTAATAAAAAGCATGAACACTTACCACGCTGCGCTTTGGTCTGATCCTTCTTCAGACGACGAACGTTACAGAACTACCCACCACAAGCGGACCAAGCAGCGTGGTATGGAGGAGCAGAGGGTTCAGGACTCCTGGACATGGGAGGAGATATTGGGCGGACAGGGACCCTGGAGACAGGCTGGGGAATATCGCCGCCCGAAAGAAGAACTGGAGGCAGCTAAAGCTGAGAGGCGGCAATATGAGGCAGCGCAGCAAGGACGAGAGGCAGCCCTCCAATTTTTTTAGGGGGGGGACACACGGGGAGATTGGCGGAGTCAGGCGATAGACCAGAGCCAACTCCCCGTGCTTACCGGAAGCAGCGTGGTACTGGTCAGGCACCGTGTTATGCGGTAAAGCGCACGGTGACTCCAGTGCTCGCTCATAGCCCGAAGCACTATATGGCAGCCCCCCGCAAGTGCCATGCTAGAGTGGGCATCCAGCCAGGGCGGATTGTGCCAGCTCAGCGCACTTGGTCTCCGGTGCGCCGTTTCGGCTCTGCGTACTGTGTCTCCGGGGCGCTGGGAAGGTTCAGTTCGTCCTATGCCTGCGCTCCGCCCGTGCCGGGCTAAAGTGGGCATTGAGCATAATGGAGAGGTGCGAGTGGTAAGCACCAGATCTCCAGTGCTCCCCCACAGCCCGGTTCGACCTGTACCTGCACTCTGGAGGGGCCGAGCTAAAGTGGGCATTCAGCCTGGAGGAATGGTGCCAAGGCTGCGCACCAGGGCTCCAGTGCTTCCCCACAGCCCGGTTCATCCGGTGCCTCCTCTACGCACCAGGCCTCCTGTAGGTCTCCCCAGCCTGGTGGGCCCTGTGGCAGCCCCACGCACCAGGCTGTCTCTGCGTCTCCTCCCTCCAGAGTCGCCCTCCAGTCCGGACCCTCCAGCGACGCCCTCCCAACGAGGGTCCCCAGTCCGGGGTCGGCGGCGAGGGTCCCCGCTCTAGAGGCGCCACCCAAGTGGGCCAAGCCAGAGGTGGAGCGGGGTCTACGTCCCGCACCAGAGCCGCCACCGCGGAGAAATGCACACTCAGACCCTCCCCTATTGGTTCAGGTTTTGCAGCCGGAGTCCACACCTTTGGGGGGGTACTGTCACGCCCTGACCGTAGAGAGCTTTTTATGCCTCTAATCTCTTTAAAAAAAAATCTGATTTAAACCTAACCTTAACCACACTGCTAACAGTATGCCTAACCCTAACCTTAAATTAAGACCAAAAAGCACATTTTTGTTTTCCTGAATTTTCACAATATAGCCAATTTTGACTTTGTGGCTGTAGTAACTAGTGATAACCGTAGTTCAGTCAGAGATGGAAGAGGAAGGGAGACACACCACTCGCAGTTTTTTCTGGGTTCAATGAAAGTCTATAAATTAAGACAAAGTAGACCAGACCGAGCTGCTATTGCATTGGTGTCTATGCGCGACACACTCAGTTAAGTAGACCGGAACAACGTTTCAATGGTAAGTGAACTATCGTCATTTATCCATCATTCTTTAAAATTTATTTTACCTTTATTTAACTAGTCAAGTCAGTTAAGAACAAATTCTTATTTTCAATGACGGCCTAGGAACAGTGGGTCAACTGCCTGTTCAGGGGCAGAATGACAGATTTTTACCTTGTCTGCTCGGGGATTTGAACTTGCAACCTTACTAGTCCAACGCTCTAACCACTAGGCTACCCAGGCTCGAGTTTAAAGTGGCGGGAGTACAGGGCTCAGAGTACAGGGCTCCTCCCTTGAGGAGGCTAAAAAGAGATTTAAACTTGGAAAAGTTTAACATTTTCAGAAGGAGTTGGGTAATTGGTTGAGGGAAGAGTTTGAAGGGAAAGAGAGAGGATTTTGAAAAGACTGAGGGAGGCAGAGGATGGGTGTATATCTGTTGAAGCTAGCAATAACAAGGGAGAGGGTATGTCGAGGAAGATTGGTGTCAAGTTCAAACAGAGTGAGCCGGGCGCCAGTTCGAGTTCTGGAGGTGAAATGGAAGGGGTAAAATGTGTTGTGAGGAGCTCGGCGCCTGAGCCTTGAATTGATGGACATGGTTATGATAAAGATAAGTTTGGTCCAGTGGGAGGGAGATTTTTGAAGAGGGTGGAACCAGGCCTTTTGGCTGATACGTGGGTGGTTTCAGGTTGGGTGGAAAATATGGTGGGTGCTATTGAGTTGGTGAAGGTAACCTGAAGTGGACTTGTGATGTTTGCTTGTGTTTCTTCGGATCAGAGGGAGAAGGCGCTCCGTACGACGCATTTTGGGGAAAGACGTATATCTTTCTTTGCGTTTAGGTACAAGGCACCATTGAAAAGAGTGATTTCTGGGGTAGCGTTAAGTGTGGAGGTGGAGCAATTTAAGTTGAAGAGTCCTGGTGTTTGTGACCCCCGCAGTTTGGTACGATGCAAACCCGGTGGGGAGAGTGGTGAAACAGAGGTGACACAGTCTGTTCTTTTGAGCTTTCATTCAGAGTTTTTACCTGACAAAATAATGTTAGGATATATGAGTTATGCTGTTAGAGCTTTTGTGCCGAATACACTGCAGTGTTATAGGTGTCATGTTTATGGGCATGTCGCAGCAGTGCGTAGGAGGGAGAATCCAAGATTTGGGAAGTGTGGGACAGAGGAATGTGTAGTTTCGGTGGAAAAGTATGTGTCAACTGTAGGGGTGCGAGAGAGGCAGGTTGAGGTGGCCAGGGTCAGAGAGGCAGGTTGAGGTGGCCAGGGTCAGAGAGGCAGGTTGAGGTGGCCAGGGTCAGAGAGGCAGGTTGAGGTGGCCAGGGTCAGAGAGGCAGGTTGAGGTGGCCAGGGTCAGAGAGGCAGGTTGAGGTGGCCAGGGTCCAGGGGCGAAAATCTGAGATCAACCTTGGAGGGGACAATTACATTAAATTTTCTCAAGAGCAATTCCTGAGGGGGACACCAAAAGTAGTGCTGTAACACATAGCATACGTTGTTAAATGTATATTGAGGAACCATAATTCCTACAACTGGATAATTGATAGGTACAGTAGTTAACTGAAGGGTTTTCCCAACTTGTTCAAATGTTTAAATCATTATAATTCTACTACTAATAATAGTTATAGCAGTGCTCCTTACCAGTCCAGTATGTATGCAGGTATTCGTACTTACAACCAGCAATATCAAGAAAGGTCAGTAGGTGACAATGGTACTGTACACTGTATGGGTGTAGTTTTCATAAATACAATGAACATGGTGTGATCACATCTAAAAGAATCTCCATTGAGAACCATCACAAAGTTGGTCTCCGTATTGAATTGACCTTTTAATTGGACTTTTTCTGATACATTTACATTAAATATGTCCACCTGGCCTGAGTCTACAATATCTTTGCAAGAACAAAAAGCTTAAAAACAGTAGTTCTAAAAGCAAAATAACTACTTCAATGAAAAACCCAAATAAATCAAACAAAATATCCTTCAGTGTCTCAACTCAGCCAGTGTCTCAACTCAGCCAGTGTCTCAACTCAGCCAGTGTCTCAACTCAGCCAGTGTCTCAACTCAGCCAGTGTCTCAACTCAGCCAGTGTCTCAACTCAGCCAGTGTCTCAACTCAGCCAGTGTCTCAACTCAGCCAGTGTCTCAACTCAGCCAGTGTCTCAACTCAGCCAGTGTCTCAACTCAGCCAGTGTCTCAACTCAGCCAGTGTCTCAACTCAGCCAGTGTCTCAACTCTTCAAACAGCAGCTATGGACAAGTATGTCGCACAAAGTAGGCCATTTTAAATGAAATAACATGAAATAAATCATTTGTAAGTGTCCTGAAAACTACTAAACAAAAGAACAAATATCAATTACACCAGGGGTTCTCAAACAGGGGTCCATGGACTAATTGCAAGGGGTCCGTGAAATAAAAAAGTGTAATGAATGTAGTCAGTACCACAAGGTTTCCAGTAAGTTTACATATAATATAGAGGGGGTGGAGGTCCCTGAGGACTGCTCAAAACCTTGCCTGCCTTGCCTCAAAATATGCAGGGGTTCCAGTACCCCAAAAAGGTTGAGAACCACTGCTATACACACTACTGAACAAAAGAACCGAGCATATGTTTGCGGGTTTCCTCAACAACACATCCGTTGGCACTTTCGCAATGCCCTCGCCTGTTGTCTCCGACACCCTGTACAGCCCAATAAACTCCTTGTGAGGGACATGGTCATGGTCAACATAACGCAGACAGACATTCTCCTGTTCAGCACCAGAGACATCTTGAGTACCATCAACAATTAATGAAAATTGTACAATCGGAAGAGACCTAATCTCAGCTGCAATGCCTCGAATGACTATTGGCCATGATGTTCAGAATTTCATTCTGTGCTTTGGGGCCTGTGTACATTGTGGTACGCTCTGTTAACCACTTCAGTAAAATGGGATCATCCTCTTCTGCCCTAAGTTTCAAAATCTAGTATAAATTCCCACTGTCATCCGTGTGGCCTCTAAAGGCTTGTCCCTGTCTTACTACATGCCGCACCGAACTAACAATTTTCATCAAGCAATGCCTTGCGTCATCCAGCTGTTTAACCCGCGCGCTGGACATAACTGGACACTGATTGGATTTAGCTGGTGTGCTGTTACAATTACAAAGTGGCGGTGTGTTTGGCAATTTTGATGTGCTGTGAATTTTTCAATGCCTTTTCTCCAGTTCCTAAATCCTGCACTAATGAAGGCAGCATCAGCTCTTTGGCCAAAAGATGGCTGGCTTGAAAACCCTTGGCTACAGTGAAAACACAACACTCCTTTTATTGATGGATTATAATGTAGCCAGGGGAAATCGCGAAACCATCTCTCTTGAAACGTCAACACTCTGTTGGCAAGAGTTTGCGGTTCTATAAATTGTGGGTGTGGCTGATATGGTTTTGTGCCATCACTGTGGTAACTGGACAATGCTGTGCCACTGTCCCCTATACTGGTGCTGCTGGCAACAAGGGTGACACTTGGTCCTGCCGTGGCTGTGACACTGTCCTCTGAAGTCTCTCTTCCTGGCTCTTTCCCTTTCACCCCCTAACTGACTCAGCCTGTCTCCTAGAAAATAAATAAGGTGTTTGCCGTACTCCTAACTACCGGTACCCAAAACTACACAATTAATCACAACAGCAATACCATTGCCGTAAACAAATCTTAGTTTAGTCACCAGTTTAAGTTGAGAGTGGGGGTATCCATGGCATTTTCCAATTATGTCCCTATTTTACAAGTCAAAAAAATTGAGAACCTTTCATAATGTTGCCAAACAAAGACTCAACAAACTTACCTGAGACTCCCTGTCTCTGCCAGTCTGTCTCTGCATATCTGTCCCCAGCTCTGCTGTCTGTGTGGCATCTGTTGCCTGCTCTGCCTAATGACATCATTGTGAAACATTACCATTAGCATTTCACTTCTTTCTTATGAACATTTTATCAACTAGTCTTTGAGATATTAGGATACTAGAGTTCTTACTATGCGTTTTGGTGTATCACAGGGACGTCGAAGCACTACAGCTGCATGCTGATCTTGGAATAAACTGACGATAGCAAAGATTCCATCTTTGACGACGCCACATAAATGGAATAGGTACTAGCTAGCTTGATAGTTAATGTTTGCTTTAGTTTGCGCGCTAGCTCTGCAAATTCAACTAGTGTTTGAACCCTGCCAACATAAAAATAAATAAATAACATTGCTATGGACGTGCTATGGATTGACTGGATTAACCTCACGTCAGTTATGTACATGTCCCTTTCGGACAGTAGATACGAACCCTCTATTACCTTGCCAGCTAAAGAACTGGCAGTGGATCAAACCATTGTGAGGCAAAGGGCGGGGGGGGTCGCAATCTTTTGAAATTTAAATGCGCTATTAAGTGTCTATAATCAGCACAAGTGCTTTCATTGCGTATTATTAATATTATTGAAATTACATAGTTATGTTTACAGTGATATATTGGGGGGGACAAATCATATTTTTCCCAAGATGGCGGGGTCGTGTCCCCCCCGTCCCCCCTGGGATTTCCGCCTATGCCAGGGTCAGAGAGGCAGGTTGAGGTGGCCAGGGTCAGAGAGGCAGGTTGAGGTGGCCAGGGTCAGAGATGCAGGTTGAGGTGGCCAGGGTCAGAGAGGCAGGTTGAGGTGGCCAGGGTCAGAGAGGCAGGTTGAGGTGGCCAGGGTCAGAGAGGCAGGTTGAGGTGGCCAGGGGCAGAGAGGCAGGTTGAGGTGGCCAGGGTCACACTGAAAGCAGGTTCACACTGAGCACGTGACAGACGTGACAGAGTCTGGAGAACGTTCTACTGCCTGCAACATCCTCCAGCATGACCGGTTTGGCAGTGGGTCAGTCATGGTGTGGGGTGGCATTTCTTTGGGGGGCTCGCCAGAGGTAGCCTGACTGCCATTAGGTACCGAGATGAGATCCTCAGACCGCTTGTGAGACCATATGCTGGTGTGGTTGGCCCTGGGTTCCTCCTAATGCAAGACAATGCTAGACCTCATGTGGCTGGAGTGTGTCAGCAGTTCCTGCAAGAGGAAGGCATTGATGCTATGGACTGGCCCGCCCGTTCCCCAGACCTGAATCCAATTGAGCACATCTGGGACATCATGTCTCGCTCCATCCACCAACGCCACGTTGCACCACATACTGTCCAGGAGTTGGCGGATGCTTTAGTCCGGGTCTGGGAGGAGATCCCTCAGGAGACCATCCGCCACCTCATCAGGAGCATGCTCAGGCGTTGTAGGGAGATCATACAGGCACGTGGAGGCCACACACACTACTGAGCCTCATTTTGACTTGTTTTAAGGACATTACATCAAAGTTGGATCAGCCTGTAGTGTGGTTTTCCACTTTAATTTTGAGTGTGACTCCAAATCCAGACCTCCATGGGTTGATAAATTTGATTTCCATTGATCATTTTTGTGTGATTTTGTTGTCAGCACATTCAACCATGTAAAGAAAAAAGTATTTAATAAGAATATTTCATTCATTCAGATCTAGGATGTGTTATTTTCGTGTTCCCTTTATTTTTTTGAGCAGTATATATATATATATATATATATATATATATATATATATATATATATATATATATATTCAGTTTCATATTCCAAATATCATAGGCTAGACTACTACATTGCATCCATTCATTTAATTATTCTGAATTCTGTCTCCAAACATAATTACGAAGAAGACAGTTTACATTATCACTAGACTATCCACATAGACACCTATTGAAATAATCATTACCCCTAGAATAATGTGAAGGCTTCATTGAGACAACCTCAGTTTCATTCAGGATCAAACACTAGACTACTGTGTTGGCTATATTGTTTGATAGGATTTAAGACTCTAGATTTCAGGAAATGGCCGTTAATGGTTTTTCAAAAATGCACACTACTCCAACTTCCTCTTGTCAGGAAATCGTAGGGAGAGCCCTGATTGTACATTAAAACACTTTTCTAGGTAGTTTCTGTAGAGCAGCCATTCCCATAAGTCTATAGTCTACTACCATTCATACTGAGCATGGTTACGAGTCAGATTAATATAATAGTTTGTTTAAAACGTTTACATGCTTTGCAAGAACAATTTCCTTAATAATCCTGTTTACATGGACACATCTGAAACCAGGCTACCTGATGGGACTTGCAGAAAATCGGCAATCACAATAAACGTTCTACTACAGTAACTACGTTACTATTTTGGCGAAGCCTATTTGATTCGGAGTTCAGACATATTTATTTGTTGCCATGTGTTCGATAACGTTCCATTTATTCCATTCCCGACAGTACTATGAGCCCATCCTCCCCAATTAAAGTGCCACCAGCCGCCTGTGGTCTCTTACCATACCACTAACCACTTCCATATGATTTGGGTTATTTTTTGCATAAGTAGAAGCTCATATGCAGCTCCAGAAAATTACACAAGAGGGCAGTGCTAAACTATGGTTTTGCCTTATGAGGAATGTCCTGCAAACCTGTCCTTGGAGAGAGTTGTATGTGCCTGCAAAAGTGAACTTATTGACATAAATGGCAGGTGGTATTTCAGTGTTTATTCTAGCATTGAGTTGCTACCTGTGTTAATTCGATATAAAAGTGGGGGTACATGTCCGCATTGTACCCACAACTGCATCCAGCATAGGAATTAGAGCAAAGATCAGAGGCAATACCACCACAATTGATCAAATTCACGGCGCTACATAAGACTGTAAAAATAATATGTACGAAGCCATCAATGACGTCACCCCATTATTTCCTATGTGAAGTCTCGGGGGCGAATTTGAGAATCAGGAAGTGTTATTTTAGCGTGTCGCCATCTTGCTTCATGGGGGAGTTTTTGGAAACCTCTAATGCTCAGTTTTAGCTACTCCAGGAAGGGATGTTGCCGTGTTGTCCCCTCTAATTGAGTATCTCAAGTTGAAGGCCAACCTGGGACCTGCAGGCTGCCAGTAGCAACTGAATTATCCTTAAATTCTTGAAATAATCGGTTCAAGGACATACATCTAATAATAAGAAGTTTAAATGTTTCTAAATACCATTTCACCTGTGTGATTTTTCCAATGATCTACAGTGCCCTCAGAAACTATTCATACCCCTTGACTTATTTCACATTCTGTCGTGTTATAAGATGATGCAGGCACCACTATGCTTGAAAATAGGGAGAGTGGTACTCAGTAATGTGTTGTATTGGATTTGTGTCACGATCGTTATAAGGAGTGGACCAAGATGCAGTGTAGTATGTTTCCATCCTTTTATTTGGAAGAGAAACTTAAAGAACAAAAACAATAAAGCGAACAAACGAAACGTGACGCTCAGAGTAGTGCTCACAGGCAACTATACCTAGACAAGATCCCACAAAGCACAATGGGGAAATAGCTACATAAATATGATCCCCAATCAGAGACAACGATAAACAGCTGCCTCTGATTGGGAACCATACCAGGCCAACATAGACATATAATTACCCTAGATAATCCCACCCTTAATCACACCCCGACCTAACCAACATAGAGAATAAATAGCTCTCTATGGTCAGGGCGTGACAATTTGTCCCAAACATAACACTGTATTCAGGACAAAAAGGTAATTGCTTTGCCAATTTTTTTGCAGTATTACTTTTTTGTCTTGTTACAAACAGGATGCATGTTTTGGAATATTTTTTTTTCTGTACAGGCTTCCTTCTTTTCACTCTGTCAATAAGGTTAGTATTGTGGAGTAACTACAATGTTGTTGATCCATCCTCAATTTTCATCTATCACAGCCATTAAACTCTGTAACTGTTTTAAAGTCACAATTGGCCATCATCATCATGGTGAAATCCCTGAGAAGTTTCCTTCCTTTCCGGCAACTGAGTTAGGAAGGACTCCTGTATCTTTGTAGTCACTGGGTGTATTGATACACCATCCAAAGTGTAATTTATAACTTCACCATGTTCAAAGGGATATTTATTTTTACCCATCTACCAATAGGTTCCCTTCTTTGCGAGGCATTGGAAAAGCTCCCTGGTCTTTATGGTTGAATTTGTGCTTGAAATTCACTGCTCAACTGAGGGATCTTACAAATAATTGTATGTGTGAGGTACAGAGATGAGGCTGTCATTCGAAAATCATGTTAAACACTATTAATTCACACAGAGCGAATCCATACAACTTATTATTACTCCTGAGCGTATAACAAGGGGGTTGAATACTTATTGACTCAAAACATTTAAACTTTACATTTCTAATTAATTTGTAAAAATGTCTGAAACATAATTCCACTTTGACATTATGGGGTATTGTGTGTAGGCCAGTGAAAGAAATAACTAAATGTAATCCATTTTAAATTCAGGCTGTAACACAACAAAATGTGGAAAAGGTCAAGGGATGTGAAAACTTTCTGATGGCCCTGTATGAGGAACCAGGTGTCCTAAAGAAGAAAGATGTGTCCCGGTTGAGGCAGAATGCATGCAATTTACATGTCTTACCATCTCTGGGGCTACGAAACAGAAACAAAAAGAGACACATACAAAAACATGTAGTTACTGCTGATGTATTTAGAATGATGCTACCATTACTACATATCATGAGAGTTGGAGGGTTTAGTATCGTTTTTGCTTCAAGTTTGGTCCTTGCCTTGCCCTTCTGTGGGATGAGAGCTGAAAGCTCCAGCTCAAGACAACAGCAAAGCTCATAATATAGTAGTTGTCATGAACCGAGCCTTATATTTGATTCAGTATAATATAGGATTTTATGTACTGAATCCATTACCCCCAACGAACTCAGCCAACATGTATACTCTAACATTTAGACACAAACAACCATTGAAAATTGGCCATATATATGCACATAGAATTTAACTACCTGTAATTTCATTCCCTAGTATGTCTCTGTGCAGCCTTATGAATAAGTAGAATGATTCAGTTGGTGTGGCAAATGGCATTTTAGGGCCCACATAACAGCTCACATAACAGGATGTCCATTTTAGAGGATAAAATGCACAGGAAGATATACAACGAGCTGGGTAAAACCCATTTTGGGCAACTGTGGCTTTGTTTGACTCAGACTCCAGTTTATTTAATTGGATCGTTTATTTCCCTCCCCCATTGTTGATGTTAGTTAAACACTCTCACAATAACCCACTGTCAGTGTAGTATTTCCCCCAGACTCTTGAAGCAATGCAAACTATGAAAAAAGTATAAATTACTAATGCCACTAAACGTCCACATCCTTTGACCAGGTTGTGATTGCTGGTTCTTGTATGGGAAGGCAAATAAAGATTTTTGAGAGTTTCCCCATAAGCCATGGCTTTGGTAAGTGTTTGTTCTAGTGTGGTTACCACATCCCCCTTTTTGAAATGGGAGTGCACTCATGACATAAAACTTTGGAAAAAAACATTGTTCCACTCTGATGGCAGAAAAACCATAGCTTTTAAGACATTTGACATCTCACAGAGTATGTCATTATTTCCATGAAAATGCAATCAAGTGCTGACATTAAGTAGCCTAAAAGAATAAAATGAATTAATGAATATTCATTTCAGATCTGTGAAGCGATGTCACCTTCATTTTTGTTTAAATTCTCACACGACTTTCATGACTGATTGATATCCCCGTGTTAACCATATAAATGTTGCCATGTTGCCATCAGCGAAATAGCAGAGGGGCACTCAAGACCACGCTGAAGATAATTCAAGGTGAAATTAAATCAACTTTGCCAAGCACTGTTCGTTATCATGTTGGCCAATTGGTAGTGAACATTGGTGCTTCAGTATTATCATGCCATTACTGGGGTAATATTATTTACAAGTCAGCAAAAGCTGTGTTAAAGGGGCATTTCACCTTTTTTCAACATCATCTCCAGCACCAACCCAACATGTGCAAGCATCGGGTTTCTATGTTTTGTAGATGGAAGAGAAGTATTTCCGATGACATCATCATGTGATTCAAACCATCTATGAGAAGTTAAAGCGGCAATATGTAACCTTTTGGTTCAGGCTTGCATGTGGAAGAAAATGCGAATAAATACTTAGGGGTGAGTCTCTTGTGATCTTATCATGTCGTCATGTTTCACTGTAAGGTTGCAGAGGGAGGTGTTTAGTCCCATTGTCCTTAGCATATTGATGAGCTTTGAGGACACTATGGTGTTGAACGCTGAGCTGTAGTCAATGAATAGCATTCTCACATAGGTGTTCCTGTTGTCCAGGTGGGATAGGGCAGTGTGGAGTGCAATGGACATTGCATCATCTGTGGATCTGTTGGGTTGGTATGCAAATTGGAGTGGGTCTAGGGTTTATGGGATGATGGTGTTGATGTGAGCCAAGACCAGCCTTTCAAAGCACTTCATGGCTACAGACGGTAGTGCTACGGGGCGGTAGTCGTGTTCTTGGGCACAGGGACTATGGTGGTCTGCTTAAAACATGTTGGCATTACAGACTCGGAAAGGGAGAGGTTGAAAATATCAGTGAAGACGCTTGCCAGTTGGTCAGCGCATGCTCACAGTACACGTCCTGGTAACCCGTTTGGCCCTGCGGCCTTATGAATGTTGACCTGTTTAAAGGTCTTGCTCACATCGGCTCTGGAGAGCGTGATCACAGTCTTCCAGAACAGCTGGTGCTCTCATGCATGTTTCAGTGTTATTTGCCTCGAAGCGAGCATAGAAGTAGTTTAGCTCGTCTTGTAGGCTCGTGTCACTGGGCAGCTCTTGGCTGTGCTTCCCTTTGTAGTCTAATGGTTTGCAAGCCCTGCCACATCCGACGAGCGTCAGAGCCGGTGTAGTACGATTTGATCTTAGTCCTGTATTTAAGCTTTGCCTGTTTGATGGTTCGCCGGAGGGCAGAACGGAATTTCTTATAAGCGTCTGGGTTAGAGTCCCGCTCCTTGAAAGGGGCAGCTCTAGCCTTTAGCTCAGTGCGTATGCTGCCTGTAATCCATGGCTTCTGGTTGGGTAGTGTACGTACGGTCACTGTGGGGACGACGTCATCGATGCACCTATTGATGAAGCCAATGACTGATGCGGTTTACTCCTCAATGCCATTGGTGCAGTCCATGAGGAGGAGATGCACTGCAGTACTTAATGCAGCAGGTGGCCACACCTGGTCTGGAAATGCTAATGTTACTAATTTTGCTTTGTTTTGTTACTGACATGTAACTGCTGTTCTGGAGAAATGACATTGCATGATGTAAAGTCTGTCCCTTTGGTCACTAGTATTATCTAATGGAGCACCATGCCCTGAATACATTGCCCTGAGTGGCACCAGCTTGGCTCTGTCTGTCACCATGGAAACCACTCTCATGGCTTGAGATTGCCCCTCATTATCACTGTTTGTGTTGGACTGACGCTCAAGTGAGTGTGTGTGTGTGGACTATGACCTTGACTGCAGTCAAGGCCATTCTTCACAGGGTGAGAACATAGACATTAGGATAATTTAGCATCTCTGGTCTTTAACTAGTCAGTCATAACATCCATAGATATACAATCCTAGATTCTCAGAATCGCTATTGACAATTTCCTTACCGTGGGAGAAAACACGGGGGATTTCTCATAGACCGCCAGCACAAAAAAAACGAAATTTACATGTTGCTTACAGCATGAGTGCATTTCACACTACTTTTGCATTTTAATTGGATTATAAGGCTCGTATAAACATCTTGCTTAATATAATGTTTGCGTCATCATTGCCAGTCAACTGCATTATACTTAAAAAAACACTTAAACTTCAACCAGTAAAATGCTCTTTGACTAGCTATGCTACGAGCCTGTCAATGAGCGTTAGCATTCTAGCTAACAACTGCTGCATCAATAATAGGTATTTTGCAACGATCATAACCAAATATAATCTTAGCGACTGTTCAAGTAATTATCAAGACAACTGTAAGCCTATGAGAACACAAACAGTTATTTTGTTAAAAGTAATAACTACGTAACGCTGGACTGTTAAATAGCCGCAGATGGCGAATGGCAGTTGACATCCCCAATTTGTGGGCGTGGTTTAGGGGACTACTTCTTCATAACGTGAATAGCAACTCGTAGAATAGGCTGGTGTCAAAGAGCCCCTATACACTGAGTGTACAAAACATTAAGAACACCTGCTCTTTCCATGACATAGGTTGACCAGATGAAAGCCATGATCCCTTATTGATGTCAGTTGTTAAATCCACTGCAATCAGTGTAGATCAGGGATGCAATCTGGTGAGGGCCCAAAAAGGTGACACTTGTTTTTGCACTGAAAAATGAAAAAAAATCCCTGCTAGGGGGAAATGCAGGTTTTGACTAATTAAACAAAGAATATTATCTACATGATCGGTCTCTGTGTGTAAAAGTGGTTAATGTGAACCTAACTCACACCAAAAAATGTAAGGAAAGCAATCCAATGTTATTTGTTGCCTAAGACTTTACTGTATATGACACTCAAGTCTTGAGAAAAAAACTATACACTGATATTGCAGTTAGCCATGACAGCCTTTATAATAGAACGCTTGTGACCACACACATAAATATTGCACTTGGGAAAAAAAACATGTTGAATTAAACAAAACAGGCATTCTATTTTTGCTCTATTATAGTGGCCACTATAGTAGACATCGACCCAAGTGCACATGGCTACATGTGTACAAAAATAACTTTCACTGAGTAAAACATATAATAATCCCCAGTCACTAACACACAAGTGTTACTGTCAAGTTCAAAACAAAAGCAATATCTTTGGGCTACACTGCACGTTATTACACTGTACACTTTCTGCCTGCGGACATCTGCTCTACAATGTGCCAACAGAGCATGAGATCCTTTGCTGGCATAATTGATCTCTTTCAGGCAGAGAGTACACCTGGTATACCCCTTTTTAGTGTGTGGTGTTCCTTTCATCTCTATAGTGGCATCCAGTTTAAGCCAGGCCCAGCGCCAGCTACACTTGATCCCTGAATCCACTTTTTTAACAAGCAACGCCTCATTTTCACATTCTGAAAATTAACCACATACTGTAGAGGGAAAACATTAGTTCATAGATAGTATGTCACGTTCCTGACCTGTTTTCCTTTGTCATGTATTTGTTTTAGTTGGTCAGGGCGTGAGTTGGGTGGGTTGGTCTAGGTTTGATTTTCTATGTTGGGTTTTTGTGTTCGGCCTGGTATGATTCTCAATCAGAGACAGCTGTGAATCGTTGTCCCTGATTGAGAATCATACTAAGGCAGCCAGGGTTTCACTTGTTTTGTGGGTGTTTGTTCCTGTGGAGATTTTGTTGCCACACAGGACGGTTTCGGTTTTGTCACGTTGGTTGTTTTTGTATTTTGAAGTGTTTTGTTGACTTTTATTAAAAGAATGAACACTAACCACTCTGCGTTTTGGTCCACACCTTCTGTCAGTGAGGACAGCCGTGACATAGTAGTTAGTTTGTTAGCTGGTTAACATTTCACACAGATTTCCAGGTCCAATAAGCAACTAACGTTATAACTTGAGGAACGGCAAGAAGTCGTATACCAGTTAATACTATAGATAATTGGTTAGGTTACTAACGTTAGCTCATCTGATGTTGTAATGTTAGCTGTCTCATTTTATTGCCCAGCTGATTTTCACACCATAAACTCAATTATTTTATCAGCTAAGTTGGCTAATGTTGCTCAACATTTCTCTGGCTAGCTAACGAAGAATTCGATCCAGCTAGCAAGATACTTAACAATGTTAATACTTGTTCCAACACACTTGCTCCCTCACCTCAAACTTTCCAAATCCCAGTTGCTTTTCAGTTACAGCTGGTTACTCACACCTCTAAGAGGGAACGCAACACCCTGCTACAACTCAACTCCCCGTTTACTAGGAATGTATTCCTTCACACGGTAATATGGGGAAAAGGGCTGGACGGAACCAAAGCAAAGAAAGTAAATATCAAAAGCCCCCTCTCCTACCTTACCTGCCTACCCACTACTTACCTAACTTAGCACCACCTGGTGCGCTAACCAAAATACAGGGGGTGGTCCGCCCAGGTCTTACCTAGTGTGCCTAGACAGTGAATATACTACGGGTATATGTATGCCCGCGGGCCTCTTGCCTAAGCACTCCCTAGGTGCCTTCCCCTTCCCCCCTGGGAACAAATGAAACAGAGTATTAAACAATTTCACAACAACCTGAGAAACACAGGACATCAAATAAGCTCTATCTGACTGAGCAACAAACTAACACAGAACATACCAAAGCTGCTCCCAGCAACAACTAACAAAGTAAATAACCCACAGCCATCAGCCTCCTCTCAGCAATCATCTCAGGATATACAATCAATCTCTCTCTCTGCATTATCTTTCTTCTGAACAGAACACTGGCTTTTATATAGCTTAGAAGGAGTCTAATGGGATACAGCTGTAACTTGACGAGGGGGCGGGTTCAGCTCCAATCATCAATGGGGCTGACCAATCAGCCGCTTGGGGAGAATTCAGGAAGCCATCTCCTGAAACACACACACTCAAATACAAACTACAACACAGAAACTGGGGAACGTAACACAGCTCATGAAGTACACGTCATCACCTTCTCACCCCCGTCTCCGTGGTCATGCTTTATCGTTCAGGGACGCGCTGCTATAAGTGGCAAACTGCCTTTCCACTCTCCACTGTTCACCGTCTTTCCAGAGCGAGCGCTGATACTGTAACTAGCAAGTTGGTTGTCTCTTCTCTCTTCAGTCGCGTGCTGCATTCTGTTGTTAAGGAAACGAAACGCTCCAAACTTTTCTCATCGGCTCTACACAAATCACGTAGGTTACCTATTTTGTATTCAAAACGGCGAATTTCGCCCGAAAGGTGACTAGTGTGCATTCCTGGTCGATGAAGGGGAGGAGACAGGTTAATGAAAGATGTTTATGCCTTGAGACTAGAGGTCGACCGATTATGATTTTTCAACGCCGATACCGATACCGATTATTGGAGGACAAAAAAAAGCTGATACCGATTAATCGGCTGATTTAAAAAAAAATAATAAAAAAAAAATTAAAAAATTAACTTTATTTGTAATAATGACAATTACAAAAATACTGAATGAACACTTATTTTAACTTAATATAATACATCAATAAAATCAATTTAGCCTCAAATAAATAATGAAACCTGTTCAATTTGGTTTAAATAATGCAAAAACAAAGTGTTGGAGAAGAAAGTAAAAGTGCAATATGTGCCATGTAAGAAAGCAAAACTATTCAGACCCCTTGGATTTCTTCACATTTTAATTGTGTTGCAAAGTAGGATTACAATTGATTTAGTCAACAATCTACACAAAATTCTCTGTTGTCAAAATGGAAGAAAAATTCATAACTAAAATATAGTCGTTGCTTAAGTGTTCAGCCACTTTGTTTCGGCAAGCCTAAACAACTCTGTGTGAAATAATAGCGGTTGACAAGATTTTTGAATGACTAACCCTTCCTCTGTCCCACAATTTACATCTGTAAGGTCTCTCGGTCAAGTTTTGTATTTCAAGCACAGATCAACTACAAAGACCAGGGAGCTTTTCGAAAAGCCTCAAAGAGCAATGATTGGGAGATGGGTAACAATAACAAATGAGACATTGAATATCTCTTTAAGTATGGTCAAGTTAATAATTATGTTGTGGATTATGTGTTAAACCACCCACACATCAAAGATACAGTCATCTTTCTGAACTGAGCTGCAGGACAGGAATGAAACTGCTCAGGGATGTTACCATGAGGCCATTGGTAATTTTAAAACAGTTACAGAGTTTAATGGCTGTGATGGGAGGAAACTGAGGATGGATCAACAACATCGTAGTGACTCCACAATAATGACCTAAATGACTGAGTGAAAGGAAGAATACAAATATAAACAGAATAAAAATATTCCAAAACATGCATCTTGTACGCAACAAGGGACTAAAGTGATGATGCAAATCCAACACATCACTGAGTAACTGCCTCCTTATTTTCAAGCATGGTGGTGGCTGCATTATGGTATGGGTATGCTTGACATCAGCAAATACTGGGGAGTTTTTCAGGATAAAAAGAAATGGGATGGAGCTAAGCACAGGCAAAATTCTAGAGGAAAACCTGCTTCAGTCTGCTTTACACTAGGGACTGGGAGAGGAATTCACCTTTGAATAACATACAACACAAGGCCAAATCTATACTGGAGTTGCTTACCAAGAAGACAGTGAATGTTCCTAAAAGGCCATGTTACAGTTTTGACTTAAATCTGCTTGAAAATCTATGGCAAGACTAGAAAATTGCTGTCTAACCATGATCCCCAACATCTTGACAGAGCTTGAAGAATTTTTAAAAGAATAATGGGCAAATATTGCACAATCCAGGGGTGCAAATCTCTTATAGCCTTACCCAAGAAAACTCACAGCTGTATTTGATGCCAAAGGTGTTTCTAACATGGATTTACTCAGGGAGCTGAATACTGATGCAACGACTATTTTAGTTATTACATTTTTATTAATCATAAAGAAATGCTAAAATTGTACTTCCACATTACAGAGTATTTTGTGTAGATAGTTGACAAAGATATGACAATTAAATCAATTTGAATCCCACTTTGTAACACAATAAAATGTGAAAAATCCAAGGGGTCTATGGTAGGAAATTACAAGATGATGTTATAATACTGTTTATGCATCGAATAACTTTGATGAGTGCTCTCTCATCTGTGTCTGTGTGACTGAGTTGGGCCTCTGGGGCTTAATGCTGGCAATTGATTTATGATGGCTTGGTGATAGAACCTATAGCACATAGCATTCCAGTGAATGATTAGTGTCTGTGAAATGCTGGCCTGCCAGGGCCAAGTGAACCCTCCCTCCAGTTTCTCTCTCACATGCAGAGGAACACTGGACTTGTTGCATTAGTATCTGTGTGTTAAGGAGTGCGAAACTGAGAAGATAACTCTGTATAAACAAGCAGTAAATGACCTAGAGACAGAAACCTGGCGCAATGTAAGTCTTGTTGTCTGTTGCTTGATGGCACAATGTACCTTTTGTATAATTCTGTCATGAACATTCAGGAGGATGTACTTTGCTATAAAGAGCTGTAGCCCAAATCTGCTTGTTGGGTTCTCAGCGATCAGGTTCGGGTGGTCGTTGACCAAATCCATTATTGCAATTGTTAATCGATAATAAAGATTGATTGTTTGAAGAAATAACAAAGTCTCTCCCTCTTGGTTAGAATTTACACCACAGGTCTGAATATGTTTGCAAGGCACTGTGTATGGTATGGTCTGTGATGACAGGAGTTTTTCCAATCAATGAAAAAATAGGCCTGTCATATGTGAGTTGATATCTTATGTCAATGTCATACTGAGTCAAGTCAAGTCAGATCTATCTAAAGTGTTGGGTCACAACACACTTAACATCATTCAAAATAAATTGTCGTGGAAATTCTACACCAGGTCTTGGAAATTACCACTAGGGACACTCAAAGTCAATCTTAAATGAATCATTGTTTATTATCAGCACGCTGGAGAGGTTCCAACAAACTTAAGGCGCCATAGTGAACGTCTGTCAGAAGTTCTAACGAGGCAGTCCCATTTAATTATCTTATATACTGCAGACGAGTCATATTTGCATGATTTAGCTTATTCATAATTGATTAATCATTAACGCTTGCTTCATTCATGTGACCGACCAATACTGGTTCAAGCATGTGACAGACCAATACCTCACGAGGCTTCTTCTCTCCAACCTGAGACCTTGAAAGTGAGATATCCCTTTCTCTAAAAAAGGTTCTGGGCGTACTGCCAAATTGCAGACACTGATAGTGAGGATTTGTTCAATCAGTCACTTGCTCTCACGTTCTGAACTTAGTTCCTTTACAATGTCTTTATTTAGGATTGGTCAGGGCGTGAGTTGGGGTGGGCATTATATGTTCTATATTCTATGTTTTGTTCTATGTGTTGTATTTCTGTGTTTGGCCTAGTATGGTTCCCAATCAGAGACAGCTGTCAATACTAGCCTGTTCCCACCTGTGTTTGTGGGTAGTTGTTTCCTGTTTTGTGTTTGTTTCACCATTCAGGACTGTTTCGATTTTCGTTGTTATTTCACTTTGTTATTTTTGTATTTTCGTGTTCTGTTCTATTAAAGTAACATGGACACTTACCACGCTGCATTTTGGTCCGATCCTTCTTACTCCTCGTCTGAAGAAGAAGAAAATCGTTACACTTGCATGAACACAGAAATTGGTTTATAGAAAGCACAAACATAGAACATAAAAATTGGTAAATAGAAAAGCACCAAAAGAACATTTTCCATCACAGAATCAAACTGATCATCCTGATTCCTGCTTACAAGAAAAAACTAAAGCAGGAAGTACCAGTGACTCGTTCAATATGGAAGTGGTCAGATGACGTGGATGCTATGCTACAGGACTGTTTTGCTAGCACAGACTGGAATATGTTCCGGGATTCATCCAATGGCATTGAGGAGTATACCTCTGACCACCTCAGTCATCGGCTTCATCAATAAGTGCATCGACGACGTCGTCCACACAGTGATCGTACATACATATCCCAACCAGAAGCCATGGATTACAGGTAACATCCGCATCGAGCTAAAGGCTAGAGCTGCCGCTTTCAAGGAGCAGGACACTAATCCGGACGCTTATAAGAATTCCCGCTATGCCCTCAGACGAACCATCAAACAAGCAAAGCGTCAATACAGGATTAAGATTAAATCCTTCTACACTGGCTCTGACGCTCGTCGGATATAGCAGGGCTCGAAAACTATTACAGACTACAAAGGGAAACCCAGACGCGAGCTTCCCAGTGACGCAAGCCTACCAAATGAGCTAAATGCGATTTATGCCAGCTTTGAGGCAAGCAACACTGAAGCATGCAATAGAGCACCAGCTGTTCTGGACAACTGTGTTATAATGCTCTCGGTAGCCGATGTGAGCAAGACCTTTAAACAGGTCAACATTCACAAAGCTGCGGGCCAGATGGATTACCATGACATGTACTCAAAGCATTCACGGACCAACTGGCAAGTTTCTTCACTGACATTTTCAACCTCTCCCTGACCGAGTCTGTAATGCCTACAGTTGAAGTCAGATGTTTACATACAGCTTAGCCAAATACATTTAAACTCTTTTTTTTGTTTACAATTCCTGACATTTAATCCTAGTAAAAATAACCCGTATTAGGTCAGTTAGGATCACCACTTTATTTTAAGATTGTGAAATGTCAGAATAATAGTAGAGAGAATTATTTATTTCAGCTTTTATTTCTTTCATCACATTCCCAGTGGGTCAGAAGTTTACATACACTCAATTAGTATTTGGTAGCTTTGACTTTAAATTATTTAACTTTGGTCAAACGTTTCGGGTAGCCTTCCACAAGCTTCGCACAATAAGTTGGGTGAATTTTGGCCCATTCCACTTGACAGAGCTGGTGTAACTGAATCAGATTTGTAGGCCTCCTTGTTCGCACACTTTTCAGTTCTGCCCACAAATTTTCTATAGGATTGAGGTCAGGGATTGGGATGGCCACTCCAATACATTGACTTTGTTGTCCTTAAGCCATTTTGCCACAACTTTGGAAGTATGCTTGGGGTCATTGTCCATTTGGAAGACTCATTTGCGACCAAGCTTTAACTTCCAGACTGATGTCTTGAGATGTTGCTTCAATATATCCACATAATATTCCTCCTCATGATGCCATCTATTTTGTGAAGTGCACCAGTTCATCCTGCAGCAAAGCAGTCCCACAACATGATGCTGCCACCCCCGTGCTTCACGGTTGGGATGGTGTTCTTCGGCTTGCAAGTCTCCCCCTTTTTCCTCCAAACATAACGATGGTCATTATGGCCAAACAGTTCTATTTTTGTTTCAGCAGACCAGAGGACATTTCTCCAAAAAGTATGATATTTGTCCCGATGTGCAGTTGCAAACCGTAGTCTGGTTTTTTTCTGGTGGTTTTGGAGCAGTGGCTTCTTCCTTGCTGAGCGGCCTTTCAGGTTATGTCGATATAGGACTCGTTTTACTGTGGATATAGATACTTTTGTACCAGTTTCCTCCAGCATCTTCACAAGGTCCTTTGCTGTTGTTCTGGGATTGATTTGCACTTTTCGCACCAAAGTACATTCATCTCTAGGAGACAGAACGCGTCTCCTTCCTGAGCGGTATGACGGCTGCGTGTTCCCATGGTGTTTAGACTTGCGTACTATTGTTTGTACAGATGAACGCGGTACCTTCAGGCATTTGTAAATTGCTCCCAAGGTTGAACCAGACTTGTGGAGGTCTACAATTTTTTTCTGAGGTCTTGGCTGATTTCTTTTGATTTTCCCATGATGTCAAGCAAAGAGGCACTGAGTTTGAAGGTAGGCCTTGAAATACATCCACAGGTACACCTCCAATTGACTCAAATTATGTCAATTAGCCTATCAGAAGCTTCTAAAGCATGACATCATTCTCTGGAATTTTCCAAGCTGTTTAAAGGCACAGTCAACTTAGTATATGTATACTTCTGACGCACTGGAATTGTGATACAGTGAGTTATAAGTGAAATAATCTGTCTGTAAACAATTGTTGGAAAAATAACTTGTGTCATGCACAAAGTAGATGTCCTAACCGACTTGCCAAAACATTAGTTTGTTAACAAGACATTTGTGGAGTGGTTGAAAAAGGAGTTTTAATGACTCCAATCTAAGTGTATTTCAACTTCCGACTTCAACTGTACATGTTTCAACCAGACCACCATAGTCCTTGTGCCCAAGGAAGCGAAGGTAACCTTCCTAAATGATTACCGCCCCTTAGCGCTCACGTCGGTAGCCATCAAGTGCTTTGAAAGGCTGGTTATGGCTCACATCAACAGCGTCATCCCGGATACCCTAGACCCACTCCAATTCGCATACCGCCCCAACAGATCCACAGGTGACGCAATCTTAATCGCGGTACACTCTGCCCTTTCCCACCTGGACAAAAAGAACACCCACTGTATGTGAGTGCTTTTCATTGACTACAGCTCAGCGTTCAACACCATAGTGCCCACAAAGCTCATCACTAAGCTAAGCACCTTGGGATTATACACCTCCATCTGCAACTGGATTTGACTAACCTGTACCCCCGCACATAGACTCGGTAGTGGTACCCCCTGTATATAGCTTCATTATTGTTATTTTATTGTGTTACTTTTTTTTTTTTTTTTTTTTTACTTTAGTAATATTTGGTCAATATTTTCTTAACTCTTTCTTGAACTGCACTGTTGGTTAAGGGCTTGTAAGTAAGCACGTCACGGTAAAGTCTACACTTGTATTCGGCGCATGTGACAGATACACTTTCATTTGGTTTGATATTTGTTAGCTAGATGTTTGATTTTCCTGGATGTCATCCTTTTCAGTGACCTACTGTTTCTTGTATGTAATTATAAAAAATAAAAAAAACGATTGCTTGTTCTCAGCTGACTCACCTGGTATCTGAATACATGGATGTTTGAATTTTGTTTAACCTCTAATCAATAGTTTTTACTATTTCAAAGAACTTATTTTTCACTGTACACATAGCCCTTACGCATCTCAATCTGGTTTCTAGTGGGATAGAATCAGTATCTACAATCCATATACAGTACCAGTCAAAAGTGTGGACACACCTACACACCTCTCGCTCTAGGTTAGTTGAAGTCATTTTCTACAGAGTAGAATAATAGTGAAGACATCAATACTATGAAATAACACAAATGAAATTATGTAGTAATCAAAAAAAGTGTTAAACAAATCTAAATATATTTTATATTTGAGATTCTTCAAAGTAGCCACCCTTTGCCTTGATGACAGCTTTGCACACTTGGCATTCTCTCAACCAGCTTCATGAGGTATTCACCTGGAATGCATTTACATTAACAGGTGTGCCTTGTTAAAAGTTCATTTGTGGAATTTATTTTATTCTTAATGCCTTTATAGCCAATCAATTGTGTTGTGACAAGGTAGGGATGGTATACAGAAGATAGCCCTATTTGGTTAAAGACCAAGTCCATATTATGGCAAGAATAGCTAAAAAAAGCAATTGGAAACGACAGTCCATCATTATTTTAAGACATAAAGGTCAGTCAATGCAGAACATTTCAAGAACTTTGAAAGTTTCCGCAAGTGCAGTCGCAAAAACCATCAAGCGCTATGATGAAACAGGCTCTCATGAAGACCGCCACAGGTAAGAAAGACCCAGAGTTACCCCTGCTGCCAAGGGTATGTTCATCAGAGTTACCAGCCTCAGAAAATGCAGCCCAATTAAATGCTTAACAAAGTTCTAGACATATCTCAACATCAACTGTTCAGAGGAGACTGCGTGAATCAGGCGTTCATAGTCGAATTGATGCAAAGAAACCACACCAATAATAAGAAGAGACTTGCTTGGTCCAAGAAACATGAGCAATGGACATTAGACCAGGGGAAATCTGTCCTTTGGTCTGATGAGTCCAAAGTTGAGATTTTTGGTTCCAACCGCTTTGTCTTTGTGATACACAGAGCTGGTGAATGGATGATCTCTGGATATGTAGTTCCCACTGTGAAGCATGGAGGAGGAGGTGTGATGGTGTGGGGCTGCTTTGCTGGTGACACTGTCAGTGATTTATTTAGAATTCAAGGCACACTTAACCAGCATGGCTACCACAGCATTCTGCAGCGATACGCCATCCCATCTGGTTTGCGCTTAGTGGGACTATCATTTGTTTTTCAACAGGACAATGACCCAAAACACACCTCCAGGCTGTGTAAGGGCTATTTGACCAAGAAGGAGGGTGATGGAGTGCTGCATCAGATGACCTGGCCTCCAAAATCACCCGACCTCAACCCAATTGAGATGGTTTGGGATGAGTTGGACCGCAGAGTGAAGGAAAAGCAGCCAACAAGTGCTCAGCATATAACTCCTTCAAGACTGTTGGAAAAGCATTACAGGTGAATCTGGTTGAGAGAATGCCAAGAGTGTGCAAAGCTGTCATCATAGCAAAGGGTGGCTACTTTGAAGAATCTCAAATCTAAAATATATTTTGATTTGTTTAACACTTTTTAGGTTACCACATGATTCCATGTGTTATTTCATAGTTTTGAAGTCTTCACTATTATTCTACAATGTAGAACATAGTAAAAATAAAGAACAACCCTTGAATGAGTAGGTGTGTCCAAACTTTTGACTGGTACTGTATAACCTTTTCAAACGTAGGTCATTGTGAGATTTGAAATAGCTGCTGTAGACAGTGTGTGTATGCAAATGTCTTTCGGCATGTGTCAATGTGTCATGTTTCACACTGTGTTTAACATTGTGTGTGTGTGTGTGTGTGTGTGCGTGCGTGTGTGTGTGTGTGTGTGTGTCCCTTATTGTCGAGTCATCTCCTGCGGTCACATGCTTGCCAGAGGTTTAGAGGAGAAAGACTAACCGAGAGGGGATGGAATTTGGGGGAGGGTTTAAAACATTAGTTGGTGCTCAATGGTTGCGAGTGTAGAGTGTGCGTTTGTCAGGGCGAGTGTGTGCGTGTCGTGTGTTAGGGGAAGTGCAGAGACAAGACAAGAATACAGCACTAACCACAATCTCCCCCACTCTCTTTTGCGCTGCCTCTCTCTTCATCCCTTACACACACGCTCTCTCCCTCTCTCTCACAAACAGATGCACACACTCCCTCTTCTCGGTGTTCTCTCCTCTCACTGCCTTTCTGAATTCAGTGGGATTTGACTCTCACTACGATGTTTGCTGTCGCTGGAAGCTCTCTGCAGTGAACACGCTGAGGTAAGCTCTGTCGCTCTCTCTCACACACCTTGGTCATGTCGTCTGCTGCGAGCTCATAGACACACCGTTCAGACTTAACTCACTTTATACTCTTTGTCTTTTGAAGTGGTGTACATTATACAGTAGCACTGTCTAGTGGGGATTCGCGCCAGTTATGCTCATTGTTATGCTGCGGTTGAGACTCCTTGCTGTTGGCCTACCTACACTTACTGGGAGAGTTGCGGGGATAAGAGCATCCATTGTATAAGAGCATCCACTTAAATTATTTCAAAGTATGTGTTGCCTCTTCTAGCTCCTTAACCTCTGCTGTCTTTCTCAGTTTGGGTTTCGGTGTCCCTTGTGAAGAAGAAATATCCTCTCTACTTTATAAATGGAAGCCTCAAAGAAGCGGTTGTAATGTTATCATGTCACACACTGTAGCGCGACACAGAGGAGGTTTTGTTAGTTTTGTCTTACCTGTGTGTGTGTGTGTGTGTGTGTGTGTGTGAGGAAGGGGGGTTGTGGATTCCTATCTGTTGAGTGACGTGAAAGCAGAAGAAAAAATGGCAAGTGTTACTGACTTTTTTTTATGACTGTTTCCTGTTGGATGGTAAAACAGATTTCTCTCCATTTTGTGCCTATGAGCACTAGCTGAGTAACTTGAGGCTGCGTCACTACTCACTCAGCAGGTCACTACTATACAGCTGTGAACACACAACATGTACCGAAGGGGGCGATGAAAAATCACGTTCTTTTGCAGCTTTCAATATGTCCTGATCTTTCAATGTAGGATTTGCCTTGTGAGGCACTTCCTGTCTCTTTCTTTTCAATACATTTCCCCCCCTTTCCCTTTTATTTTTCTCTCATTCTTTGAGAAGAGAGGAATGATAAGGTCTTGAGTTAGAGATGGTATCTAACTCATGACATCCACTATTTTGAAGAGATCAACGTTACCGCTTTGTGAAGGAAAGGGAAATCTCTATGAATGATAATGACCAGTTAACGGATCATAATTATTAGCTTATTTTCATTTTCTCTAGTCTATGGAGTGTCTGTACTAGCCTCTAATCTTTGGAGACCAAACTGTTATTTTACAAAGTTAATCTTGCCGTTATAGAATATGCTTAAACTTAGATTTGTGTGTGTGTGTGAGACCTAGGCCCGTATTCCCAAAGCGTCTTAGAGTAGGAGTGCTGATCTAGGATCAGGTCCCCCGTTCCTTTAGTTATGATCTAAAAAGCCAACTTCTACTCTGAGACACTTTAAGAATACAGGCCTAAGTCGCACAAACCAAAAATCTAATTTTAAGCATATTCTATAATGGCAAGATTTACTTAATACGGGCCCTGATGAAGATCCATCTTGGATCGAAACGTTGTTGCAAAATTGGTGGTAGAGGAATAGCCCATGGGTCTTTATGTGTCTCTACCTTATCATGACAATTTCTTTACCTTGGCATGTCTAGTGTTACTCCTCTCGTGGGTCCCTAATACTCAAAAAGAACCCTGCATTGCATAACCATAATAATACAACCTTGGTGCTGCTAGTTAGCCACTTTGCCAGCAGGCAATCATTTACTTCTCCAGCCACTGTTCAGTACTGGACGTATGCAGCTGGTGCAGTCACTGGCTGTTCCAAGTGGCATAAGTGGCTCATGATGTTTCTGCATTCTTTCCATCACTGAGTGCTCAGCCAAGCTGAAAGTCAATGGAGGGGCATAGCAACTACAGCACTGTACGTGTGTGTTCGCACCTGCTTTCGTTTTTGGCCAGGGCATGGCATGTCCACACCGATATGTGTCCCAAATGGCATCCTATTCCCTATATAATGCACTACTTTTGACCAGAGAAGTGTGAGCCCTCGTCAAAAGTAGTGCACTACATAGGGAATAGGATGCCATTTGGTGCGCTGTCCAAGTAAATCTAGAGGGCACGCCAGGCCGGTCAGCTAGCTCTGATCAACTTTGACCAAGCTAGGCATCATCAATTACCCAAGATGGTGGGAATGACGTGTACTGCAGACCTTATGAGGTCATGACCTTTATTCCACACACACTAGTGTTTGCAGACGCTATTGAAAACTCTATTTTGACAGGACAGGGATGGGAAATGGTGTAGACCAGGGAAACGCTTTGAATGAATGAAATTAAAGCCCCAAGATACTTTCTGAGAGTGGTTCTTATCTGCAACCATCAAAGCAGTTGTGCTTTTCAATCCATTGAAGGAAATGTTGCGTGTCTTTGTTGCACCCATATTTAGGCCATTTTACATCAAGGCTCACAATCCGATCTGCCCCAGAGTGCGTGAATATCAGATGTGGTTTACTGCTGAGTCACTGTCCTCTGTTACCTTGAGTCATACCGGTAAACGAGAGGAGCTGGGGAGACGAGAGCAAAAAACAATTATTTAGCAGTTTTCCATTTCCACCTCTCTGATGTAGCCTACTCAGGTGTCATACGTACTGAAATATATATGGTAGTTGAATATATAAGCTGATGTACTAGCTGATGTTCAAAAATAAGAAGGGGGTTCGCACAAAACAGTTTTGTCCATTTTTGTGTTCGAATCACCCTTACATTTTTTACTCCATTATTAATTGGTTGTATTCACCTACTTGCTTTTACTAAGTTTAAGGACAATTCCACAATAATGGAATTACGCTTTGACTCAGATTTGTATGCCAAACAAAAAAACATTGATTTCAAAGTTTATCAAACTGTACAACTCTATGCATAAGGACTATTATGAACAATATACACAGAACATTTCACAAAAAACAGATTTACTGGAAGAACTGTGCAGATGCGATCACGTTTAAATATCTTATTAAGATTCAATGATGTCAGCAGAAAGAATGGGGTGTCAGCTATGACATCACACCTTGAGTTTGAAAAAAATGTATTTTGGTTATTGAACTACAGTAGGTGAAGTGGATTTATATCTGGTAATGGAATTACGGTAATGGAATAACACCATGGGTCCCTGAGCTGCACTATAGAGAAATGCATAATTATGGATATATAATTATATAATATATATATAATCCTTCGGGGGATCCTGGAAGGATATTGATCTCATCCCATCAGTAGAGGATGCCTGGTTATTTAAAAAAAAATGCTTTCCTCACCATCTTAAATCAGCATGCCCCATTCAAGAAATTTAGAACCAGGAACCGATATAGCCCTTGGTTCTCTCCAGACCTGACTGCCCTTAACCAACACAAAAACATCCTATGGCGTTCTGCATTATCATCGAACAGCCCCCATGATATGCAACTTTTCAGGAAGCTAGAAACCAATATACACAGGCAGTTAGAAAAGCCAAGGCTAGCTTTTTCAAGCAGAAATTTGCTTCCTGCAACACAAACTCAAAAAGGTTCTGGGACACTGTAAAGTCCATGGAGAGTAAGAACACCTCCTCCCAGCTGCCCACTGCACTGAGGATAGGAAACACTGTCACCACCGATAAATGCACTATAATTCAGAATTTCAACAAGCATTTTTCTACAGCTGGCCATGCTTTCCACCTGGCTACCCCTACCCCGGTCAACAGCACTGCACCCCCCACAGCAACTCGCCCAAGCCTTCCCCATTTCTCCTTCTCCCAAATCCAGTCAGCTGATGTTCTGAAAGAGCTGCAAAATCTGGACCTCTACAAATCAGCCGGGCAAGTGGACCCTTTCTTTCTAAAATTATCTGCCGAAATTTTTGCAACCCCTATTACTAGCCTGTTCAACCTCTCTTTCGTGTCGTCTGTGATTCCCAAAGATTGGAAAGCAGCTGCGGTCATCCCCCTCGTCAATGGGGGGGACACTCTTGACCCAAACTGCTACAGACCTATATCTATCCTACCCTGCCTTTCTAAGGTCCTCGAAAGCCAAGTCAACAAACAGATAACCGACCATTTCGAATCCCAACATACCTTCTCCGCTATGCAATCTGGTTTCAGAGCTGGTCATGGGGGCACCTCAGCCACGCTCAAGGTCCTAAACGATATCTTAACCGCCATCGATTAGTAACAATACTGTGGAGCCGTATTCAATGACCTGGCCAAGGCTTTCGACTCTGTCAATCACCACATCCTCATCGGCAGACTCGATAGCCTTGGTTTCTCAAATGATTGCCTCGCCTGGTTCACCAACTACTTCTCTGAAAGAGTTCAGTGTGTCAAATCGGAGGGCCTATTGTCCGGGCTTCTGGCAGTCTCTATGACTCTATGACTCTCTTCTCTTGGACCGACATCTCAATGATGTCGCACTTGCTGCTGGTGATTCTCTGATCCACCTCTACGCAGACGACACCATTCTGTATACTTCTGGCCCTTCTTTGGACACTGTGTTAACAACCCTCCAGACGAGCTTCAATGCCATACAACTCTCCTTCCGTGGCCTCCAATTGCTCTTAAATACAAGTAAAACTAAATGCATGCTCTTCAACCGATCGCTGCCTGCACCTGCCTGCCCGTCCAACATCACTACTCTGGACGGTTCTGACTTAGAATATGTGGACAACTACAAATACCTAGGTGTCTGGTTAGACTGTAAACTCTCCTTCTAGACTCACATCAAACATCTCCAATCCAAAGTTACATCTAGAATTGGCTTCCTATTTCGCAACAAAGCATCCTTCACTCATGCTGCCAAACATACCCTTGTAAAACTGACCATCCTACCGATCCTCGACTTCGGCGATGTCATTTACAAAATAGCCTCCAATAGACTGCATCCAATTTATACAGTAGGGTATCACAGTGCCATCCGTTTTGTCACCAAAGCCCCATATACTACCCACCACTGCGACCTGTACGCTCTCTTTGGCTGGCCCTCGCTTCATACTCGTCGCCAAACCCACTGGCTCCAGGTCATCTACAAGACCCTGCTAGGTAAAGTCCCCCCTTATCTCAGCTCGCTAGTCACCATAGCAGCACCCACCTGTAGCACGCGCTCCAGCAGGTATATCTCTCTGGTCACCCCCCAAAACCAATTCTTCCTTTGGCCGCCTCTCCTTCCAGTTCTCTGCTGCCAATGACTGGAACGAACTACAAAAATCTCTGAAACTGGAAACACTTATCTCCCTCACTAGCTTTAAGCACCAGCTGTCAGAGCAGCTCACAGATTACTGCACCTGTACATAGCCCATCTATAATTTATCCCAAACAACTACCTCTCCCCCTACTGTATTTATTTATTTAGCTCCTTTGCACCCCATTATTTCTATCTCTACTTTGCACATTCTTCCACTGCAAATCTACCATTCCAGTGTTTTACTTGCTATATTGTATTTACTTCGCCACCATGGCCTTTTTTTTGCCTTTACCTCCCTTATCTCACCTAATTTGCTCACATTGTATATAGACTTATTTTTCTACTGTATTATTGACTGTATGTCTGTTTTATTCCATGTGTAACTCTGTTGTTGTATGTGTCGAACTGCTTTGCTTTATCTTGGCCAGGTCGCAATTGTAAATGAGAACTCAACTTGCCTACCTGGTTAAATAAAGGTGAAATAAATAAATGGTGATCATGGTGATCCTTGTATCCTGAATAGGTATACAAAGGTAGAAATATGCAATATCCCTCTTTTGCATATTTGGGTATTATTCTATTCTATTATTGTAATGAGCTCCGCCCCCAAACAAGACCACATTTGGTTGGTCCAGACCAGACCAAATCTGAAACAATCAGACGTCCCTTGTTTCATAAGTTTTGACATCACTTTACAGCACAGTAGAGTTCAATACAGAACAGTGCAGCACAGGAAAGTGCAATACAAAACAGTACAGCACAGCAAAGTAGTATGTTTAGTACAGATGCATAAAACATCTTCAGTGTTTCACTTAAGGGTTTACCATGAGGACTAATTTCCCCTTACCTAAGGGAATTGTTGAAGTGTGTGGCATATAGAGCCCATCTTACATTTCCTTGGGTAAGAGCAGAATTTAAGGGTTTTAAGGTAGTTTGAAGGCATGTACTGCAGAAAGTCTCTGGTTAACATGGAGATGACCTGATTCACTGACTGAATCACATTCATTTTGGGAGATCACAAAATAGAACTTCTACATTCAAAACAGGAGAAACAAATTGATTCAGAAGATCACAAATCATGTTTCTTTTAGTTACTTTTTTCCTGAACTTGTTTTTATTACTTTCTAGCACTAGCATGCTAACTTAGAGTAGGTAGCTAGCCAGCTAGCTTTATAGCCATGGATTGTGCACCTTCTAATGTTTAGCTAAGTGGCTAGTTAGCTGGTGGATGTTTTCCTTTTGAAACCAGGGCAGAGGAAAACAACATTCACCTCCACAAATGCTGTTTACATTGATATCCATACTGAATGAAGCACTTAAGAGACCTCATGGGCACCCTTAACTTTTTCACTTCATTTAAGTGGGAACTTCGCCAAAAAGTTTTTTAAAAGTGAAGGAAACTTTAATGGAAAAGATAAGGGGAAAATGTACTTAAGATGCTTTATGCAACCGGTCCCAGTATAATAAAGTACATTATACAGTACTCTAGTCTATTGTACTGTACTGAACTCTACTGTACTGTACAGTACTGTACATTTCTTTACTGTACTGTGCTCTACTGTACTGTGCTCTCCAAACTTGTGAAACATAAACATCTATGATTGGTTCAGATTTGGTCCGGCCAGGGCGGATTGACCAAATTTCAACTACTTTTCAACGTCCATGGACGATCGGTGCTCAGTGTGTGAGGATGCTTGTTACAGTAAATGGAAAGAGGGTAGGTGTCATGGTAGGTGTCAGTAAGAGCCGGGAGAGGTGGCATTAACTGGAGAGGAAAGAGAGAGAGGGAGCAGCAGAGAGAGGGAGAGTGAGAGGGAGGGGTTGTCCAGACTGTTTTAACAGCCTTGCTTTGACCACCAGACGACAGAAAGAGAAAAGAAAGTTACGAGCTGAACATAACAGTATGCCAGTGGAAGGGAGGACACTAACAGGACACTACTATGATTTCCCATCGTAGCCATTTCAATTGCACTAATCCCGTTAGATTCTTCTATAATTCTGTTACTAATTTGGTAACAGGATTACGAGTTATAATCACGTAATAATTCATAAAGAAACGTGATATCAGTCAAAGCACTAACTAATTGGTAGGTCTACCTTTACTTGTTACTTCTGTGAACTTTCATTATCCTCCCTCATGAGGGAGAGTAATTAGAAAATATCTTACAGATATGTAGGTTTTTGGTAACGGAATTACAAGGCACAAAGCAGTGTTTCTTAAACGTACAGAAGGCAAATCATGTATCCGAAACAAAATCTAATTGTTGTTGATATTAGTTGGCAGGGGTCTTCAACATTATTATTTGTTGATGTATTTATAATACCTGTTAAGACTATTTCAAAACCTGAAAAATGCATATATGCCTTAATTTCTCAAAAATATAGCCAGACTCTTGGCTTTCATTTGACACCCAATTTGACATGCTACTATGAACTCTACGATGGTGCTCATGGATCCTTCTAGATGGAAATGCCCTTAAGTGCAATGTTACCTGCTTTCTTCAAGCTGATATACAGTACCAGTCAGAAGTTTGGACACGTCTACTCATTCAAGGGTTGTTCTTTATTTATACTATTTTCTACACTGTAGAATAATAGTGAAGACATCAAAACTATGAAATAACACACATGGAATCATGTAGTAACCAAAAAAGTGTTAAACAAATCAAAATATATTTGAGATTCTACAAAGTAGCCACCCTTTGCCTTGATGACAGCTTTGCACAATTGGCATTCTCTCAACCAGATTCACGTGGAATGCTTTTCCAACAGTCTTGAAGGAGTTCCCACATATGCTGAGGACTTGTTGGCTGCTTTTCCTTCACTCTGCCGTCCAACTCATCCCAAACCATCTCAATTGGGTTGAGGTCGGGTGATTTGTGGAGGCCAGGTCATCTGATGCAGCACTCCATCACCCTCCTTCTTGGTCAAATAGCCCTTACACAGCCTGGAGGTGTGTTTTGGGTCATTGTCTTGTTGAAAAACAAATGATAGTCCCACTAAGCGCAAACCAGATAAGATGGCGTATCGCTACAGAATGCTGTGGTAGCCATGCTGGTTAAGTGTGTCTTGATTTCTAAATAAATCACTGACAGTGTCACCAGCAAAGCACCCCCACACCATCACACCTCCTCCTCCATGCTTCACGGTGGGAACCACACATGCGGAGATCATCTGTTCAACTACTCTGCGTCTCCCAAAGACACGGCGGTTGGAACCAAAAACCTCAACTTTGGACTCATCAGACCAAAGGACAGATTTCCACCAGTCTAATGTCCATTGCTCATGTTTCTTGGCCCAAGCAAGTCTCTTCTTATTATTGGCATCCTTTAGTAGTGGTTTCTTTGCAGCAATTTGACCACGAAGGCCTGATTCAGGCAGTCTCCTCTGAACAGTTGATGTTGAGATGTTACTTGGACTCTGTGAAGCATTTATTTGGGCTGCAATTTCTGAGGCTGGTAACTCTGATGAACTTATCCTCTGCCGTAGAGGTAACTCTGGGTCTTCCTTTCCAGTGGCGGTCCTCATGAGAGCCTGTTTCATCATAGCGCTTGATGATTTTTGCGACTGCACTTGAAGAAACTTCCAAAGTTCTTGAAATTTTTCTCATTGACTTTTCCTCATGCCTTAAAGTAATGATGGATTATAATTTCTCTTATCTTATTTGAGCTGTTCTTGCCATAATTTGGACTTGGTCTTTAACCAAATAGGGCTATATTCTGTATACCACCCCTACCTTGATTGGCTCAACCGCATTAAGAACGAAAGAACTTCCACAAATTAACTTTTAACAAGGCACAGCTGTTAATTGAAATGATTTCCAGGTGACTACCTCATGAAGCTGGTTGAGAGAATGCCAAGCTTGTGCAACGCTGTCATCAAGGCAAAGGGTGGCTACTTTGAAGAATCTCAAATATACAATATATGTTTCACACTTTTTTTGATAACACATATGGAATCATATAGTAATTTCATAGTTTTGATGTCTTCACTGTTATTGTAAAATGTAAAAATAAAAACATTTAAATGTGTAACTGTCTTAACTTTTGACTGGTACTGTATGGCAGAGCAGGGCAGATTGGCCGGCATGCATCGCGCCAATAGCGTTAACCCGCTTTGTGGGAATTATAACGTGGCTCATATAATGAGGGTTGCTACACTGCCCCATTCGAACACAATGGCCTCGGGGTTGCCATCCCACTTCTGACACCAATGTAGCTAATTTAGGGGGTAGTCCCAACCAGGACTCAACCCCGGGTGCAGCGACTGTCAAGCCAACACCTTTACACCAAGAGGTCTGAAACCTCTTGAGGTCGCTAGGTGTTGAGTTAAGGTCGCTACATCACCCCCCACGATTCTCCCTATCATGTCCCTCACGTGTGCACGCCTCTCACTATCACACTTCTGACACCAGTGTAGCAAATGGCAGGACAGGAATGTGAACCCAGGTTGCTGGTTTGAAAGGCAAACACCCTACGCATAGGGCAAATAGGGTTAACCCACTTGGTAGGAATTGCAACGTGGCTCATATAGCGAGGATCACTACAGTATGTACTTTGAAGAGAGTGAAGTAAGGAAGTAAATGAACTGTAAGGAAAAAACACTCATAGCTATGACCTGAAAGAAGAAGGTCCGTCCTCTTGCGTTTCATGCCCTAAGATCTACAGTAGAGTAGCTCCTGGCCTACCACATATCTTTAGAGTACCCATAACTTTCCCAAAACCGTATGGTCCGTTTTGGACAAAGTGCCAAAACTTTTATCAAGTTTGACCAAACAATATTAGTTAAGGTCTTCGAGCCATACGCTCACGAGTCACACGTTAACAATCACACTAATCTTTTCACACAAACATTTTTAACCCTGTAATCCCTAGTGGGTTTCCGAACGCTGACCTTGTAGCCTTTTAATAATCGTCCCACCACCTGCAGGTCCACCACAGATTTGCCTTAACATACCACCGACCACTAAAACAACGACAACAAAGGAAAGAGTAGGTACGGCACCGTAATCTCCCATATGCCTTTTGCCTTTCTCATCGTTGGCTGGTGAGTCATCGGTGCTGTTTTTCCACTAAGCGCTTTGATATGATTAAGCCCGTTGAATCGACGAGGGGTGTGGTGCTAGGGAAGAGGGTCGTCACCAACGAGAACCATGGTCCCTTTGTGTAGACGTCTGCTCTCTAGGGCTTTATACAGTCGAAAATGGTAGTCAGAGATTTCACTTCAGTAAACGCTAGTATGGTAATTTGTGTAGTTTTAGGCTTAGTGCATTTTCAGTAAACGCTGACATGTGTAGTATGGTAATTTGTGTAGTTTTAGGCTTAGTGCATTTTTTTGTGACCTCACAATCCTGTCTAAAATAACAGCTGTTTTCAGTGGATTTTGAAAAAGTGTAAATAATCCCTGCTGTGCAGATTATACATTAGAAGCTTTGTGTATTGATATGGAAAGCTAATAAGGCATTTTCTGCTGGAACTTCTTGTGTTTCTTCTTTGGTGTTCTTCCAACTGTTTTTGTCCTAGGAGAAGTATCGATTTGATATCAGGGAGAGATGGGTCATGATTGAGTCATCAGATGGATCTCTTCCACTTGAATGAAATGAAGGTTGAACTGAAAGAACCAACAACGTAATCAGAGACTGACACGCGCACGCACGCACACGCAGCTACTGCTTCTATATCTGGAAGTAATATTGAGATTTTTGAGGTCCCCTAATTGCTCTCTTACATGTGCCCTATGTATGTCTGTGTGTGTCTGCCCACTTCTGTGTCCTTTGAGGACTTTCAGCTTCACAAGTTTCACCGTAAGATGGACCACCAAAGACGAAAACATACCTCAAGCAACACTTTCACAGCACAGTTGAGAAATGTATGGCAAATAGAAATCCGAAATGGATGATGTTGGAAGATAGATGGGAGGGGTTGGGTGGAGCTGAAGGGTGGGACTAATAACAAGATAAACAATATAGGGCATACGGGATCTGTGAAATGTGTATAGGTGCGGAGCTTTTGTGAAATAGCACAGTTACAAGTGGAAATAAAATTGGATGGACAACAGAAATAGAGGAAGGACTAAGAACAAATAAGAGAGAACTATTGTAAAGTGGACTGTGTCTGTAAGATAGGTATAAGATGTAGAAATTGAAGGTAAAAGCAGAAGTGTTTATAAGTTTACTCCAATTGGGGGATTGGTGGTAGGGTCGCGGGGAATAATAATAAAGGCATATTCTTTAAAAAAGTATGTATGTCTATATAGGTATGTGTATGTATATATGTGTATATGTATGCATACGTATATGGATATATATATTTACCCCAAAAAATATGGGGGAATGGAAATGATGCAGACAATTACATTGGAAGCAACATTCTTTCCGCAATACTAAGCTGATCCACCCCCCAAAAAAAAAAAAAAAAACACTTTGTAGTGAGTGATGACAAAATCTCAACATGAATCTCCAATGAACTCCCCTGTGACCTCACACGGTTCAGCACTATCTGTACTGTAGATCCACAATTCCCACCCCCACTCAAATATAATAATATGATTATCACATATCATACATATGCGTAATATAGGAGTATCATATCATTCCCAACCACACTCTTAGAAAAAAGGGTTCCAAAAGGGTTCTGCTGCTGTCCCCATAGGAGAACCCTTTTTGGTTCCAAGTAGAACTCTTTTGGGATCCATTTAGAACCCTCTGTGGAAAGGGTTCTTCTACATGGAACCTGAAAGGGTTCTACCTGGAACCAAAAGGAGTTATTCAAAGGGTTCTCCTATGAGGACAGTCGAAGAAATCTTTTTGGTTCTTTTTTTCTAAGAGTTCATGAAGTGTCATAGGATACCTCTAATGAACATCCTCCATCCCATTCCTCCTCCTCAGTTTGTGGCTGGAAATCAGAGGGAGGGCGTTGGGTGTTTTCCGAAGGCGGTGACATTGCAGCAGTGACCTTGTTGATGTAAACCACACTGACAGTCTCGTCCTGCAGTGGCGAGACTGGGGATATATTCCTTATCACTCATAGGGAGAGTAGTGTCCTCTCAGTTCAGTGCATGTAACGGCTGGGGGATGAGGAGAGGAAGCACCCTGTAGACTATTGAGATGCATCCGTGGAAATCAGAGGGAGATAAGGGTCCCATTGTGATTACACAAAAGTGAGAGAACTTCTTTATTTGAATATGCCTGTTTATGTAAATGTATACATTCAGAAATGCATATCCTTATTTTCAAATGTTAAACGAGACCAACATACTGTCAATACTTGGTCATATTTGACATATAATCACAAAAATGATAGGGAAAATGCTGAGCATGTCAATTCACTCACTGAAAAGGTTTGGGCTAGTGATTAGGGGGATTTCCAAGTGGACTCTGCCTACACAATATGGCAACAAAAAGCCCGTCCGATATGTTTCTTTGGGTCTGATACCGATTCCAATTTTGGGGGGGACAACTTACCAATACTGACATATCTGCCGATATACGGTTTTACAGTGGGGAAATGAAAAAGTGTAATTTTCCCACACTGATTTCTCCGAAATTGCCATCCAAAAGAGCAATTGTCCAATAACTATGCTTCAAATGTTAATTTCATACATTGTGAAGATGACATCATGAGAATGGCCACAAGTGTTCAGGTAAGCATAAGATTAACTTTTTTAAAATTCTATTTCTAGAATATCAATATCGGTTGAATTGATAATATAGGGTGAACTGATATATCGGTCGGGTTCTAATGGCAACCCCACTATCTGACCACAGCCAGAACACAATCTGGCAACCCTGACCCTCAAGCCCTGCATTCAGATGTTCTGATGTCATTGAAGGGAATCCTTCAAGATATTCTCTAAATATGTTGTCTAAATACCAGGTAGCAATCTGGCGACCCTTACCCTCAACCCTGACCCTCACTGCTTCTAAAAAGAATACAGACTCATAATAACTGTAAATGTTATTCTCTGTAGACAAACACTATCCACTATCAGAGAAGCTCTCGGCTGTTTATGGGTGTTTATGAATGTTATCTAACGTCTATTAGATGAGGAGCAGTGCATAACCTACCAGGACTGGGTCAGTGTTATTGGGCTGGTGCCAATGTGACCTACTGGGTTCGCACGGGTTGGCTTTCCGCCTGAACACTGTTAGCCCACTGAGCTAAGTCTTAGCTGTTAGCCCACTGAGCTAAGTCTTAGCTGTTAGCCCACTGAGCTAAGCATTAGCTCGGAGATGTAATTGAAGTCTTCAGGTCTCAGGCAAGGTTACTTATCACGCAAGCCAGGTGACCACTAATAGACCTCGGTAACACCAGCTGTGTTACAGGACACTGCCTGACCAGCTGAGTTGATTTGCTCGCTTGGAAAAAAGTGCATAAAAAAAAAGGGGGTTTTCCACCCTAAATTTGATGTTGTGGTCTTGCCAAGGTGGGTACATCGTAATCTCCTCTGAACCCTTCAGGGCACAGCAATTCTTAGCGGTGTTTTCGCGATGAAGCCGCCACCCGTGTTTTTGTAATAAAAAGACTTTCACTTTTAGCTAAACTCAGAGCTACGGTAGAGAAATGGATTGCTTTTTTGTTATTTGCCGCTGCGTTGGCCCCATTCAGAGTCACAATACTGTAAGCTTGTCGTTCACTCACAAGGGATTGTCGATATGGTTAGGGCCAGGACTTTTCCCAGACCCTGAATCTTACCCTACTTTTTCCTGGTCTGGTGATGTGGCCCTAAATGTGTAAATGGCGTTGCCTATGTCGTTATTATGGACGTATAATCATCATGTAGGACGCACAATGAAATCGCGAACCAAAAGATCATTTGGGGGATTTGACCTAACATTTGACCTAATTTACCAATAGTCACTTGACTAAGACCAACAATACAATTCCTGTCCTTTTCGCAGGTTATGCTACCCAAAAGTCCTCCGTTGAGTAAGAAAGAGAGTGAAAATGGCTAAGGACTGCGTCGCAACGTACTGCCCTGACCTTGTGATCAGCACGGAGCCATGAGCAACCCTAAGGATGCCAGCGACGCAAATGTCGCCGCCAACACTATGGCCACAGCCACCTCAGCTGTGAGTTTAAACCTTACATCTATTTACTGTACATGAGTTATTCTATACACAGGTTCTATACACACAAAATGAGATATTTATTGATGTATTTATTTTTTTTAACATTTTTAAAACTTATTAGTCAGGTAATGCTTATATCCGTGGTTCTGTGGTTGCCATGGCGCTGTGAAGAAGCCTACCCATATGAAAAAATACCATTGGTAGGAATACTATAGTTTTCACTGTAATGTTTTTACAGACTTTACTGTAGTCTGTAGTTTACTGTGTTTTTGCAGACTGAAGTCCGACAAAAAATGTCAGTGAATACTGTTGTATTTATTATATAAATACTGTAGTATTTTTTTGTTGAATATACTATAGTAGTATACTGTAGTATTTACTGGCGTTTTTTTTTGTGTACATTACTGTAGTATTTTTAATAAAGTGTTTTGTTTTATTATCTTTAACATAGAAGTGTGAGGCTTTCTCCTTGAGGAAACCTAGTGGATAAATACTAACAGATCAAGCAAATATTCCAGAACCTGTAGGTAGGTAGGACTGGGCTCTGAACAGAGAGTTCAGGGCTTTTGCTCTTTTCTATAATCACAGGGAACACAATATGGTCTATACTTGACATGTGGGTTTCTCACTTACTGTTGGCACAAATTGGGATGTGAAGGATGGGAATGGGCAGGGTATATGCTAATTAAATTACTATTTACTATAGTTACAAATAATGTTTTTGCTGACATTTCTGTAGCATTTACTAGTGTTTCTTTTGTGAATAATAATGTAGAATTTACTATAGTATACTACAAAATTCTATACTAAGTACTAAACATGATTGATGGCAGCTTGGTTAGCTATAGCTAGCTAGCATATGTCATTTGAATGATGCATCAACACAGAACCGGCTTTTTGTTCCACCTGCCCTGGCTTCTGGAAGGATTTGTACTGTGGTGTGAGGCGACGACAGAGGCTCGCCTCGTAGAAGGCTGTTCCTGATTACGAGGCCAAACTGGGGGGGGGTCTCTTGGGCGAAGGTGCCAAAGCATCATCCAGGTTGGTGCTACACATCCGGTGGTGGATGTTCCAGCCTACCTACATAGAAGGAGTAGCTGTGAGAGAGATGCCTGATGGAGAGCTCCGGGCCTGCCTGTCTGACGTTTCTCCTTCCCTGGCTGTATCATCAATGCCACCTCCACTCAAGCTACTCCTTTACTGAACTGCTCCCATAAACTGCCAGCCCCCTGAATTTGTTTTTATTTTGAGATTCTGTATGAAATGTGCTATATTATTATTATTATTATTATTATTATTATTATTATTATATTGCACCAGAGGAAGCTGTAAAGCCAATTTAAAACTCTTCCAACATATTTCAGGTAAACATATACTGTATACTACTCACACACTTTGTTAATATTTCATATTTGAAATATTTATTTGACTTCCTTACCACCCCACAGAATTTGTGAAGAAGTTGCAATAAAGGGAGAACCATGGACAGTAGTGATCGTTTTGATTAACCTTCTATTACAGATAAAAAATTTAAATGTTATTTGCACACCAAATTAACAAAATAGTAAAAAATAATTTTTTACCAGATTTTCCAAATCTTTAAATTTAATTCAGAGAAATATAATCTATATTGTTCTGTCATTAATTATGTCATTAGATGTTTAAATGATCACTTTACTTATCTTTATTTTGGCGTTTCGGTGTGAAGTGTCAATCATAGATATAATTGGAGGACTCCAGATGGATATAACTAATTTTAGTATAGACATTGCCATTGAGGGCTTCCACTATTTAAAAGTAGTCAACTGGGTTGGGATTCCTATGTGTTGGGAGTGAATAGCCAATGATCAGAAAGCATTGTCTTCTTCAAATTGGTTTGTAAACCAAAGACTAAGGTAATATCCAGGAGCCAAGACCAAGATTTATACCAGGACATTGGACCCAAGATCCAGACTCAGACCCAGTGAGTTGAGACCATGACAAGTTAAAGCCCGAATATATGTGGTCTTGAGTGGTCTCAAACCAAGACCACTAGATTAAGAGTCCATAGATCCTTGTAAGAAACTCATGTAGAGTAAACTGGAGCACAGTACAGTATAGTAGAGCACAGTACAGTACAGTGGGGCACAGTACAGTAGAGCAGAGTAGAGTACAGTAGAGTTCAGTATAGCACATCATACATGTCTTTGTTTTGGCCAGATAGACTGAACTAAAATATAAACGGAACATGTAACAATTTTTAAGATTTTAGACTTAGTTACAGTTTATATAAGGAAAACAGTCAATTTAAATACATGAATTAGGCCCTAATTGGTGGATTTCACATGACTGGGAATACAGATATGCATCTGTTGGTCACAGATACCTTAAATTGAGGTGAAGGTGGCAGATTGAATGGCATGACATTGGGCCTCAGTATCTCCTCACGGTATCTCTGTGCATTCAAATTGCCATTGATAAAATGCAATTGTGTTTGATGTTCGTAGCTTATGCCTGCCCATACCATAACTCCACTGCCACAATGGGGCATCTGTTCACAATGTTGACATCAGCAAATAGCTTGCCCAGACGACACCATCTGCCATCTGCCCGCTACAGTTGAAACCGGGATTCATCCGTGAAGAGCACACTTCTCTAGCGTGCCAGTGGCCATCAAAGGTGAGCATTTGCCCGCTGAAGTCACTCACGACAGTCAGGTCAAGACCTTGGTGAAGACGACGAGCACGCAGATGGGCTTCCCTGAGACGGTTTCTGACAGATTGTGCAGAAGTTCAAATCCACAGTTTCATCAGCTGTCCGGATGGCTGGTCTCAGATGATCCCGCAGGTGAAGAAGCCGGATGCGGAGGCCCTGGGCTGGCGTGGTTACACGTGGTCTGCGGTTGTGAGGCCAGTTGAACGTACTGCCAAATTCTCTAAAACAATGTTGGAGGTGGCTTATGGTAGAGAAATGAACATTCAATTCTCTGGCAACTCTGGTGGACATTCCTGCAGTCAGCATGCCAATTCCATGCTCCCTCAACTTGAGACATCTGTTGCATTGTGTTGTGTAACAAAACTGCACATTTTAGTGGCCTTTTATTATCCCCAGTAAAAGTTGCACGTGTGTAATGATCATGCTTTTTAATGGTTTGGCCCACAAACTATTATGGAAATATGTGAAATATGTGAACACGGTGCTGTTCTCCATTTTGCTCTACGGCCCCCACAAGCATCTTGGGACTCGTATGAAATTGGCACAGCCAACTTCTGTCTGTAGCGACCGAACAGTTTGGACTACACACTAATATGACAAACATGTACATGTCGGTTGTTTTGCTTAAGGATGCCCACAGGCCTCACATGACTCGTCTGAAGGTCTCCTTGTACCAGTTGAAAAATGTTATGGAAGTACAGTATACTGTATACTGTATATGGAGTGCCACAAAGAACAGGTTAAATACATGTGTGTGTGTATGTAAATATATATATATATACAGCTGAAGTCGGAAGTTTACATACACTTAGGTTGGAGTCATTAAAACATGTTTTTCAACCACTCCACAAATTTCTTGTTAACAAACTATAGTTTTGGCAAGTCGGTTAGGACATCTACTTTGTGCACGACACAGGTCATTTTTCCAACAATTGTTTACAGACAGATTATTTCACTTATAATTCACTGTATCACAATTCCAGTGGGTCAGAAGTATACATACACTAAGTTGACTGTGCCTTTAAACAGCTTGGAAAATTCCAGAAAATTATGTCATGGCTTTAGAAGCTTCTGGTAGGCTAATTGACATAATTTGAGTCAATTGGAGTTGTACCTGTGGATGTATTTCAAGGCCTACCTTCAAACTCAGTGCCTCTTTGCTTGAAATCAGCCATTGTAGACCTCCACAAGTCTGGTTCAACCTTGGGAGCAATTTCCAAATGCCTGAAGGTACCACGTTCATCTGTACAAACAATAGTACGCAAGTATAAACACCATGGGACCACATAGACGTCATACCGCTCAGGAAGGTTCTGTCTCCTAGAGATGAACATACTTTGATGCGAAAAGTGCAAATCAATCCCAGAACAACAGCAAAGGACCTTGTGAAGATGCTGGAGGAAACCGGTACAAAAGTATCTATATCCACAGTAAAACGAGTCCTATATCGACAACCTGAAAGGCCGCTCAGCAAGGAAGAAGCAACTGCTCTAAAACCTCCATAAAAAAGCCAGACTACGGTTTGCAAGTGCACATTGGGGACAAACTTTGTACTTTTTGGAGAAATGTCCTCTGGTCTGATGAAACAAAAATAGAACTGTTTGGCCATAATGACCATCGTTATATTTGGAGGAAAAATGGGGAGCCTTGCAAGCCGAAGAACACCATCCCAACCGTGAAGCACGGGGGTGGCAGCATCATGATGTGGAACTGCTTTGCTGCAGGAGGGACTGGTGCACTTCACAAAATAGATGGCATCATGAGGCAGGAAAATTATGTGGATATATTGAAGCAACATCTTAAGACATCAGTCAGGAAGTTAAAGTTTGGTCGCAAATGGGTCTTCCAAATGGACAATGACCCAAAGCATACCTCCAAAGTTGTTGCAAAATGGCTTAAGGACAACAAAATCAGGGTATTGGAGTGGCCATCAGAAAGCCCTGACCTCAATCCTATAGAAAATATGTGGGCAGAACTGAAAAAGCGTTTGCGAGCAAGGAGGCCTACAAACCTGACTCAGTTACACCAGCTCTGGACCAAAATTCACCCAACATATTGTGGGAAGCTTGTGGAAGGCTACCAGAAACGTTTGACCCAAGTTAAACAATTTAAAGGCAATGCTACCAAATACTAATTGAGTGTATGTAAACTTCTGACCCACTGGGAATGTGATGAAAGAAATAAAAGCTGAAATAAATCATTCTCTCTACTATTATTCTGACATTTCACATTCTTAAAATAAAGTGGAGATCCTAACTGACCTAAGACAGGGACATTTTACTTGGATTAAACGTCAAGAATTGTGAAAAAGTTCAAATGTTTAAATGTATTTGGCTAAGGTGTATGTAAACTTCCGACTTCAACTGTATATATACACACACACACACCACCGTTCAAAAGTTTGGGGTCACTTAGAAAGAAAATTTAAAGATTGTCCATTTAAAAAAACATCAAATTGATCAGAAATACGGTGTAGATATTATTAATGTTGTAAATGATTATTGTAGCTGGAAACTGCAGATTTTATAAGGCTAATGATCATTAGAATAGCCTTTTGCAATTATGTTAGCACAGCTGAAAACTGTTGTTCTGATTTAAAGAAGCAATTAAACTGGCCTTCTTTAGACTAGTTGAGTATCTGGAGCATCAGCATTTGTGGGTTTGATTACAGGCTCAAATATGCCAGAAACATAGACCTTTCTTCTGAAACTCGTCAGTCTATTCTTTTTATAAGAAATGAAGGCTATACCATACGAGAAATTGCCAAGAAACTGAAGATTTCATACAAAGCTGTGTACTACTCCCTTCACAGAACAGTGCAAACTGACTCTAACTAGAGTAGAAAGAGGAGTGGAAGGCCCCGGTGCACAACTGAGCAAGAGGACAAGTACATTAGAGTATCTAGTTTGAGAAACAGACGCCTCACAAGTCCTCAACTGGGAGCTTCATTAAATAGTACTCGCAAAACACCAGTCTCAACGTCAACAGTGAAGAGGCGACTCCGGGATGCTGGCCTGTTTCCCATGCTTGTTCAATGAACTATAAACAGTTAATGAACATGCACCTGTGGAATGGTCGTTAAGACACTAACAGCTTACAGATGGTAGGCAATTAAGGTCACAGTTATGAAAACTTAGGACACTAAAGAGGCCTTTATACTGACTCTGAAATACACAAAAATAAAGATTCCCAAGGTCCCTGCTCATCTGCGTGAACGTGCCTTAGGCATGCTGCAAAGAGGCATGAGGACTGCAGATGTGGCCAGGGCAATGAATTGCAATGTCCGTACTATGAGACGCCTAAGACAGCGCTACAGGGAGACAGGATGCACGTGGCAGACCACGTGTAACAACACCTGCACAGGATTAGTACATCCGAACATCCGAACATCACACCTGCGGGACAGGTACAGGATGGCAACAACAACTGCCGAGTTACACTAGGAACGCACAATCCCTCCATCAGTGCTCAGACTGTCCGCAATAGGCTGAGAGAGGCTGGACTGAGGGCTTGTAGGCCTGTTGTAAGGCAGGTCCTCACCAGACATCACCAGCAACAATGGGCACAAACCCACCGTTGCTGGACCAGACAGGACTGGCAAAAAGTGCTCTTCACTGACAAGTCGCGGTTTTGTCTCACCAGGGGTGATGGTCGGATCCACATTTATCGTCGAAGGAATGAGCGTTACGCCGAGGCCTGTACTCTGGAGCGGTATCGATTTGGAGGTGGAGGGTTGGACTGAGCTTGTTGTCATTGCAGGCAATCTCAAAGCTGTGCGTTACAGGGAAGACATCCTGCTCCCTCATGTGGTACCCTTCCTTCAGGCTCATCCTGACATGACCCTCCAGCATGACAATGCCACCAGCCATACTGCTCATTCTGTGTATGATTCCCTGCAAGACAGGAATGTCAGTGTTCTGCCATGGCCAGCGAAGAGCTCGGATCTCAATCCCATTGAGCACATCTGGGACCTGTTGGATTGGAGGGTGAGGGCTAGTTACATTCCCCCCAGAAATGTCCGGGAACTTGCAGGTACCTTGGTGGAAGAGTGGGGTAACATCTCACAGCAAGAACTGGCAAATCTGGTGCAGTCCATGAGGAGGAGATGCACTGCAGTACTTAATGCAGCTGGTGGCCACACCAGATACTGACTGTTACTTTTGATTTTGACCCCCCCTTTGTTCAGGGACACATTATTCAATTTCGGTTAGTCACATGTCTGTGGAACTTGTTCAGTTTATGTCTCAGTTGTTGAATCTTGTTATGTTCATACAAATATTTACACATGTTAAGTTTGCTGAAAATAAACACAGTTGACAGTGAGAGGACGTACATTTTTTCCCTGAGTTTACACTCAGTTTTATGATGCTGCCGTTGACATGTGGGGTTGACCTGTTAAGAACGTGATATTGTTTACAGGTTGAAAGTACAATGCTTGGTTAAATACTGCCTATGACTCTGATAATTTTTTGATCTGTTAGTTTTAACATCGACCTGTGTAATAGGCATGACAATAATTGTTTGAACGTTTGTTAATTTAGTAGAAGGTGTAACGATAGTCATTTTCTTCCTCCTCCTCGGACTAGGAGAGGCGAGAAGGATCGGACCAATACGCAGAGTGGTTAGTTTCCATAGTGATTTAATATATAACAAAACAATATGCGATACAAAATAACTACCGTGACAGTCCCGTGTGGCGAAACACTGACACAAGAACAAACACCCACCAAAACACACGTGAAACCCCGGCTGTCTAAGTATGATTCTCAATCAGGGACAACGATTGACAGCTGCCTCTGATTGAGAATCATACCAGGCCGAACACACAAAATCCCAACATAAAAATCACACATCGACAACCCACCCAACTCACGCCCTGACCATACTAAATAAATACAAAAACAAGGGAAAACAGGTCAGGAACGTGACAGAACCCCCCCCCCCCTTAAGGTGCGAACTCCGGGCGCACCTCCTAAACTCTAGGGGAGGGTCTGGGTGGGCGTTTGTCTGCGGTGGCGGCTCTGGCGCGGGACGTGGACCCCACTTAAACAATGTTTTTTCCCGCCTCCTTAATCGCCCCCGTGGCTTCCTAACCACAACCACCCTCCATATCAACCCCACTGAACCAAGGGGTGGCACCGGACTGAGGGGCAGATCCTGGCTGGCGGGCGGCTCTGGCAGATCCTGGCTGACTGGCAGCTCTGGCCGATCCTGGCTGACTGGCGGCTCTGGCCGATCCTGGCTGGCGGGCGGCTCTGGCCGATCCTGGCTGGCGGGCGGCTCTGGCAGATCCTGGCTGGCGGGCGGCTCTGGCAGATCCTGGCTGGCGGGCGGCTCTGGCAGATCCTGGCTGGCGGGCGGCTCTGGCAGATCCTGGCTGGCTGGCGGCTCTGGCAGATCCTGGCTGGCTGGCGGCTTTGGCAGCTCCTGGCTGGCTGGCGTCTCTGGCAGCTCCTGGCTGGCTGGCTCTGGCAGCTCCTGGCTGGCTGGCTCTGGCAGCTCCTGGCTGGCTGGCTCTGGCAGCTCCTGGCTGGCTGGCTCTGGCAGCTCCTGGCTGGCTGGCTCTGGCAGCTCCTGGCTGGCTGGCTCTGGCAGCTCCTGGCTGGCTGGCTCTGGCAGCTCCTGGCTGGCTGGCTCTGGCAGCTCCTGGCTGGCTGGCGGCTCTGGCAGCTCCTGGTTGGCTGGCGGCTCTGGCAGCTCCTGGCTGGCTGGCGGCTCTGGCAGCTCCTGGCTGGCTGGCGGCTCTGGTCATGGCTGGCTGACGGCTCTGGCTGGCTGGCTCTGGCTGGTCATGGCTGGCTGACGGCTCTGGCTGGTCATGGCTGGCTGACGGCTCTGGCTGGTCATGGCTGGCTGACGGCTCTGGCTGGTCATGGCTGGCTGACGGCTCTGGCTGGTCATGGCTGGCGGACGGCTCTGGCTGCTCCTGTCTGGCGGACGGCTCTGGCTGCTCCTGTCTGGCGGACGGCTCTGGCTGCTCCTGTCTGGCGGACGGCTCTGGCTGCTCCTGTTTGGCGGACGGCTCTGACTGCTCCTGTCTGGCGGACGGCTCTGACTGCTCCTGTCTGGCGGACGGCTCTGGCTGCTCCTGTCTGGCGGACGGCTCTGGCTGCTCCTGTCTGGCGGACGGCTCTAGCGGCTCGGGACAGACGGGCAGCTCTGACGGCTCGGGACAGGCGGGCAGCTCTGACGGCCCGGGACAGACGGACAGCTCTGACCGCTCGGGACAGACGGGCAGTTCTGACGGCTCGGGACAGACGGGCAGTTCTGACGGCTCGGGACAGACGGGCAGTTCTGACGGCTCGGGACAGACGGGCAGCTCTGACGGCTCGGGACAGACGGGCGGCTCAGATGACGCTGGGCAGGCAGGCAATTCAGACAGCGCTGGGCAGGCAGGCAGCTCAGACAGCGCTGGGCAGGCAGGCAGTTCAGACAGCGCTGGGCAGGCAGGCAGCTCAGACAACGCTGGGCAGGCAGGCAGTTCAGACAGCGCTGGGCAGGCAGGCAGTTCAGACAGCGCTGGGCAGGCAGGCAGCTCAGACAGCGCTGGGCAGGCAGGCAGCTCAGACAGCGCTGGGCAGGCAGGCAGCTCAGACTCTGGCTGCGCTGGAGAGGAGGAAGGATCTGACAGCGCTGGACAGGTGGGAGCAACTGGAGAGAGAAGACGGAGAGACAGCCTGGTGCGGGGGGCTGCCACCGGAGGACTGGTACGTGGAGGTGGCACCGGATATACCGGACCGTGAAGGAGTACACGCGCTCTTGAGCACCGAGCCTGCCCAACCTTACCAGGTTGAATGGTCCCCGTAGCCCTGCCAGTGCAGCGAGGTGGAATAGCCCGCACTGGGCTATGCTGGCGAACCGGGGACACCATTTGTAAGGCTGGTGCCATGTACGCCGGCCCGAGGAGACGCACTGGAGACCAGATGCGTTGGGCCGGCTTCATGACACCCGGCTCGATGCCCAACCTAGCCCTACCAGTGCGGCGAGGTGGAATAGCCCGCACTGGGCTAAGCACGCGTACTGGGACACCGTGCGCTCCACCGCATAACACGGTATCTGTCCAGTACGACGCCCTCTCACTCCACGGTAAGCACGGGGAGTTGGCTCAGGTCTCCTACCCGGCTTTGCCACACGTCGCGTGTGCCCCCCCCCCGAAGAAATTTTTGGGTCTGACTCTCGGGCTCCCAACCGCGTCGCCGCGCTGCCTCCTCATACCAGCGCCTCTCTGCCTTCGCTGCCTCCAACTCCGCCTTGGGACGGCGATATTCCCCTGGCTGAGCCCAGGGTCCCTTGCCGTCCAGGATCTCCTCCCAAGTCCAGGAGTCCTGTGTCTGTTTCTGCTGCTGCTGTCGCTGCCCTTTTCCACTCCGCTTGGTCCTTTGGTGGTGGGTGTTTCTGTAACGATAGTCATTTTCTTCCTCCTCCTCGGACGAGGAGAGGCGAGAAGGATCGGACCAATACGCAGAGTGGTTAGTTTCCATAGTGATTAAATATATAACAAAACAATATGCGATACAAAATAAAAAAATAACTACCGTGACAGTCCCGTGTGGCGAAACACTGACACAAGAACAAACACCCACCAAAACACACGTGAAACCCCGGCTGCCTAAGTATGATTCTCAATCAGGGACAACGATTGACAGCTGCCTCTGATTGAGAATCATACCAGGCCGAACACACAAAATCCCAACATAAAAATCACACATCGACAACCCACCCAACTCACGCCCTGACCATACTAAATAAATACAAAACAAGGGAAAACAGGTCAGGAACGTGACAGAAGGCACATGAGTTCCCTATATATAAAATGTAGGAGTGATTATATGGATGATATGTCTTTGCTGGTCCTGTAGTTTTGATACATCAATGGCCCTGGTACAATATATTAGCCATCCATTTGTTTTTGGTGGACATTTATATAGATATTGTCTGTGTGGTCAGTTCTGTTGCAGAATTGGTAAGTTGTAAAAAAAAAATGAAGGACTTTAAGCAAGTAAAATGGATGCCACAAACATTTGTGAATACTCACCGAATTCCCTTCGGAATCTTAGGAAACTTACCACACCTCTGGCTCCATACATCAAAGGGTAAAAAATTGAAGCCGTCCAATAGGAACTCCTTGGCTGAGGTGAAAGAAATAGAGAAATAGAAAAAAAGCGAGAAACGCTGTTCAAAAGCTTATCCGAGGGGCAATGAAAAACTACTACACAAATTAAATTCAAGCCCTTAAAGCCCACCAATGGAGTGGTGGGACTTCATCAATAAAGAGCTTGGTTGTTTAAAATCATTTAGAGGGATGATACAGATTGGTGATGTGGAAAATGACAATGTTGCTGAGGTCTTGAAAAACTTATTTGCTGAAGCTTGGACAGGAAATACATCCTTCACTGTTTTTCCTCTTCCTAGGCCTGTTGGGGAAGGAGAACTATGCAACATTGGACAAATGAATAAAGCTCTTTTCAAGACTCAGTCCTAAGAAAGCATGTGGTCCAGATGGTTACTCAAGGAATTTTCAGAAGTTCTAGCGCCAGTGGTCACTCACTTTGTTAACACCTCCTATCAACTGGGCTCTGTACCTACAGAGTGGAAGACCGCTAACATCTGCCCCATTCCTAAGGTCTCCAGTCCTGGACAGAAAAATGATTGGAGACGAATCTCTCTGACATCCTGTCTAGGCAAAGTCCAGGAAAGGTTCATTGCCAAGAAGCTCATACCAGTTGATCTTGAAGAATGCAAAAAAACCAGCATGCATACTTGCCTAAACACAGCACAACAAATGTGCTGGTCAGAGCCTCACACACCTGGCTTACAGAGACAGACTCAAAGCAAGCCATAATGGTCCTGGTTCTGCTGGCGGACATGTCAATGGCTTCTGATCGTGTCGACCATGCTAAACTCCTCCAGCATCTGGCCAGTCTGTGTCTGTGTCCAATGTTACTCACCTGGTTTCACAGCTGTACAACAGGGAGAACACAGAGGGTGATAGCAAATGGAATGTACAGCTCATGGCCAGAGGTAACATCTGGGGTCCCAGAGGTTGGGGTCGTCTCGTCTTACCTCTTCCTGCTTCACATGTCCACTCTGAGAGAGTCATCTCTGAGGATACACTGGACATTGGCCTGTCCTGTGCTTTAAGGCTAGCAAACATTGAAAATGGAAGAGGAGGCTAAGCAACTGGAGGAATGGACGACAGAGAACAACATGCTTCTTAATGGGAAGAAGTCTGTCGAACTAAGAATCTGCTTCTCAAAAAATCCTCCGCAACCGGCTCCACTAATACTGGGTGGACAGGCTGTTCCAGTCCTAACAAGCACAAAATACCTTGGCTTCCACTTGGACAACCAACTTAGTGGGAACCAACACATTGACCAGGCAGTGAAAAAGGCTTCAAGGCGTTTCCACTTCCTGACTGTAATGGCAAGAAACTGCTTTCCCGCTGATTACATCTACAGCACTTTGATCCGACCATGCCTGGAGTATGCCAGTGTGTTGCTGGTGGACTGCACAAAGAAGCAGCAAGCTGCACTGGATAGGGTACAGAAAAAGGCAAGCAAGATAATAACAAAAAACAGAGACATCCCACTGACCCTTCCACCACTAACATTCACGGATAGAGCAAGCAGAAGATTGGTCACTGACATGCACCAACCTGACCACCATCTACATGATCTCCTACCACAGAGAAGGGGAGACGGCACTGGCAGAATCCTCCACAACCAGAGCCAACTGTCCATCATTAATGCAAGGACAAATAGACAAAGGTTTTAGCACTGCCATCAGACTTTTTCACAACCAAACAGACTTTTAAACTGTAATTGGTTAGGACATTTTTTAAATGAATGTAGTATACAGTGTTTTTTAAGCCTTTGTCTAAATGTATCTGGTGACTGGTAAATGTCAGTCACCTGGCATTTTTATTTCACCTTTATTTAACCAGGTAGGCAAATTGAGAACACGTTCTCATTTACAATTGCGACCTGGCCAAGATAAAGCAAAGCAGTTCGACACATACAACAACACATAGTTACACATGGAGTAAAACAAACATACAGTCAATAATACAGTGAAAAATAAGTCTATATACAATATGAGCAAGTGAGGTGAGATAAGGGAGGTGAAGGCAAACAAAATATATATATATAAAATAAATAAAAATATAAAAAGGCCATGGTGGCGAAGTAAATACAATATAGCAAGTAAAAAAAAGTAGAGATAGAAATAATGGGGTGCAAAGGAGCAAAATAAATAAATAAATACAGTAGGTAAAGAGGTAGTTGTTTGGGCTAAATTATAGATGGGCTATGTACAGGTGCAGTAATCTATGAGCTGCTCTGACAGCTGGTGCTTAAAGCTAGTGAGGGAGATAAGTGTTTCCAGTTTCAGAGATTTTTGTAGTTCGTTCCAGTCATTGGCAGCAGAGAACTGGAGGGAGAGGCAGCCAAAGGAAGAATTGGTTTTGGGGGTGACCAGAGAGATATACCTGCTGGAGCGCGTGCTACAGGTAGGTGCTGCTATGGTGACCAGCGAGCTGAGATAAGGGGGGACTTTACCTAGCAGGGTCTTGTAGATGACCTGGAGCCAGTGGGTTTGACGACGAGTATGAAGCGAGGGCCAGCCAACGAGAGTGTACAGGTCGCAGTTGTGGGTAGTATATGGGGCTTTGGTGACAAAACGGATGGCACTGTGATAGACTGCATCCAATTTATTGAGTAGGGTTTTGGAGGCTATTTAGTAAATGACATCACCGAAGTCGAGGATTGGTAGGATGGTCAGTTTTACAAGGGTATGTTTGGCAGCATGAGTGAAGGATGCTTTGTTGCGGAATAGGAAGCCAATTCTAGATTTAACTTTGGATTGGAGATGTTTGATGTGAGTCTGGAAGGAGAGTTTACAGTCTAACCAGACACCTAGGTATTTGTAGTTGTCCACATATTCTAAGTCAGAGCCGTCCAGAGTAGTGATGTTGGACAGGCGGGCAGGTGCAGGCAGCGATCGGTTGAAGAGCATGCATTTAGTTTTACTTGTATTTAAGAGCAAATAGAGGCCACGGAAGGAGAGTTGTATGGCATTGAAGCTCGTCTGGAGGGTTGTTAACACAGTGTCAAAAGAAGGGCCAGAAGTATACAGAATAGTGTCGTCTGCGTAGAGATGGATCAGAGAATCACCAGCAGCAAGAGCGACATCATTGATGAATACAGAGAAGAGAGTCGGTCCAAGAATTGAACCCTGTGGCACCCCCATAGAGACTGGCAGAGGCCCGGACAACAGACCCTCCGATTTGACACACTGAACTCGATCAGAGAAGTAGTTGGTGAACCAGGCGAGGCAATCATTAGAGAAACCAAGGCTGTCGAGTCTGCCGATGAGGATGTGGTGATTGACAGAGTCAAAAGCCTTGGCCAGGTCAATGAATACGGCTGCACAGTATTGTTTCCTATCGATGGCGGTTAAGATATCGTTTATGACCTTGAGCGTGGCTGAGGTGCACCCTTGGCCAGCTCTGAAACCAGATTGCATAGCGGAGAAGGTATGGTGGGATTCGAAATGGTCGGTAATCTGTTTGTTGACTTGGCTTTCGAAGACCTTAGAAAGGCAGGGTAGGATAGATATAGGTCTGTAGCTGTTAGGGTCAAGATTGTCCCCCCCTTTGAAGAGGGGGATAACCGCAGCTGCTTTCCAATCTTTGGGAATCTCAGACAACACGAAAGAGAGGTTGAAAAGGCTAGTAATAGGGGTGGCAACAATTTCAGCAGATAGTTTTAGAAAGAAAGGGTCCAGATTATCTAGCCCGGCTGATTTGTAAGGGTCCAGATTTTGCAGCTCTTTCAGAACATCAGCTGACTGTATTTGGGAGAAAGAGAAATGGGGAAGGCTTGGGCGAGTAGCAGAGGGGAGGGCAGTGCTGTTGACCGGGGTAGGGGCAGCCAGGTGGAAAGCATGGCCAGCCGTAGAAAAATGCTTATTGCATTTACCTGTGGCCATGTCTCCCTCTAGTGTTGCCTATGGTAATCCATTTTAAATTTTTAAATGTAATCTTTATTTAACTAGGCAAGTCAGTTAAGAACAAATTCTTATTTACAATGACGGCCTACCCCAGCCAAACCCTAAAACGGACAGCGCTGGGCCAATTGTGCGCCACCCTATGGGACTCCCAATCACGGCCGGTTGTGATAAAGCCTGGAATCAAATCAGTGTGTGTAGATCGGTAAAAAATAAATTAATATTTAATCAATTTTGAAACCAGGCTGAATCACAACAAAATGTGGAATAAGTCAAGTGGTACCCTAGAGGTCAAATGTCAAGGTTCTGTTGACCTGAACATTCCAGAAATGTGTCTGATTGATAGCTGTGAATCTAGGCTAAGCTTTCCAATTATATATGATTAAAGGGTATACGTGAGCAATAACTTGTTGTATACTAACATTGTTTGTCATAGGGCAATACACAAAAAACATCAAATCTTATGTAAATATGAATCCATGACTATGATGAAATAATCACTAACCTCGAACCACCCACCGACCACCCACCCTCCCCGGTCAAGCCACCGGCCCCTTCTAGGCGGAGTGAAGATGATGATGAAGAGCAGGACCTGAACAAGACCCTGGGGGTGCAACTCTTCCAGCAGATTCTCCACCCACCAGCCCGTGGACCCCCAGAGAAACACCGTGCCTACAACGAGGAAGACTTTGAGTGTGAGCCACCAATGTTTACTTGTTAACCTTCATATCTATTAAATCACTGTTTTATGTACCATAGAAAGAGTATCAGTTACCGTGTACAGCTTGACATAACATTCTGGTTGGAAGTAGTATTGAGTATGGGCCGTGCCTGTCCATCAAAAATGTATCTTTCTTCAGCTTTTGATGCCCATTTAAAAGACAGACAACGCTGCTCAACAAATATCTCAATGCAGACAAGGAAGTGCGTCACCAAATGACGACTTGACCAAACATGGTTTATTTCTCCTGTCTGCAGACCACCGCCACTCCTCCCACCACATCCACCACCCACTGTCCAAACTACCCCCAGAAAGGAGGAAGAAGAGCAAGAAGAAGGAAGCGGGATGGAGGAGAGGATCCGGGACTGGCGGAGCACCCAACATAGAGGAGGGCGAGGAAGAAGAGGAGGCAGACGAGCCCTACAGCCAGAACGATGGAGAGGGGGGGCAGACCACCACACCCACACCTGCTACAGACACGGACACACATAACGAGGGTGTGCAGGTAGAGTTGCAAGCTTATAATGGTTTACATTATAGAGGTTTATAGTATACACTGTATTTGTTATAGTATATTAGTTTTATAGTATACACGCATACATATAGTACATACTGTACACACACACTCAGCTACTTTTCTTTTTGATTAGGTAGGCCTCTTCCTCATTGACCCCAATCTTTCCTCTCTGTAGTTCTTCGTGTCTGAGGATGACCCTGCCAGTGTCACTCCTTCCCCCACGCACAGCAAGGCTGGCAGTGCCACCCTTCCCAGACGCCTCACCATCGTACCTGAGACTGCCCTGGGTACCAACCTGCCAGAGGATGCCACACCCACGGAGTAAGTGAGAACGATGCACACAAGCACACATACACATAAACACATGCACAGACTGACATACCAACACCACACACACACACACACACACACACACACACACACACACCATGGAGACCATGTGCTTGATGAATTTGATCCCATTTCATCTATTCCGCTCCAGCCACTACCACGAGCTTGTCCTCCCCAATTAAGGTGCCACTAACCTCCTGTGACACACACACAAACTGATAAAGCAATTTACACACATTTTCAAACACATGCATAGAGTTAAGCGTGTGCACAGAGAAACACACAGTCACAGTACTTTATCTGTTTGCCTGCCTGTCCATCCGTCTGTCTAATTACTTGTACGTCATCATCGTTGTCCCAGTGAGCCAGTGGGCTCAGTGTTGGCCCCCAACAAAGGGAGGAATAGCCTATCCTCCGGCCCCTCCCAGGAGTCCCACAACCCCTCCACACGGGGCTCCACGCCTCCCTCCTCCTCCGCCTCCTCTTCCTCCTCCAGGACACCGCCCCCTGGCAGCCGCAGCTACGACCTGCAGGAGCGCCGGCGCTCGGGCAACATGACGGGCGGGCAGCAGGAGCGCCACCAACGCCAGGCCACCGACGACAGCGAGGCCCAGATGCTGGGGTCCGCCGACCTGGATGGCATCAAGAGTGAGTTCTAATCAATGAGTCAGTCAGTCAGTCTACAAATCATTCAATCAATAAATATAATTTTTCCGACCTAGAACCCCAAAGATCAAGCAGTACCACGTGGCAGGGAACAACTATCTGGAAAGAGGAAAACTTTACAGGAACTATACTCAGAGGGGTACGATTTTTGGAGCATAGAATTACATCATGTAATTTTTTTAATTAAATAATTGCATTTCCATGACACAGGGGGCTGATTCACACTTTAATGTGACATAATAGCAGCATGTCATGACTAAACTGTTTTCAGCATGATTTCAATAACTTCACAGGGGATTCATTTTAGTATTACTATGACATCATTGCAGCAACTTTTAAATGACTTTACAGGAGACTAAATGTATATATTACTGTGACATCATTGCAGAATTTTTTCCATGACTTCACAGAGGATGAACTTTGATATTACTGTGACATCATTGCAGCATTATTCCCATGACTTCACAGAGGATGAACTTTGATATTACTGTGACATCATTGCAGCATTATTTCCATGACTTCACAGAGGATGAACTTTGATATTACTGTGACATCATTGCAGCATTATTCCCATGACTTCACAGAGGATGAACTTTGATATTACTGTGACATCATTGCAGCATTATTCCCATGACTTCACAGAGGATGAACTTTGATATTACTGTGACATCATTGCAGAATTTCCAGGCCTACACAGGAGATTAACTTTGATATTACCGTGACATCATTGTAGCATTATTTCTATGACTTTACCTGGGATTAACTTTGATATTACTGTGACATCATTGTAGCATTATTTCTATGACTTTACCTGGGATTAACTTTGATATTACTGTGACATCATTGCAGCATTTTGATGACTACACAAGGGAATACTCTGAGTTGGTGTTCATTTCATAAGAAATGAACAAACATTCTTTCCCATTGACCCCAATTGTGAAAAAGCCAACTTCGTCTTAATTTTTTTTGTAATACAGAATAATAAAACATATCTAGAAGCTGCTGTGTTATTAAATGTAAATGTTACCAGATCAAAAATCCCGACCTCCGGTTCGCTATGCTCCCACATAGGGAAATAGAGCCTGCAAGAAGAGCCCTGTGGCTTCAGGCTATTCAGCGTGGGAGAGTGGGAAATTGTGGGGACCCAGTGTCCATGTAGGCTACTACTTAAATGTAGTTTGGTAATTGACTAAAACAAGCAGACGACAAGAAAATTGCGTTTGAAAGAGTTTTTTGCTGAGAGCCAATGGGGTAACCAAGGTAACCATTGGATGTTTTCCCCACAGGTGGGCGGGGCGGCAACTTTCTATTTAGTACTGACTGGGACTATACCTTTGATATTACTTTGACATCATAGCAGCATAATTTCAATGACTTCCCATATGTAAGAATGCAAGAATGAGGTCATAGTAAAATCTGAAGTTATATCACACCACTGTGTGGTCATAGAAGTTCTACAGTACTATGATGTCACAAAAATGCCATGTTAATCTATAGGGTATTTGTCCGTAACTTTCATGGTTGACCTATCCAAATGAAATCATCACTAGGAAGAAACAATGAAAGAATGTTGTTCAATAATGACTTGACCAAGACATGTTTTAGTATCTGTATTGTCCTTACCCTTATGGAAAGCTTACAAAACCTTGATATTTAGACACATATTTAGACCATTCTCCACAGTCAATTTGCAATTGTTATCTTAAATCTGATCCTAATACGGAATTTATTGTTCTGTGTACAAGAAAACAAGGCCGTCCATCCCACATGCTCAGTGTGCACCGTTGGAATGTGAACATTTTCCAAAGAGCCCATAGCTGCCCACCACCGGAGTTCTTTTCCAGTTTTCCATTGTTTGTTTCATGTTCAGATAAAAGTCTGTGAGCGTGTGTGTGACGTGTGCCCATATGTCATTCTTTGGAAAACAATCATTCATTTTGGAAGCATGGTTTGGTTCTGTGTTTTGAAAGTCAAAACGTTGCAACTGCGCTTGTCTTTGAGTCAGAGGCAATTTCTTTGTGAGTATCACTGACATCATATACAATTACATAATTATTATATTGCTATAACTTATAATAGAATATGCAAGTTTGTCATTCAGATCAACATGTTAAAAATGTGTTTCAACGGTTTGCTAACCATTATCTTCATGTGATCGCCATGAATTTGCCTATATTTGAGCTATGTGACGTGAGTGAAGAAATGTTGGCTCGTTGATGATGGTGGGGTTAGTCTTGACAAATGTTAATTTGTTTTCTTTGGGTTTTAAAACCTTAGTCTCACAATGATTCCCTGGAAAGCTTTCCTATTGCTAAGCCAATTGTGAAATGTTATTAAAAGTACTCCTGTGGGAATCTGAGTGTGTTCTCACCGAGTGTGTTCCCACTGTACACTGCAGGTGGCAAAACTAGTTGCAATGACGTTATTCTGAAGTCTTTTGTGACGTCATGGTTTGAATGTAATAGGAGGTATTTTAGACATAATTTCAGTGACCACAAAAATACATATTTAACTGTTTGTAACCTGGTCAGAAAACCCAAATATGGTGTCTTTCCCAAATATTTGATGTTGTCGTGAAAAAAGACGGCTTTACCTCATCTGATGACTCAACAAGGAGAAAATCAGTTTGGGACCAGAAAATAACTTTCTCTCTATTTTTCTCTTTCCCATCTCTCTTTCTCTCTGTCCCCATGTTCCTTAGGTCACAGGTTCGAGGATGTGCCTGCGGTGCACCGTCACCTGGTCAGGAAGAGCAACAAGGGTCAGGTGGTGCACATCAACAAGGACCACAAGGAGCCTAGTGCCCACTGCTGCAAGTTGGACCGTACCCCACATGAGGTGGGTACCATGTGTAACGGATGTGAAATGGCTAGCTAGTTAGCGGGTGCGCGCTAGTAGCATTTCAATCAGTTACGTCACTTGCTCTGAGACTTAAGTAGTGTTGCCCCTTGCTTTGCAAGGGCCTCGGCCTTTGTGGAGCGATGGGTAACGAACGCTGCTTCGTGGGTGACTGTTGTCGATGTGTGCAGAGGGTCCCTGGTTCGCGCCCGTGTCGGGGCGAGGGGACGGTTTAAAGTTATACTGTTACATTGATGCTGTTGACCCGGATCACTGGTTGCTGCGGAAAAGGAGGAGGTTGAAAGGGGGGTGAGTGTAACGGATGTGAAATGGCTAGCTAGTTAGCGGGTGCGCGCTAGTAGCATTTCAATCAGTTACGTCACTTGCTCTGAGACTTAAGTAGTGTTGCCCCTTGCTTTGCAAGGGCCGTGGCTTTTGTGGAGCGATGGGTAACGCTGCTTCGTGGGTGACTGTTGTCGATGTGTGCAGAGGGTCCCTGGTTCGCGCCCGTGTCGGGGCGAGGGGACGGTTTAAAGTTATACTGTTACACATGGAACAAGAGGATAATGAGTTTAATGGGCAGTGATTTTGGCCCAATTCCATGTTTTGCTACCACTTCACCGGAATGGTCTATCGTAGACTTACATAACATTGTTGTATGCTATTACACTTCATTTGACCCCCGCTGGTGTAGGCCAGTAGTGTTACTGCTGGTTATAAGTAGCAGGCAGTGACGTGAGTAGCACATGTCAAGTTGTTTTGATGATGGAGAGTTTGGGTTCAGAAGTCAATGTCTCACCTGTACAATAACTCCCTGCTTTGGTACTTAAGTCAGTCAGGGAAAGGTGAGACGTTAAAAATGAACTTAGGGACACCTTTCACATGCCACAGGAAAAAGAGGAGAGGTAACACGACACAAGGGGCTCTAGGACGTAAGCGAGGGAGTTAAGTTTGTTGTATTAGGGTAGCTAGGTAGACATAACTCTCTTCTGCGTGTGTGTGTGTGTGCGCGTGCGGGTGTGATAGAGTGAACGTAAAACAATGGACAGACCATTTCACATGCGCTCTCTTGTTGAGCCAGTAACTGTGTGTGTGTGTGTGTGTGTGTGTGTGTGTGTGTGTGTGTGTGTGTGTGTGTGTAAGGTAAGCCTGCCCTATTAGATTTGTCAGTATCTCTGCTTCTCACTCACCCAGCCAGTGCTTGAGTATCGGTCCACCTCGCGTTTGGACAGAATGGTTCGCTTGGAGTTCATGGGTCGTATGGCACGGCACCAGAAGGTAGGGTCGTTTTGAACCAGTACAACCTGGTTTTAGCCCGGGTAACTTTGGATTTGCTGTGTTAGCCTTCAGATTGGTTTGGACTGCAGTTACTTACCTTCTAACACCACACCTATACAGCATGTTGTGTTTGTAGACACTTGATGCATGCTGGATGCTGCCATAATATCTTCATGCACCTTTTTTTAACGTGTTATTGTTGTTCGTGGGAGCTTAGTCTGGTTGATACACCACTTGTTTGTGATGTGGAAACTTTTTGATTTCTTGTTGGTCTCAGAGTAATAACACTAGAAACACTAATAAGTATGGCCCAATGTACTACATTTATTTTGGTTATTGCGACACATGAGTTGGAACTCACCTAAACTGGGAAAATGTGTGTGTGACTTTCTAAACCCCCCTGTTCGTCTCCAGAAAGACCCCGTGTTCCACCCAAATGTTTGCTGTGTATTGTGTCTGGGGTGTTAGGAAGAAAAAAAAGAAGAATTTCTATCCGAAGTTGGATTCGAGATGAGGTGGTTTCTAGATTAGATGTTTCAGATCAGTACTACTGTGTACTATAAAGAATAGTGTTGGGCACAAACATCGATAATTCATTTGATATCGATTTGTCATTCCTGTTAAGCTACTGTATTATGTAAAAAGGAGTAGTGAGAAACCATCTCACAGACCTTCGCACAGGCTCTCAACTTGGTATGTGTGATTGCCTGCTGATGGGCCATTGTTTTCAAACTGGTAGGGATATGTTAAAAGACTTCAAAAACATTCACACCTGGCCCAATGGACAATCAGGAAATATATATATATATATATATATATATATATATATAATATATTGATATATATATATATATAATATATTGATATCGTATAAAAAAAAATCTCCCAGGTGTTTGTGGAGCTGAACGAGTTGGTGATGGATAAGAACCAGGAGTTGCAGTGGCGGGAGACGGCCCGCTGGATCAAATTTGAGGAGGACGTGGAGGAGGAGACGGACCGCTGGGGCAAACCCCACGTTGCCTCGCTCTCCTTCCGTAGTCTTCTGGAGCTCCGCAAGACCATCTCCCACGGTGAGAGAAAGAGGGGAAAGTGAGGAAAGAAAGGGCGGAAGGGAGGGACTAGGTGGGAATAAATAGGGCGAGGGGGGGAGAAGGAGTTGGGAAAGGAGAGGGTGAAAGAGGAAGGGGAGTGGGTGAGTTAGGAAAAGAGAAAAATGAGTGATAAAGAGAGAGGGTAGGAAGAGATTGGGGAGGAAGGGAAGAAAAGGGAGGAATAAATACAAATCGAGGGATGAGAAAGGCAAGAGAAGGAAGTAGCGTTTGTGGCATTAAAGGGACACATTGGGGGGTGTTTTTTAGGTGCTGTGCTGCTGGACCTGAACCAGCACACCTTGCCTGGCATTGCCCATCAGGTGGTGGAGCAGATGATAATCTCTGACCAGATCAAAGTGGCGGACCGGGCCAATGTCCTCAGAGCCCTACTACTCAAACACAGGTATGTCTTTTTTTCTTGCTGTATGCAATCCTTTATCTACCCTGCTACCTACGGTATTCACAGTGTTTATATACTGTACATCATTGGTACTTCTACACAAACTCAGTTCAGGCGTTCTCTCTCTCCTCTTCTCTGCCCGCAGTCACCCGAGCGACGAGAAAGAACACAGCTCTTTCACGCAGAACATCTCTGCCGCCAGCCTGGCCTCCCTGATGGTGAACCACCACAGCAGCAGCAACCACATAGGCCAAGCCGAGCCCTCTGTCACTGAACCCGTCATGGGTGGAGGAGAGGCCGCCTGCATCCTTCCAGACACCCGCATTGACATGGAGAAGAGCGAGGTCTTCACTTGAAAGTGTGGCTGTGTTTTTGGGAGTGTGTGGGGTTGAGTTTGTCCGTGTGTGCAGGATGTTTGTGAGTCTGAGCGTTTTTGTGAGCTCTGTTTGTGTAATAGTGTGTTGTTTGAGTTGTGTTTCTGGGTGGGTGTGTGCATTCATCTTTATCCACTTGTCTAGGTGATTGTTTATGGTTTTTTTTGTCTGAGTGTGTGTGGGTTTTTGTTGTCTAAACTACGTTTTCTTCTACAGAAAGACAATCCGCCCAAATTGGGCATGCACAGGTCCAAGTCCAAACATGAGCTCAAGTTGCTGGAGAAGATTCCGGAAAATGCAGAGGCCACCGTCGTCCTCGTAGGTATGCCTTACTATTCAAATAAAATAAAATGTTATTTGTCACATGCTTCGTAGACAAGCTGGTCAGCGCGTGCTTTGAGTACGTGTCCTGGTAATCAGTCTGCTGCCTTGTGAATGTTAACCTGTTTAAAGGCCGTACTCACATCGGCTACGGAGAGCGTGATCACACATTCGTCCGGAACAGCTGGTGCTCTCATGCATGTTTCAGTGTTGCTTGACTCGAATCATTAAAGTTCAATAACATTTAATAACTGTCTCTCGCAGGCACCGTGGCCTTCCTGGAGCAGCCATCCATGGCATTTGTGCGTCTGCAGGAAGCTGTGCTGCTGGAGTCTGTGCTGGAGGTGCCCGTCCCTGTACGTTTCCTCTTCCTTCTAATGGGCCCGCCCATCGCTAACATCGACTACCACCAGATCGGCCGCTCTATCTCCACACTTATGTCTGACAAGGTGAGTTAACCGTTGGGTAACCCATACTGCCCTGTGTGGCTCAGTTGGTAAGAGCGTGGCACTAGCAACACAAAGATTGTTGCTTCAACTCTCACAGGGAACACATACAAAAAATGTATGCACTCACTGTCCTGTAAATCACTTTGAATAACTCTGATAAGTGGCATATATTATTGTTATTATTTTTCCGCAGCACTTCCACGAGGCGGCGTACCTGGCGGACGAGCGGCAGGACCTGCTGAACGCCATCAACAGCTTTTTGGACTGTAGCATTGTGCTGCCGCCGTCTGAGGTTGGCAGCGATGAGCTGCTTCGCTCGGTGGCCCGCTTCCAGAGAGAGATGCTCCACAAGAGAGAGGAGCAGCAGGGCAAGAAGCTCAAGGTCAAAGAACCCAAGAGCCCAAATGATAAAGGTAATAGAGACAGGCATACACTGATACACTCAGATGTGCACAGACATATACTACAGAGAGGAACCAAAGGGCAAACTACTGGCCAAAAAGCCCAAAGGTCCCATGGACAAGGGTGACAAAGACACGTACTGGAGGAAGGAGCTTGAGGGCTAACTGACCAGCAAATAACCCTCTCCCTCCCTCTCCCTCAGCTCTGCAGGCGCCCTTCAAACCTGGGGATGACCCTCTGCGCCGGTCGGGCCACCTGTTTGGGGGGCTGATCAATGACGCCGCACGGCGCTACCCCAAATATGCCAGTGACTTTCGTGATGCACTCAACCCCCAGTGCATGGCTGCTATCATCTTCATCTACTTCGCTGCTCTGTCGCCCGCTGTCACCTTTGGAGGACTGCTGGGTCAGTCACTCAGAGCCCCATTGGGGGAGGGAAGAATGGAGGGGAGGAGGGAAAGAAGAGAGACAACTACTAAATAGAAATGAAGCTTAAAAGAGGGATAGAGTCTATCTGTATCATTTCGAGTTGGTATTCACTTTCTCCATCCCTTCCTCTCTTCTTCTTCTTCTAGGTGAGAAAACGGGGGGGTTGATTGGCGTGTCGGAGCTGATCATCGCCACGGCGATGCAAGGGGTCATCTTTTCCCTCCTGGGGGCACAGCCTCTGCTGGTGGTGGGCTTCTCTGGACCCCTCCTGGTTTTTGAGGAGGCCTTCTACTCAGTGAGCAACTACCCCAATTCTTCCATTCTGTTACTCCCCCTTCTCCCCAAATTGTGTTCACTCCCCTGGCAAGGATTTACAAGTAATAAACTGGTTTCAAAATTACTGGATTCCCAGTTGAAGGATTTCCTTCTTATTCCTTCCTAATTCTAGAAATCTTTTAACTGGAAAAAACTATGAACTTTGGGAACGTTTCAGCAATTTTGCAACCCTAGCTGGTGCAAGGAATATGGTTGCAATGTGTGCATGATAATGTCCCTTTCTGAACATAACCCAGAGTTTCCTCGTGGTTCTGTATTACAGTTCTGCAATGCCAACCACATAGAGTACCTGACAGGCCGGGTGTGGATTGGCTTCTGGCTGGTGCTCATCGTGGTCATCATAGTGGCCTTTGAAGGCAGCTTTCTGGTCCGCTTCGTCTCGCGCTTTACCCAGGAGATCTTCTCCTTCCTCATCTCCCTCATCTTCATCTACGAGACCTTCTCGAAACTGGGCAAGGTGAGGTTTAGAGGCGGAGCGCCCTTTAACACTGGGCTGGAGCTGATTGGGCTTGCTTGTCCACTGGCCTACAAGTTCGTAGCTTTTCATTGCTAGCATACCGCTGCATGCATTATGACTCCGTCGAGAGCATTTGAAACGGAAGTCATCTATCGCACGCCTGACACAGATGAAATGGTGCAGGAATGCATGCGACTCATGAGAAAACTGTCTGTCTGTCTGTCTGTCTAAAAACCCACCCAGATCTTTCAAGAGCATCCTCTCCAACGCTGTTACCTGGTCAACGACACATGGACATCATCATCATGCAACAACACTGTGGTTGGCGTGCCTGGCAAGGTGGTGGGGGAGCCCAACACAGCCCTCCTGACGTTGGTCCTAATGTCCGGAACGTTCTTCATTGCGTTCTACCTGCGCAAGTTCAAGAACAGTGCCTTTTTCCCAGGCAAGGTAAGTACAGTAAGCCTGGGCTGCCTGACCAGAGCCATACAGTATTGGCCCTTAAAAAATACTTATTCAAAATGCATTAAAGGTGCACTATGCAGAAATTGCTCTGCCATTTCCTGGTTGATAAAATTCTAATAGTTCACCTAATTTCAGTTTATGTGACAAAATAAGCAAGTATAGTGTAGAGAATCATTGTACCATCTAAACTGCTGTGAAATATATTTTCCATAACCCCAAATATATATATTTTTTTCAAGTGTTTGAAGTTGGTGTACAAAACTGAAAGTAAACGACACAGAAACGAAACTTAAGACTGGAAGCATAGAAATAGTGAACATAAAACAGATCTACCGCTTCTTAGACATGCTTTTGATAACAATGACTGATCTATGTATATTTTGTCGGGTCGCCCAAAAGGTTACATATTGCAGCTTTAATGCGTGTGGCAGAGCATGTGGCAGTAAGCAACAATGTTCTATTCAATCTGACTTGTGCATGTTCTTTGTCTCAGCTCCGTAGGATGATTGGAGACTTCGGGGTTCCCATCGCGATTCTCATCATGGTGTTGGTGGACTACAGCATAAAAGACACCTACACCCAGGTGAGATATAGGTCAAGATCAAATGTCAAGAGAGCAATCAGAAGTGAGAATAGCCCAGGCTAACCTTTTTCCCTTTGACCACTCCACCCTATTCAGAAGCTAAACGTCCCCACAGGCTTCTCGGTGACCAGTCCTGAAAAGCGGCGGTGGCTGATCCCCCCACTGGGCTCGGACGGACAGTTCCCTGTCTGGATGATGGCCACCAGCATCTTACCTGCCCTGCTCGTCTTCATCCTCATCTTCATGGAGACACAGATCACCACGTAAAGCCGGGTGTACACTACAAGGCCATGATTTAGCTGTCCCAGATAAGTTTTTGAAGTCGGAGACAAAATCCCCACGTCGTTGCTTACACAGGGCGCGCGGCTGTCACCGATGCTTGTTTAATATGAACGGGTCAGAGACGCAATCTGAGGGATACTGATCTCGTCTTTGAGCAGTCCCAAACGTCCTAATATTTTCAAACATGTTTGATTTTATCAGCAAAAAAATCTGCAATGCTCTCGTAGTGTGAGATGTGCACATTATAGAGTAATACAACCCGTTACCTCTGCACCCCCATCTTACATATTATAGAGTAATACAACCCGTTACCTCTGCACCCCCATCTTACATATTATAGAGTAATACAACCCGTTACCTCTGCACCCCCATCTTACATATTATAGAGTAATACAAGTACTCTCTCTCCCTACCCCCTCACTATTTCTCTCCTTCACTCAATCCCTCTCCCTCCATGTTCCTCTCTTTTTAAACACTCTTTCTCTCTTTGGTCTATCTCCTTCCGTCAGGCTGATAGTCAGTAAGAAGGAACGGATGCTGTTGAAGGGCTCCGGCTTCCACCTGGACCTGCTCATCATCGTGGTCATAGGTGGGGTTTCGGCCCTGTTCGGTCTGCCCTGGTTGGCCGCCGCCACCGTGCGTTCTGTTACTCACGCAAACGCCCTTACCGTCATGAGCAAGGCGGTGGCCCCCGGCGACAAGCCCCGTATCCATGAAGTGAAAGAGCAGAGGGTGACGGGCTTCCTCGTAGCGCTGTTTGTCGGTAGGCATGACCCCTCTAACTTAGGACTAAATCGAGAGTAGGGTCGCAAAATTCCAGAAACTTTCCCAAAATGCACAGGTTTTCCAAAAATCACATTTTCACATGTGAAATAGTTGTTTTCACATGTTGGGTTAAGATTTCAGTAGAATAACATGTTTTCAATCACATGAAAACTCCATGTGAAAATGGCACTTTAACATGTGGAATTGCAAATTCCCATGTGGGGTTGAGATAATGTTCGCCTCACGTGAAAAGATGGTGTTAACATGTTGCATTAGCAATATTTCCACCGTTGGAATTAGGGTGACCACATCTAAAAAGGTCAAATGTGGAACAAGGGAAAGATTTTGCAGGACATTCGAGAAAAAAACGGTCCTACCTGGCCCCAACCTAATGTATAATGTCTGGGTCCATCAGACGGGTTGCATAGTAGAGCTTTACAAGGAAGTGGCCCCTGGCGACAAGCCCCGTATCCAGGAATTTCCCAAAATGCACAGGTTTTACAAAAATCCTGGTTGTAGGATCTCCCTGGAATTAGGAGGGAATAAGCAGGGAGAGGGTCCTCCAACTGTGAATCCTTCAACCAGGATTTCTGGAAGACCTGGGAAGTTCGGGAACGGTTCTGGAGTTTTACAACCCTACAAAAAAAACACATGTCAAATTTGCAGTTTCATATGTGAAATATCTGTTTCACCTTTATTGAATTTAGAGTTCACATGTTAACACCACCTTTTCAAATGTGAGCAGAATAACATGTTTTCACCTCACAAGTGAATTACAGTTTCACATGTGAAATTTCACATGTGAAAATCAGATATGCACTTTCACAAATGTAAAAAAAACTTTGTGTGAATATCTGACTTTCACATGTGGAATTGCATTTTCACATGTGAAAAAAAATCATGTGTCTAAATGTAATTTGCGGTTTCACATGTAAGAATCCTCCACGTGAAAATCTCATGTGGAGTTGAAATAATGATATTCTTCTCACATGCGAAAAGATGGTGTTAGTTTGTTGCAGTAGCAATGTTTCCACCGTTGGAATTAGGGTGACCACATCTGGGAAAAAAACTAATGCGGGACAAGGGAGCGATTTTGCGGGACATTCGAGGAACAGTGGACAGAACTTTATTTTGGGGGGCAGGTTAATGGAGCACATTCAAATGGCGACATAGTTCTGCACTGTTTGTTAAGGGCTTGTAAGTAAGCATTTCACAGTAAAGTCTACACTTGTTGTATTCGGTGCAGGTGACAAAGTTTGATTTGATAGTTCTGCTGTTTGAAGGCCACTGCCTGTTAAACAGGTAATATTTGCTACATCCATTTTTGGATTACTCATTTATTCTTGAAGAATATAATGTATAAATGCCTCATGAGCTTAGTTCAACTGTTGTAACCCATTAGAACCCAAAATATTAGCTTGATTTAAGCCAAAGTAAATGTAAACAAACACGTGTATATAGCCTTAAAACATGGTTAAAAATGTCATTTTTATATAATGGATGGTCAGTCCTTGTATCCATAGCATAGTCAATGGATTAGTGTGTTTGCATTTCTCCAGCCCCATCCCTCAGCTTTTTATCGAAACTGGCGGGGACAGTGGCGATTTTATCATGTGAATCTTGGTGGGGAAAACAAAACAAAAAAATGTAGACGCACGCCAGCAGAGCCACTACACAACACTAAACAATACATTAAATGCACTATAACGGTGAAAAACAGTGTCCACAAACTGTTGGAGCCAACATAAAGCTGTCCCAACATCAGAGGTTTCTTTTCAGCACCATGGAGTGAATCCTTACCACAGCTACATCTGGCTATCAGCAGTATTAATTCAGACTCATTTATTGCCTTTTCAACAAACATAGCTGACAATTAGATGTACAAACTACAACACTGTCATGACGTGGCCCTTGCTGGGTGTAGATCGTGGCTCCCCCCCTCACCTCTCTGCTAAACCAGGTTTAGTACCTCAGGTCATAAATACAGGTTAGAACCTACCATGCAGTATTCAGAGAGAGAGAACGAAGGACTTCACTTCGCCAAACTCCTAAATCCCCAAAATGGGAGAATTAAACATTCGTTCTAGTTTTGAGAATGTGGGAATGATCCGTGGAAACTTAAGGGATAGTTATGTTGAGTTTCATTTGGTGATCTCATGAAGGACAGGAAACACACATAACGGTATCTCTTAAAGTGTACATTTCCCAGCTGTCAGGTTTGCATCTAAATATTGTGAAACTTATGTGATTAAACATGCAACTATTTATTAAAAGATGTAATGTGATGTTAACCTGTCTGGCCGAGGCGTTCCGCTAGCGGAACTCCTCCCACATTCCACTGAAAAGGCAGAGCGCGAAATTCAAAAAATATTTTTTTGAAATATTTAACTTTCACACATTAACAAGTCCAATACAGCAAATGAAAGATACACATCTTGTGAATCCAGTCAACATGTCCGATTTTTAAAAATGTTTTACAGCGAAAACAGCACGTATATTTATGTTAGCTCACCACCAAATACAAAGAAGGACAGACATTTTTCACAGCACAGGTAGCATGCACAAAGCCAACCTAACTAACCAAGAACCAACCAAACTAACCAAGAAACAACTTCATCAGATGACAGTCTTATAACATGTTACACAATAAATCTATGTTTTGTTCGAAAAATTTGCATATTTGAGGTATAAATCAGTTGTACATCGCAGCTACCATCACAGCTACCGTCAAAAATAGCACCGAAGCAGCCAGAGTAATTATAGAGACCAATGTGGAATACCTAAATACTCATCATAAAACATTTCTGAAAAATGCATCGTGTACAGCAAATGAGAGACAAGCATCTTGTGAATCCAGACAATATTTCAGATTTTTTAAGTGTTTTACAGCGAAAACACATTATAGCATTATATTAGCTTACTACAATAGCCTACACACAACCGCATTCATTCATCAAGGCACGTTAGCGATAGCAATAGGCACGTTAGCGTTAGCGAATAAACCAGCAAAAGATATCAATTGTCACTAACCTTCATAAACCTTCCTCAGATGACAGTCCCATAACATCAGGTTATACATACACTTATGTTTTGTTCGAAAATGTGCATATTTAGAGCTGAAATCAGTGGTTATCCATTATGCTAATGTAGCTTCTTTTTCCCAGAATGTGCGGATATTTCTATTAGACTCTCACCTATTCTGACCAAATAGCTATTCATAAACATTACAAAAAAATACATGTTGTATAGGAAAGGATAGATCCATTAGTTCTTAATGCAATCGCAGTGTTAGAATTCAAAAAATATCTTCATTAAGACATAAGGCTTATGTTATAGCGAGAGAGTGGCCAAAACCGGGGCGCAAAACTACTAGTATACAGTTCGACAGATATATGAAATAGCATCATAAAATGTTTCTTACTTTTGGTGATCTTCCATCAGAATGTTGGACAAGGGGTCCTTTGTCCAGAACAGTCGTTGTTTGGATTTAGAACATCGTTTTTCCCTCTTGAATTAGCAAGCACACTGGCTAAGTGGCGCGAAGCTCTCCTTTCTGAAAAAAGGCACACAACGCAACACGCCTAACGTCCCGAATAAATTTCAAAAATCTAATAAAACTATATTGAAAAAACATACTTTACGATGATATTGTGACATGTATCAAATAAAATCAAAGCCGGAGATAGTAGTCGCCTATAACGACGGCATTTCAAAAGGCAATTCCAGGTCCATCTGCGCGCTCTCCAGAAAACAGGAAATTGATGACTCGTCGTGCCAAGAGGATATATTCCACCTATTCTCTCACATCCTCTTGACATCTAGGGGAAGGTGTATGACGTGCATGTATACTCATACGTGTCATGCCCATTTATAGGCAGGCCCTTGAACAGAGCATAATTTTCAGACTTTCCACTTTCTGGTCAGAAAGTGTGCTGCCAAATGAGTTCTGTTTTACTCAGAGACAAAATTCAAACGGTTTTAGAAACTAGAGAGTGTTTTCTATCCAATAGTAATAATAATATGCATATTGTACGAGCAAGAATAGAGTACGAGGCCGTTTAAATTGGGCACGTTTTTCCCCCATAGTGTAAATAGCGCCCTCTATCCTCATCAGGTTTTAACTAACCTCCAGACGAGCTTCAATGCCATACAACTCTCCTTCCGTGGCCTCCAACTACTCTTAAACGCAAGTAAAACTAAATGCATGCTATTCAATCGATCACTGCCCGCACCTGATCGCCCGTCCAGCATCACTACTCTGGACGGCTTTGACTTAGAATACGTGGACAACTACAAATACCTAGGTGTCTGGTTAGACTGTAAACTCTCCTTCAAGACTCACATTAAGCATCTCCAATCCAAAATTAAATCTAGAATTGGCTTCCTATATCACAACAAAGCATCTTTCACTCATGCTGCCAAACATACCCTCGTAAAACTGACCATCCTACCGATCCTCGACTTCGGTGATGTCATCTATAAAATAGCCACCAACACTCCATTCAACAAACTGGATGCAGTCTATCACAGTGCCATCCGTTTTGTCACCAAAGCCCCATACACTACCCACCATTGCGACCTGTACGTTCTCGTTGGTTGACCCTCGCTTCATACTTGTCGCCAAACCCACTGGCTACAAGTTATCTACAAGTCTCTGCTAGGTAAAGCCCCACCTTATCTCAGCTCACTGGTCACCATAGCAGCACCCACTCGTAGCACGCGCTCCAGCAGGTATATCTCACTGGTCACCCCCAAAGCCAATTCCTCCTCTGGTCGTCTTTCCTTCCAGTTCTCTGCTGCCAATGACTGGAAAGAACTGCAAAAATCTCTGAAGCTGGAAACACATCTCCCTCACTAGCTTTAAGCACCAGATGTCAGAGCAGCTCACAGATTACTGCACCTGTACATAGCTCATCTATAATTTAGCCCAAACAAATACCGCTTCCCCTACTGTATTTATTTATCTATTTTGCTCCTTTGCACCCCATTATTTCTATTTCTACTTTGCACATTCTTCCACTGCAAATCTACCATTCCAGTGTTTTACTTGCTATGTTGTATTTACCCTGCCACCATGGCCATTTTTTGCCTTTACCTCCCTTATCTCACCTCATTTGCTCACATTGTATATAGACTTATTTTTTTACTGTATTATTGACTGTATGTTTTGTTTTACTCCATGTGTAACTCTGTGTTGTTGTATGTGTCAAATTGCTATGCTTTATCTTGGCCAGGTCGCAGTTGCAAATGAGAACTTGTTCTCAACTAGCCTACCTGGTTAAATAAAGGTGAAATCAAATTAAATGTAAAAAAATTGTCTACCAAGCCGTCATATCGGCTTAGCCCACCAGGGACTTTTCTACCACTGTTAGTAACCAATATCTGCTGTTTTTTTGCGATGTATTTCTGTGATTATTTAGTTAGTTAGGATATAATGAATTAAGCCAGTTTGTATATTCCTGATTCATAATTTACGCTTCGGTTTGTGCAGATAACCAAGAATATTACGACGTTCAGATGAGGCTGATAGAAGGTAAAGAATAATTAATGATTGACTGCTATTGATATGAAAGATCTTCAGATTTTTAAGAGTGGATTAGGGCGATAGCCGCTCTATATAAACTAATGCTTCTGTGGTGCCCCGGGATTCCTAATGAGCTAGTTATTGCCTGATTCATTTAATCAAATAATTAAATGTTAGGTAACCGATTTGAAAATAGCATGTCATCTCATTTAATCATCCTAGAGACACGACAGCATAAAGGAACGATGAGCGGATAAGAGTCTATCCATAATTTAGATTAAGACGTTAATTAGCGAGCTAAGACAGACGTAGTCAATATAACTGTTTGTTCAACACCTTTGAAACGTACAGCGACAGAATTCAGAACATGGGGCGTTCTTACATTATTCTCCCTGTACACCAAGTCAGAACTGTATGATAAATAACAGGGGCATGTAAGCAGACAATGGAAGCTCTTACAATATTTGATGATGACATTTTCTAAAACAGGTGTCGTGTAAATTCTACACAGGGACACTCAAAGTCAATCTTAAATAAATCTCTCTTTATTATCAGTGAGCTGGAGAGGTTCCAACCAACTCAATGCACCAAGTATGCATGTCGATAAGGACCTTCACCCTGGGCAGTCCCGTTAGTTCTCTTATATATAGACAAGTTATATTTTAATGATTTAGCTTATTCATCATTCATAATTAATTCATCATTAACGTTTGCTTTATTCATGTGACCGACCAATACTGGGTCATGCATGTGACAGACCAATACCTCACGAGGCTTCTTCTCTCTAAGCTGAGACCTTGAAACTGAGATATCACTTTCTCAAAACAAAGTTATGCACGTAGTGTCAAATTGAAGATACTGATAGTGAGGACTTGTTCAATCAGTCACTTGCATGAACACAAATTGGTTATTAGAAACGCACCAACTTAAAATGTTCCATCACACAGGCTATAGGCTAAATGTGCACCACCAAGTCAAATAGTAGGCTAAGTTATGAGGGGGAAAGGGACCAAATTATTAGGGTGAGGCACATGGGCTACTAACAGCTTGCTACAACATACACTTAACATTACTTTCTTAACTACAGTATACATATCTCCCTGGCATATTACATAATTTATGCAGCAGCATACATTTTTGGACTCACCTTGCTGTTCTGTGCTCACTTGAACAGGAAGGTGACGTGGCGGTCCTTCTCGTTGGCAAATTTTGTCGTCAACGTCTGGCATTCTCTGGATTGATGGTGCTTTCAAGACAATTGGGAATTCTGAAAAAACAAGGTTGAATCATGACGTCAGTGATCTTCAGGTCAGAGCTCTAGAAAGAGGCCAGAGTTCCCGACTTGGAATTCCGAGTTGGATGATCGTTCAAAATGTGTTTTCCCAGTCGGAGCTTGTTTTTCTCAGAGTGCACGCTTGTCTTGAACTCACTGAAGTCTGAGATTTCCTACTTCCGAGTTTCCAGTTGTTTTGAACACGGCAGATGTCATGCTGGATTGACAGCATGGCCAATGTATTCAACCTTTCAGGCCCATGGTGTTGCATGGGAATGTTTATCCTTTTTAAGCTTGGAAAAGAGACCCTTATACCCAGTGTTGTGTCTTTACTATCCTTAATGTGATGACAATGACTTTATCAAATCAATTAACTATGTTTAATTATTACGATGATTAGATGATTAAATTAATCCTGTAACAATTAACTCATTAGCAATCTTGGGCACCACGGAAAAAGTTGATTTAACGAATTACCGTTTTCCGAATGAACTCTTAAAGATATAAAGATTTTAGTCATCAATGAATTTACCTTCAGTCTCATTCTGAATGTCGCAAAATTCTTGGATATCTGCACAAACCCTAGAATAAATGATGAATCAGTGATATACAAATTGGCTTAATTATTTAATTACTAACTAACTAAATAATCACACAGAATTACATAAACACACAAACAGAATAGCTTAGACATTGATTACTACATAATGCAATGAAAAGTCCCTAGTGGACTAAACTGATATGACGGCTTGTTACACAAAATGGTGGATTCAAAAGAGAGGGAAAGGAAGGGGCATGTAAGAAAGAGCGTGAGAAAAAGACAAAGGACTTCGCTAACGTACATACAGCTGAGAACTATGCTCATGGAAAGGTCTGGTGCCTATGATCCTCACCCAAAATAGCAAGTCATGATACCAGACTTGGACTACAAACCCTCTCCACTGCGTAGCAGGCTAGTGATTGCTTTCCAATGCTTGCAGTTAGCCACTAATTCCTTCCAAACCACTCATTGTTGAATTTGCGATTTCCAACTTGTTGTGTAATGTTTATGGCCGATGAGCGCTGAGACGTTTTATCTATAATTTCTTGAAAAGGATTGCCACTTTCAACTTGAAACACCTTAAATAGAGTCATATTGTTATTATATGGTGCCATCCTCTAGTGAGTGAGTTGCTTTTGTGCCATTGATATTAAGCAAAACTTCTGATGTCGAGAACCAAATTCTTAGTATTGCAAACAATATTGGAAGCAAAACATATACCCAAAAGTATTGATAGCAAAACAAAATATTGCAAGGAAATTATTTTGCAATGCGAGAACAAATGAATTGTAAATGTATGCCAAAAAAAATGTTTGCAGTGAAATATTCTTTTATGATAACATGATTAAACAAAATGTCTCCCTCTTCTGCAATTTTTGATTATGTTACCCTGGCCTTTTTCTAGATGCAAGATTTGGCACATTCATTCATTCAAGCAACAGAGCACTCTGCACCCCACTGCGGGTTTGTCTCTGAAGATAAGCAGGGTTCTAGCCAGTTCATGCATGGGAAACCAGAAGTAACTTGAAGTTGTGTAAATTCTACAGGCTAAAAAAAAACACTTAGAAAATGTACTTGTGTAAGTTCACTTGTCTGAAAACCACATGCTTCTTTCACGTGATTTTTTTAAAATGTAAAGTTTTTTTTAGATCCAGACACATGCTTCACAGAAATGGTGTGCTCATTTCCTAGGACAAATGTTCTTCTCACGTCTGTTCCCCTGGCTAGGTTTGTCCATTGTGATCGGAGATCTCCTGCGTCAGATCCCCATCGCTGTGCTCTTTGGGATCTTCCTCTACATGGGCGTCATGTCCCTCAACGGTATCCAGCTCACCGAGCGCATGCTGCTGCTTTTTATGCCTCCCAAGTATCATCCTGACCACACTTATGTCCGCAAGGTCAGTACCACTAAACCACAACAACATCTATGTTTGCAAGGTCAGCACTGCCCAAATCCCAACCATACCTATGTCTGCAAGGTCAGCGTATTGCCCAAACCTCGACCACACCTACGTCCACAATGTCAGTACTACCCAAACCCCAACCACGCCTGAAAATCCTGTGCTGCAGAGTAGCTGATCAAAACTTTATAACAACACTGGTTCTATCTTGTAAAAATGTCCTTAGGATCTGAAGGGCAAGGACTTTGAAAGCCAACTATTGACTCTGACTAGAACTGCTACTCTAATATGTGTGTGTGTGTTCCAGGTGAGGACCCTGCGCATGCATCTGTTCACGGGGATCCAGCTGGTGTGTCTGGCGGCGCTGTGGACAGTTATGTCCACCGTGGCTTCGCTGGCCTTCCCCTTCGTCCTCATCCTCACCGTACCCATCAAATGGTTCCTATTGCCCCACATCTTCACCACGCGTGAGATGCAGTGTGTAAGTCTAACCCCACACACCGTCTAGCACTGTTGCCACCGCCTAAAGGAGTTGGGTTTTTATTCGTTTTAGTTTACAGTGGGATGTTGCTTCGGGGGCCTTTGTCTGGGAAATAATCTGTGGGAAAGTCTGATATCCTATGCAGCTGAACCCTGGCAATAACCTTGACCCTTGACTTCTACCCCTGCTCTCTCTTTGTGTCTTAGTTGGATGCAGATGACGCAGAACCTAAGTTTGATGAGAGGGAGGGACAGGATGAGTACACAGAGATGGTGCCAACGTGATGGACGTTCTGCCAACCAATATACACCCTAGCCCTACAGTATACTCCAGGAAGTTATTCAAACCCACCAAATCCTTTGTTTGTTCACCTGATATTTTATAACGCACCACTGATGGTTTGAAATGTTTTACTCATTTTATATTTAATTGTCTTGAAAGCTTTTTAGGGTCCCAACTCCCAAATCATGTTTTTTTGTCTATTTTCACTATATTGCTTTTTTGGAAGGTAGATTTGTCCTTCGAAATAATTTGAGTTACAATGTCGATTCATGTTTTTAGGTATCTTTGGGGTGTGTTTTAATGTCAGGTGGGAGTTTGAATTGCTATGTGTCAAAGACTAGAGCCCAATTCCAAGTCTCCACCTTCTGCTCAAAGTGTGCATCGGAATTGGGCTTTTAGCAGAAACCACATCCGCTGAGGTCGTGACCTAAGAAGAAGCACTTTATTACGATAGGATCAGTACAGATGTAGTATACGTCTTATCACATTGTACTGATAAATACATACAACATAGTCATAGACAAACATTTACCATTCAGTCTAGTTCCCACGGTTAGGCGTATCATTGTAGTAGTCTTTAGAATGTTACATATTTATTACTACTATGGTACATTTTTCATTCAAGAGTGGGTAAAATGTACACTACATGGCTCTCAATTCACATGATTTTACATGGCCCTCCAGTATGGCAAATTAATTTAATTAATTTTGTAGCTTCACTGAGAAGCACTTACTATAATGCACACTTGACAGAAGTAAAAGCAACAAAAACTTGATAAATCTAATGGTCCCCCATCAAAAGGGCAACTAGGCCACGCTCAGTTAATTGTTGTTTTCAATGAGGATGGTTTCTGTGCCTATTCCAATTGCCTTTAGTCCAATACAATATGTTTAACTTGTACTGTACCTCAAATTGCTTAAATACAAGAGTAGAAAAGCTTTGCATTATAGAGCAATCAACCAATCATTTGCAGTGTGTGTTTTTGGGGCCTGTCCAACTCTCTTTCGGCAAATAGCATGTGACTGTGACACCATTATAACTTTATGTATAATACGGTTTGAATGGTATTTGTATTTATTATGGATCTCCATTAGCTGCTTCCAAAGCAGCAGCTACTCTTCCTGGGGTCCAGCAAAATAAAGGCAGTTTATACAATTGTAAAAACATTACAATACATTCACAGAATTCAAAACACACTGTGTACCCTCAGGCCACTACCACATATCTATAATTCTATATCCATGTGTATGTATAGTGCGTATGTTATCATGTATGTATGCATGTGTCTGTGCCAATGTTTGTGTTGCATCACAGTCCCCGCTGTTCCATAAGGTGTTTTTTTGGTCTGTTTTTTAAACCTAATTTTACTGCTTGCGTCAATTACTTGATGTGGAATAGAGTTCCAAGTAGTCATGGCTCTATGTAGTAATGTGTGCCTCCCATAGTCTGTTCTGGACGTGGGGACTGTGAAGAGACCTCTTGTGGCATGTCTTGTGGGGTATGCATGGGTATCCGAGCTGTGTGCCAGTAGTTTAGACAGACAGCTCGGTGCATTCAACATGTCAATACCTCTCATAAATAAACGTAGTGATGAAGTCAATCTCTTATCCACTTTCAGCCAGGAGAGATTGACCTGCATATTACTAATATTAGCTCTCTGTGTACATCGAAGGGTCAGCCGTGCTGCCCTGTTCTGAGCCAGTTGCAATTTTCCTAAGTTGTGGCAAATGTTCCTTTTGTAGCACCTGACCACACGATTGAACAGTAGTCAAGGTGCGACAAAATTAGGGCCTGTAGGACCTGCCTTGTTGATAGTGTTGTTAAGAAGACAGAGCATCGCTTTATTGTAGACAGACTTCTCCCCATCTTAGCTACTACTGCATCAATATGTTTTGACCATGACAGTTTACAATCTAGGGTTAATCCAAGCTGTTAGCTTGTGACCGTGATAGTTGAGATGACTATTTGCCACTCTTGAATTTAAGAAATTTGAGGTACAATACAAGTTATACATATTGTACTGGACTAAAGTCAATTGGAATTGAAATGTTTTATACAGTACATGGATCCATCTCTGGGTAGCCGAACGTTTGGTACGTGTAGGTGGTAACCAGGTTTGACACTGTTGTTTAAAAGCAGCCCTTATTCAAATTGATTCATTATTTGCAATTGAATGAATACAACCCTAGACAGAAAGTAGCACTACAGTACCCCATTGTGTATATTTAGGATGATAGACAGGGGAAGCCTTCATTAATTAATTTGGCAATCTGTGCCTAAGAAAGTAAATCCTATCCTGTGGGACCTATCCTGTGGGACTGACAAACCACATTATATTATTTGAAGAGCAGGTACTGTAAGTCGCTTTCCACCGATCACTTGCTGCTTAGATCTCACCATTGTGCTTCTCCAAATATGTTAAAGATGTTTGGTCCCATTTACCTACGTAGTCTTTCATACCTGAATACACTACATACCATGATTTACTTGGTTTTCACTGTTGTGCACTCCTAGTTGTATAGTCTTGGTTTAACTGTCTGAACAACAGTATGTACAGTATGCCCGGCTTTAATGTACAGTAAACAAAAGTAGTAGACATTCTATTCAATACAAATTAAGGTATTTTTAAGTATGCACGTCCTTTTGGGCCTCAGTAGCTAATCATGTCTATAAAGCCAATGAGGATAGTCCATTAATAACAGCTGTTTCCATCTTAAAATGTCCCTGAATGTGTTGTAACATACACAGTCATAATACACGTTATTGAGATTCTGTCTACTTTCTACCACAAAGTTAAACATCATACCGTTGCACTGAAAAATTACAGTTTGCAAGTATTTCAAAAGTGTGTAGTAGGAAGACTGTGTCTCATTGAATCGCTGCAAAGGAAGAGCGGTGGCTGCCGTGTCTGCGTTTGTTGTCATCATGTGGTCCAAATTGCCTCCTTTGCAGATTTGCTTGCTGTTGTTGCAGTTTTCAATTGGTGTGCTTTGTCAAGTTCACCAGGTCATATCCTCTTTCCACTCAAAATACAATGTGAGAGAACATAAGATACCACAAATACAAATATTTTAGCATATTTCTGGATGCTAGCTTTGCAATGAAATTGGGGAGAAAAAGTGTAAAAATATATATATATTTAACATTGCTTTGGGATAATTAACTGCAAATAGTATAGCATGAGTGAGAAATAAAAAAAATATATATATTACATACAAATATATACATATATTTTGTTAGGAAACAATCATGGTTCAAGTGCTTTGGCTTTAGCTACATTGCAAGATGTTAAAAGTAGACAATCTGCCTTGCTCTTATACATTTCAGGTTTGTAGAATGACAAAAATGGACTGATTTTAAATGTTATTTTTGTATATATGTAAATGTCTATTGATGAAATGAAACTGAAAGTTGTGTTTTCTTTTCTATTTGCAAGGATGTGTCTGTCCCTGTACAAAAGTATGTGTAAAGTGGTTAAGGGAGAGATACCTAAAAATGATCAATTTAAAGTAGACATTCATATTAAGGATAGGCCATATAAATGATGTATGGTACACTTTCTTCTTGTCATCATCATACTGTATGATCTATCACCTAAACACCCAAAAAGAACATGTGTATCAGTCACTAACCGGCAAAGTTTGAAATAAAAATATAATGAGTCCATGACAAATTAAACTGGATGACGATAAACGGAGTACGTAGGCATGGGGATTTCTGGTATATTCCTAAAACTTAAGTTGAAAATTATGCTGTCGCTGCTTCCTGTTGACAAGACATATTGATAAATAGCCCAATGACAAAGCACAGTTTTAAAGGGTCCAAATCAATAACCAATATGCAGAAACAGTTCGTGATAATTGAAAACATAGACATGAGATGTATTATCTACACATACATGTGCAACAATAGTCATCGTATTACTTAGATCTTTTTTTAAACAAGCACCTTATAAACAAACTGCACACACATTGTCAAGTGGCAATAAATCACTAATCGATTGAAACTACCACAGCTCAAAAAACACACGGAATCTGGGAATAATGTGTACGTCACTGGTTAGATGAAAATTTGTAGTAGACAGATAGCTATACTGAACAAAAATGTAAAGGCAACATGTAAAGTGTTGGTCCCATTTTTCATGAGCTGAAATAAAAGATCCCAGAAATGGTCAAAAAGCACAAAAAGCTTATTTCTCTGAAATTGTGTGCACAAATATGTTTACATCCCTGTTAGTGAGCATTTCTCCTTTGCCAAGATATTCCATCCACCTTACAGGTGTGGCATATTAAGAAGCTGATTAAACAGCATGATCATTACACAGGTGCACCTTGTGCTGGGGACAATAAAAGGCCACTCTAAAATATATGTTTGCCACAGAACATAATGCCAAAGATGTCTCAAGTATTGAGAGAGTGTGCAATTGGCATGCTGACTGCAGGAATGTCCACGAGAACTGTTCCCAGAGAATTTCTGTACCATATCCGCCTCCAATGTCGTTTTAGAGAATTTGGTAGTACGTCCAACCGCCTCACAACCGCAGACCACGTGTAACCACGCCAGCGCAGGACCTCCACATTTGGCTTCTTCACCTGCGGGATCGTCTGAGACCAGCCATCTGGACAGCTAAAGAAACAGTGGGTTTACCAGGGTCTTGACCTGTCTGCAGTTCAGCATCTTAACCAACTTCGGTGGGCATATGCTCACCTTCGATGGCCACTGGCACGCTGGAGAAGTGTGCGCTCAAAGGATGAATCCTGGTTTCAACTGTACCGGGCAGATGGCGGACAGAGTGTATGGCTTTGTGTGGGCGAGCGGTTTGCTGATGTCAATGTTGTGAACAGAGTGTCCCATGGTGGCGGTGAGGTTATGGTATGGGCAGGCATAAGCTACGGACAACAAACACAATTGCATTTTATCAATGGCAATTTGAATGCACAGAGATACCATGCCATTGTGCCATTGTGCCATTGATCTGCCGCCATTACCTCATGTTTCAGAATGAAAATGCATGGCCCCATGTCACAAGGATCTGTGCATAATTCCTGGAAGCGGAACATTTTCCAGTTCTTCCATGGCCTGCATACTCACCAGACATGTCACCCATTGAGCATGTTTGGGATGCTCTGGATGGACGTGTACGACAGCGTGTTCCAGTTCCCGTCATTATCCAACAACTTCGCACATCTATTGAAGAGAAGTGGGACAACATTCCACAGGCTACAATCAACAGCCTGATCAACTCTATGCGAAGGAGATGTGTGAGACAAATGATGGTCACACCAGATATAGACAAACTGTTTTTGGTATCCGTCACCAACCAGCCATCGAAGGCATATCTGTATTCCCAGTCATGTGAAATCCATAGATTAGGGCCTAATGAATTTATTTACATTTACAAGTTTCAAAATATGAACTGTAACTCAGGAAAATCTTTGAAATGGTTGCGTTTATGTTTTTGTTCCGTGTACATTTTGAAGTGTTGCATTTTGATTCAAGTGGGTCGCCAACGAGGTAAGTGTTTTTTTGTTAATTACTTCGATATCATGCTGAAATCCAAGGGCATCATGCAGCCCAAAAAATGTGAGGAGGGTGTTCCGGGGGGGGGGGGGGGGGGGGGGTATTTTCTCCGTCTAGGAATTGGAGAATTTTGAATTTTTTAAACGCTTTTTTTTGTTGTTGAATATCTTACCATACATCTTGAGCTGCTTGTATTCTCCCGACTGATGGTTATTTTTTTAAGAAACTAAATATGCTTTTCTGCATCTCTGCTAAAATCTAGGTAAAATATTGAAAGGACTGTGAGTCTTATTGAGTATATCTAGTAATTACTTGCTTTTCTGAAGTCAAACAACCTTGCCAGCAGGTATGCCAGCTAAGATAGTTAGACAAGCTAGCTACTCTAACTTGATTGATAGCCTGAGCTGACTTCTTGGTAGCTAATTATGAGGTTGGGAAATTGGGACCCTATCTGGAGTAGCTAAAGCCAACTTCGTAAAGTTGCTAGGTGGCTAGTAGTTTTACAGAGAAACAACAAAAATCGTATCATTTAAAAAAAACATTAGAACAAGACAAATCTGAGGGGGCACGTGTCTCTGTACCCCCTATGGGCAAGGCGCCTCTGCTGAAATCAATAGAACGGGGGCGAACGTTTGGGGTGTAGCGCTGTTTAAATGTACACTATTTAGCTTGGAATAACCTATTCATGGTTGGTTAGATTAACATTTGTAGAAGGCTTCTATTTATAGTTTGGAATGGCGGATGTTGATTTCGGGAGGCTGCCATCAAGGAAAACTTGATAACTTTAACTTCAACGAATTACGACCCGCCATAGGATATCAACAATGACAACAGTTGGCTGATATTTACGTGTATTGGTGTGTGGCCACTGGCCAGCGACGTTTATGTTTTAAGCAATTGATCCTGTGCCATTGTTTGGACTAAAAACTTTTACACTAACATAACCAATAATAACCTGAGGCAAAAAGGATGTGTAATTCCCCCCAATTCCATGTGGTCAAAACATCAGCTTGTGAAATGTAGTAGCACATACTGTCCACACCATGGAAAGTAAAAACAAATACATACTTCTTAATAGTTTAACCATTTAGAGGTGTAAAAAATGCTTCAAAGCACAATTTAACCAGGCACTCTAGACTAGTGTCCATATGGTCTGTGCAACAGGCTAAATGTTTGACGTTTCTAGGAATAGGTTCATAACCTTTAATTGCATTGCCTGAAATACCATAGCCTGCTACATAGGCCTTTACAATTAAATTGTTCAATGTTCACTATCTCAGCTTTTTCACATGACATGCCACAGGCCTACGGTTATTATTACGTTCCAGTCTCAACTAGATGATGTGGGATTCCAGTGATGGTCTTCTCTTTTCCCCATCTATTCGGACAGTTTCAATTAATTCTGTGGCAGTGAGTGTGCGTGTCGGCTGTGTTGGTGAGGAGTGTGCAACTGGGCCCGCAACTCTGGGCATTCCTGCTTCTGCATATTTATACTTCAATTTGTCATTTTTTTAGTTAGCACAGCTGGCTAAGCTGCCCTACAGCAGATGGCATTAATGCATAATAACATTGGATGCCGCCTATAAACCCCACAAAAGAAGGGGTGGGGGCAACAACGGTAGCTAGCTAGCTGTACAATGGTAGACAGTGTCCATTTCTCCCGCTTGTCGGGAACTGTTTTCCCGCAGTTCTGTTAGCGCTTAGCCAGCTAGTCCTAAGGAGGACTCCGATACACAGCAGGTGGGAGGCAGGGACGACACTGTGTGCTAGCTAGTCAACTAGCAACCTAGGTAGCACACAGTGTCGCTTACTATCAAGCTAGGTAATACACGGTGTCGCCCAAGCCTCCCGCCTGCGATGTTATGCTAGTGGGAGGCGGGGACAACCAGTAGGCAGTGTCCTTCGCTCCCGCCTGCTGTGTACCGGGGGAAATCTGCCCGACAAAGTGTGCTAGCTAGCATGTTAGCACACGGTGTCGCTAACTAGCACATGGCGTCGCCCCAGCCTCCCTCCTGTAGTGCTAGTGGGAGGTGCGGGCGACCGGTAGACAGTGTCCTTCCCCCCGCTGGTCGGGCACTGTTTTCCCGCAGTTCTGTTAACAATGGCAGGTGTTTGGCAGGCAGGAGTGAAGGACAGTGTTCTAGTTTAGCCAGCTAGTCCTAAGGAGGACTCCGGTACACAGCAGAATGGTGAAAAACCGCGTGCTAACTATTAAGCTACTATTAAGCTGCTGTGCCCCGCCTGTCGAGTTTTCTCCGGGAGGTAGAGGCAACATCGTGTGCTAACTAGCAAGCTAGCACACGGTGTCGCAGCCTCCCGCCTGCTGTGCTAACATGAAGCAGGGGCGACCGGTAGTGCCCTCGTATGTCGAGGGTGAGGGCAGGTGGGAGCGAATGACATTGTCTACCGGTGAAAAAACTCAGATACTTTTATTGCCCTTCTGACCGGACACACATTCAAAAATGTGGGGTATTCATGCAGGAACCAATGGGATACTCGACATGGGGGGGGGGGCTCAAGAAGGAACCAATTGGATGCTCAAGAGGAATGCTCCGAATTGCGGGCTGGGGGGGGGGGGTCATGCAGGAACCAAGGGGGAGGGGTATTCATAAAGGAGACACAATGGTACTCTAGATCACATGCAGGAACGCCCTGAATTGCTGGCTGCAGTTGCACACTATTGGTGTTGGTAGCCTACATGAAAGGCTGGACTGAGGAAAAAGTGAAGTATGTCCATGGACTAGAGTTGTCATTTCAGAATTGGCATTAGCAAACAAGACATTGGATATTATCAGGTCACCTGCATGCAAATATGTGGCTTGCTAGTGCTATAAGCTCCTTGAACGTTTCATTTATTTTCCCTTGTCTTTCGAATCCGAGCCTTGAATGAAACTTTCCATCCATCCTTGGATCTCTAAAGTCCCATTGTGGCTTGTTCTGAGGCCCAGTGTTATTCCGAGGATACGCTAATCGGTTTAGCACGTCATGGACTCTGGCTAAAATGAAGGGGGTGGCAGATAAATGCCTAGTTAGAATTAAGTATTTTAAATAATAAGACACTATTGATAATCACTATACGAATAAAATACAATCATGAATTGTCAACAAATATCGAAATGATTTTAAATTGATAAAATGTGTAAACTAAATGCGTTACTCATTAAAGATATTACAGAACCACAATCAAACAATTTCTTATGAAATACTGCCGTCTTTGTCTCCTTTTTTCTCTCGCATGTTTTCCCTTTGAGTTCCTCCCCCTGCGGCGTTGGGCGGAGTTTCATACCGAAACAGACGCTTCTTTTGTCGGATCCGTTTCAACCTGACTCCCTGGGGTTTACGGCTGAAAAATTGACACGTAAACAGCCCTAAAATAATTAACACGAATACCTTGATTTTTAGTATCAACGCTGGTTTCTAACTGTCACGAAAGGTGAGTGAAAAGTTGTGTTTTGACGACGTTATAAGCGATTTTCAAGTCGTGTCTCCCCCAGTCTTTGTAACACTCATGGCGGCTCTGCAGTGAGAGCTTTGGGGCAAGAGCAAACAGATGCGCCCGCTCGCGTATCTGTTTTTCAGGAAATCCTCACTTTATAAGCGTTTCTGAAATGTGCACTTACTCTTTTTGGTAGCTTATAAAACCACATTGACAGTTAATTGTGCAATCTCCTCCAAATTATACTATTAAAACGACTTTTCACAAAATAACGAATTATACTACCAAAATGCACGTGTCCTACACATCCAGGCTGCTAATAAATTAAGTCGACTGGGCGTTTTTTGTTGTAACATTTCGTTGTATAATATATTATTTTCAAAAATGTGTTTGGTAAGAATACTTTTCGTGCCAGCGGAAGCTGCGTTTTGACTCCTGCCGGAATAAGGGCGCCATTACTGGGGTAGCAAGCAGAAAACGGTTGGTGTTCCCAAGACAAATTTATAAGGCAATGAGTAGCCTTGACTCAAAAATAGAAGTACATTACATTAGCAATGCCACGGCCCCTCGAAATATTTCAATGCAGTATATGATGAGCATTGTATATATTTTCGAAGTTTTAGGCTGTTAAAGATATTCCCCAAATGTATCGGTAGGTGTGAAATGCATGCATGTGGCAAGTTGTTTGTGTGTAATGTAGGCCTATGTTCTCGAATAAGTTTGGAGGATCTGTTGTGTGTTCCGAAGTTTGACCTTGTGAGCGGGCCATAACACTGTAGCCTATACACCGAGAAAGCGGCGCCTCGATCGGGTGCACAGCTGCGCCATGGTTTGGGGGATACGGGCGAGGGTAGTCGCGCACTTTCTGGCAGTTCGATTCAGCCCGCCGCCATGGAATGTTCAAGCTGTTCCAACATTCTATTCCCTTATCTAAAATGCTATCTACCAAGGCTAGTCGATATACCCCAAACCAGTCGCGGTCAGTTAGGCTTTCGGTCAGGGACCTGATGAAAATAAGCAGAAAAAGGCCCGCCTGGCCGCGGAACTAATCGGCCCCTAGCCCTTGATCATGACTCCGTTGCATTACATATTGTCATTGGACCTAGGTGTCTTCTGTACGGGAGTTATGCTAAGAGCCCTGTAGCTTGGTCTGAACATTAACACACGCTTGCGGTACAGTTTTGGAAGCATAAGAACCTTATTTTCATATCTGCAATAAAAAATAATTCTGCTGCCATTGAAAAACCCCACGATGAAACAATACATTGATCGGTCCTACAATTATCATTATTATCACTGCCCGGAAGTAGGCTACGCAATGTTGTTCTCTCATATGATATGGTCCATGTAACGCATATTAGTCTAATGATTTAATACACTCATTAAAATATAATAATATAATGTTAGTTTCAATTTCTTAAGTTCTCTATTTTCTGATCCACTTGTTTAAATTGAATAATATTAATAAAAAAAAAAAATGATACATTTCCTACACTGTAAAATTGAGATTTTGATATTGTTTTGATCATTTTCTAAATTATCTTTATTCCTTTGAAAATGAATGGTACGTCACTGACTGCGAAGACATGGAGTTGTGTGCATCAGTCCCTACAGGCTTCCCTTCAAATCCACTACAATGTTATCCTCAATCCCCTGCGTATGCCAACACCTTGCATAGAGAGTCTAACAGCTAGGCCTAGCCAATATGTCGAAATGGATGGTTCATTTACAAATCTGCGTAATGACATGGTGTTTTACGTACAATTTCAATGAAGTAGCCCAATAGGCCTAAACATATTATTTTCTGAATGTAGCCTAATACACGGATTGCGTCGAGAAGGATTGTGCGTCCTGGGCTCATCTGCTGCCCCGGAACCCCTGTGATGTGCAGCTTGCATAGTAAAGCCCTGTCTGAGCAATTTTACGTTACATTATTTTAACCTATTGCAGGTCTAAAGTAGACACTAGCCTCTATACGATGAACAAGTAGCTTAAGTTAGCGGCATAGCTGAGACAAATGCATAGCCTGTAACGGAGACGGTGCCCCTGTTTTGGGATAAACTATCCAACCTTCATTCCTCCCATCCTTGAAGACTTCACCAATAGATGCCTGAAAATAGATTTTATGCTAGGCTACCAACCAAGTCATGTCAGATCAGTGATTATTTCTATAGCCTATGATCATTGGTCACCAGTGATCATATATATATATACTCAGCAAAAAAAAGAAACGCCCTCTCACTGTCAACTGCGTTTATTTTCAGCAAACTTGTGAAAATATTTGTATGAACATAAGATTCAACAACTGAGACATAAACTGAACAAGTTCCACAGACATGTGACTAACAGAAATGGAATAATGTGTCCCTGAACAAAGGGGGGTCAAAATCAAAAGTAACAGTCAATGCAGCTGGTGGCCACACCAGATACTAAGTACTGCAGTGCATCTCCTCATGGACCGCGCCAGATTTTCCACTCAGGAGTGGTCCTTGAATTGCTTCTCTTCCCACAGACACGTTTGCGAATTATCCCTGCTTCACTCCTCACACAGCCGTTGAATAGGCCTATAATGCTGATATGCTATAGTTTAATTTACAGTCCCTTGCCCACTGTAGCTTACAGGTAATGGGTACTCAATTTAGTGGGCTGCTGAAGGTTTAGTCTGGGTTTGGTGTATAATGGGCTGCAAAATAGCGGTGATGCAAATTTAGAGGGCAGGTTTTCTAAATAAACTAAAGTAAAAAAAAGTAACAAAATAACATTTAACAAGGCTATATACAGGGGTTCTAGACTATGACTATATAAGGTGTTCACCTAGGCTACGCAGTAGAACTTTGCAGCAAATTCGGATGGCAGACTGACAGGGACTCAGTCCCAGGTCTCTTCGCAGTCAGCGACAGTGCAAAGAGAGTTCCTTAATTCGGTTGTGCCTATAACGCATCATGGCCGTTTTTAAGAGTGTATGCCTATAGTCTGAAGTTGCCAGGGGGAAAATTGTATGCACAGTGACACCTGTTAGACCAAACATTAGGAACACCACCTGGCAACTGTGCAGGTACAGGATGGCAACTGTGCATGGCCTATTGGTTAGCCTACTTGTAGGAAAGACGTTTGAACTTTGTCAGCTGAATAATTGGCACGACGTGCACCCTCTCCGTGTCAATGTTTTTGAACATATTTAGTCGTGGACATAACCATAGGATAACGTATTAGAACCCGTGGTTGGAACGTCAAAAGTCCGTTCTTGAATTTGAGAAATCTTCTTGTGTAGATCTATTGGTCTTTACATATTGGAATATCTGCCTACGTGCACAAATTACCTCAACTAACCTGTGCCCCACACACTGACTCTGTACCGGTACCCTCTGTATATGTTATTGTTATTTTATTGTGTTACTTTTTAATTATTTTTTACTTTAGTTTATTTGGTAAATATTTTCTTAACTCTTCTTGAACTGCACTGTTGCTTAAAGGCTTGTAAGTTAGCATTTCACGGCAAGGTCTACACGTATTCGGCACATGTGACAAATAAAGTTTTTGATTTGATTTTGTGGTTCCAGAATCTCTAGGAATCGGGTCAGTTGAGCTGCCCAGACGCTGCACCATGAACGGCAGCAGCAATGTGCCTTCTGCCTCCCAGACCATTCAGATAAAAACCGAGCCAGGTAGGTTAAATAATCAAACCACCATTCATCAACCACAAGCTATGTTATTTCTTCTAGTAATAGTTTTGTAATTGTGTGTCTGCTTCCTTCATGCTTATGTAATTAGATGTAGGAGTATGTTTTTATCTTGTAATATTGTGTTGAATTCTGGTTGACTTTGAAAGATCAATGTGTTTGACATTTACTTAGGTATGTCTGTCAGTTGTTTATCTATTCCAGGGTCAGCTTGAGGTTTATTGTGTCTACTAAAGGGGCCAGTCAAAACAAATGAAACACATGCTCTTTGATGTTGCTTGATGGTTGTGTGTTTGTCTATGTTTTAGTTGTGGATGCATGGAGTAAGGAGGACTGCCTCACTCTTTTGGAGAGGATTCATAGCCTGTTGCCTGATGGTGATGCCATGAAATACAAAACCACAGAGTCCCACTTTGACTGGGAGAAGGTCTGCTTCGGAGACTTTACTGGTGACATGTGCAAACAGAAGTGGGCAAAGGTGTCCACTGAGGTTAGCCAATCACAATTTCAGCCAATCACAAAAGCAGAAAATCTATTTTCTGTGTTGAATCTGTGGAGGGAAGTGTCACAGAAATTGCATAAAAAAATGTCTGTGGTCTCTATCTACTGGCAAAATGGCACGATGAAAATGTTTACAACAGAATTTCAGTTTTTTTTATCTATTTGATACCCTCTTCAGGTGCGGAAGTTTAGGACTATGACAGAGCTCATAGTTGACGTCATAGAGTTTGTGAAGAACCCTTACAAAGGGAAGAAATTGAAGGTAAAAAATAAGATTTAACCTTGTACAAATGACATTCCATGAAATACTAGGGTTATTTGGAAGAGAAGACCGGCTCATTCACAATACTGTTGACAATCTCACGCCTTCTACCATATGAATGACAATTATTCTGTTTCCACCCTATTAGACACACCCAGACTTCCCAAAGAAACCACTTACACCGTATTTCCGGTTCTTTATGGAGAAGCGAGCTAAGTATGCCAAGATCCACCCGGAGATGAGCAACCTTGACCTCACCAAGATTCTGTCCAAGAAATACAAGGAACTCCCAGACAAGAAAAAGGTGATGGTCAACTCTACCATGCGCTTTCATTATGCCTTTGGGATAATCTTTATTTAATTCAAAGCAGCTCTCGCATCTAAACATGACATCACTGTATAGAAAACAGAGTGGTTTGTGAATACACGTACTTGAACTAATTACTTTATTTTCTTGCTTCAGATTTGATAGCTTTCTGTACAGCTACACTTCTTCAATTGTAGCAGCTCTGTTAGTTTTTCAGTTAATAGCTAATTGACTGAGGTTTATTCTCTGTTCCCCACAGCAAAAGTACATCACAGACTTTCAGCAAGAGAAGGAGTCCTATGAGAAGAATATGGCCCGATTCAAGTGAGTGGCATTTTCTGTCTCGTTCAAGCGGGTTAATAAGTTACTTAGTGTTCAGTGGCCAAATTAACTTCCTCTGCAGAGTAATAACCAACACTTTCCAAAGCTGACTAATTTCCATTGGAAAAAAACGCAAGTGATCACTCCTCTATCTATTTGATGAAAGGGTATACCACCCATATACAGCTGCCTTAATGTCTTTGCTCTTGTTCACGTCCAGAGAGGACCACCCGGAGTTGATAGAGGAGAGAAAGAAGTCGGACCTTCCTGAGAAGCCCAAGACGCCCCAGCAGCTGTGGTACAACCATGAGAAGAAGACCTACATGAAGCTCCACCCTGATGTGAGTGTTTGCAGAGGACCCATCCAGCTAAGTCTGGGATTTCACTGAATGGAACTGTTCAGTGTTGTGCTTCCATTAATTCACCCTCAAAAGAAAATGTCACTGTTGGAATCCTTTGTGGTGAATGATGAATGCCTTTCCTTTCTCTGGGGTTACCAGGTGAGCCAAAAGGAGCTGAAGGAGGCTCTGAGGAGACAGTGGTCCCAGCTCTCAGACAAGAAGAGACTAAAATGGATCAGCAAGGCCCTGGAGCTGCAGAAAGACTATGCGGTAAGAGGTTAGAAGTGAAGGGTCAAGAGTAAATATTCAATAGTATAGCACCTTGTCAGGACACAACTTGGTAATCCTTTACTACCTTTTCCTGGTAGAGTAAACCAGCACATTTTCCACTTCGTCATGCGTGATATACACTGCCTAGAGAGTAACATGCACATTCTAAACAAATAGTATTTAATCCCTTTTCGAAAGTCACAATCGATTACAATTTCACAGAATAAGTCTTGACGAGGAGAAATTGTCCATCATTTCTCATTGTCAACCAAAAAGTTTGATTGAATCTATGATTATCACTACAGGGCAGTATGAAGGTCTACCAAGAGGCCCATCCAGATGCTGAAGAGCACGTCAAGTCCGTCCTCACCAAAGCCGAGCGGCAGCTCAAGGACAAGTTTGACGGCAGGCCAACCAAACCACCGCCGTAAGTTGCTTGATCAGAGTCACATCATTTGAATTAAAGAATGGTGGGCAAGTGGAGAGAGGGTAGAAGAATGTATAGGGGCACAGAAAAGCGACTGAGGTGGCGCTCAAACCCCCGTCACCAGGAAATTTGTGGTCCAGTGTCGGCAGCGCTACCACTGCCAGACCCCTGTGGTCTCTAGGCAGTTCTGTAAAGACCAAAAGGGATTTTTGCCCTCATCATTTTTTTTTATCCAGAGATTATGGATAGGAGATCCTTTATTTATTTTCAAACACTAAATTAGCTCTTGGTTTCTGTGGGGTTTATTAAAGACCTGTGGTGTAGTTGTATTCTATGGGGCTGAACTAATGGTTTTTGCTCTTCAGGAACGGTTACTCCCTATACTGTGCCGAGCTGATGGTGAACATGAAGGATGTTCCCAGTACAGAGCGCATGGTGCTGTGCAGTAAGCAGTGGAAGGTGATGACGCAGAAGGAGAAGGACATGTTTCAGAAACGGTGCGAGCAGGTCAGTCTTGTTCAGCTCTGTTCATGAGGAAATGCAATGAAACGCCAGTATTTTCTTTTTCATTTCGTAAACAAGTCCCGGACTAGGTCCTCTGCTTCTTTTATAATAGCTGCTTCGAGTATTTTGGCCTCTTATTGGTTTCAATTGTTTGTTTTTTGCTGCCATGTCATGCTGCTTCTGGGAAACCTTGCAGAAAATATAGAGAAATGCCTGTTTATAGCTGTAGAAGTGTTGTGAGGGTTTGAAAGGGTTTCTGTCATGATAACAAAGTTTGTTTTGCCATTCACAAATCTGAGCAATGCTCTTTCTTTCACCCCGCTGCTGGTGTTTCTGGCTACAGAAAAAGAAGCAGTATGAAATTGACCTACAGAGGTTTCTAGAGGTAAGTAGAACTGAATATAACCATATTTGTAGTACTGTACATATCACACTACACATGCTTAGCTGACCTGAGTTTTAGAAATGGAAGTCTATGAAAGCCACTGTCGGTTCTGTTTCCCCAGAGTCTCCCGGAGGAGGAGAGGGACCGCGTGATGACGGAGGAGAAGCTGGGGGGCTCGCGGCTTGGCATGGGGGCTGCTGGCAGCCCGCATGGAGCCAAATCCCCCTCCGCCAAGGTGGGTCTCACAAAACTACAACAGGTATGTCACCACCTATCAGCCACTTGGCAAGTTGGGATATAGCTTTCTAAGTTACAGTGAACGCTTTTTTTTCACCTGGTCAGTCACAAGTAAGGTTTACTAAGTATTTCATATGTTGGGTCATGGGGATGTTTGAGCTGTTAAGATACAGTGAGGGTGGATCGTTTACATTTTAAAGCAGTGGATGTTGGTGGAAGGAGCTATAGGAGGACGGGTTTATTGTAATAGAAAAATGGAACAGTCTCAAACATAGTTTGATATCGTTCCACTTATTCCATTACAATGAGCACGTCCTCCTATTTCTCCTCCCACTAGCCTCCTCTGTTTTAAAGGTGTACTAGGTACACAATGTATATGTCACCTGCATTGACGCCAGGTTTGTCTCTATTGCATTCCTTCAGGAGCGCTGTCGCGAAGCTGAGCTGGAGCACTGGGTGCACGCTGGCCTTACGGCGAAAGAGAAGCGCGACGGCAAGAAGAGGACCAAAATCCCTGAGACGCCCAAGACTGCCGAGGAGATGTGGCAACAGAGCGTCATAGGAGACTACCTGGCCAAGTACAGGGTGAGCGAGCAACATTTTGTGTCCGCAAACAGCCGGAAATAAAACATTTTTTATAAACTGTAGGTCCATATACATTTTTATAGTTTTCTATTTGATTTTAGTGTTTTACATTTATATTAAAGTAGTTATTTTTCCCAACAACATAACTTACTTTTTTTTTTTAAATAGGGTCAAATCAAATTGGCTCGTGGGCCAGTTGTGGCCTATGGGCCGCCAGTTGAAGACCCCTGCCGTACTGCATCTAGGGATGCGCTTTAATCCATACAGTCCTAAGGTTGGATAAAAATTCTGTGTCCTGTGTCTTGTGGTTACAGAGTGACCGCAAGAAGGCACAAAGTGCCATGGAGTCGGCTTGGAAGGCCATGGAGAAGAAGGAGAAGATCCCGTGGATCAAGAAGGCGGCCGATGACCAGAAGCGATACGAGGTTCAGTACCGGCCCGTGGTCAGTGACCAGATGTTTTGACCGCTGTCTTCTTCGGTTGTGCTGAAGAAATGTCAAAATGTTGGTCGCCCTCCCCACCCCCTGCCCCTTCTCTTTCCTCTCTCTCCACCATCCCTCTTCGCCGCACACCCTCCTCCAAGCTACCCCCGACGGAGAGTGGAGTTGGTGGATCTGTCCCGTCTGAATGCGTGATCTCAGTTTTTCTCGTTCTTCTTTGTTTCTTCTGCTATCTGCCATTGTACCAGAGTCTTGACATTTGTGTGTTTGTTTGCTGGATGTCACTGTTAGCACACTGTTGAAGAATGTAATGTGAGGGCCTCCCAAGTGGGACAGTGGTTTAAAGCACTGCATCGCAGTTGCTAGCTGTGCCACTAGAGATCCTGGTTCGAGTCCAGGCTCTGTCGCAGCCAGCCGTGACCTGGAGACCCATGGGGTGGCGCACAATTAGCCCAGCTTCGTCCTGGTTAGGGGAGGGTTTGGCCAGCAGGGATGTCCTTGTCTCATCGCACTCTAGCGACTCCTGTGGCGGGCCAGGCGCATGCACTCTGACACGGTCGCCAGGTGGCCGGTGTTTCCTCCGACACATTGGTGTGGCTGGCTTCCGTGTTAAGCAGGCATTTTGTCAAGAAGCGGTGTGGCTTGGTTGGGTCGTGTTTCGGAGTGGCTCTCCCGAGTCAGTACGGGAGTTGCAGCGATGAGACAAGACTGTAACTACCAATTGGATACCATGAAATTGGGGAGAAAAAGGGGTAAAAAAAAAAAAGTATAATGTGTATTTCTATTGATTATCCATTCAACTGTCCCTGTGTGTCATTTTCATGAGCCATAACCATATTGCTGACCTGAGTCAAATACTTGATATAATTTGCCCGATACAATGGAAGCCTTGGGATAGTATTCCAAGTTTTTGACATGTACAGTACACCCAGGTGTGTGTGCGTTTGGTGGACTGTGCTCGTGGTGTAATGACAGTTCTTGTCCCACAGAGGGAATTGTTGGAGTCTAGAACGCCCCAGTCAGGAGCAGGCCAGAGGAAACCCAAGTTTGAAGGGGAGCCCAAGAAGCCACCAGTGTGAGTATCCACACGCCGACTCTTTTGAGTGTTATTGCTATTATTGGTGTCTTTCTATCATATGGTTTCTTTTCTTGGCTTATCCTGGCCCGTGTTCTTTTTCATTTTCTCTGTCTATTTGCTCAGTCCCTTTTCCCCAAATGTCTTATTTTCTTATTATTTTTCCACACCCTGTGACTATCATTGTTTTGCTCCTTTTTCATGTCGTTCACCACCTTATTCAGGTACTTTATGTCTAGAAGCTCTTAGATTCACTTACTTTTGTGTGTTGCTAGTTGTGTAGGTCCCTTGTATGTCCTTTTATCAATTTATATCGTGCCTTCAGAAAGTATTGACACTTGACACCTTGACTTTTTCCACATTTTGGTGTTACAGCAGGCTGTAAAACGTTTTGAGTTTTTGGTCACTGGCTTAAACACAATACCCCATAATGTCAAAGTGGAATTATGTTTTTCAAAATGTGTACAGATTATTCATGAAAAATGAAAAGGCTGATATGTCTTGAGTTAATAAGTATTCAACCCTTGAGTCAATAAGTTATTGCAAGCCTAAATAAGTTCAGGAGTAAACATGCTAAATAAGTTGCATGAACTCACTGTGTGTGCAATAATAGTGTTTAACATGATTTTTGAATGACTACCTCATCTCTGTACCCGACACATACAATTATCTGTAAGATCCCTCAGTCGAGCAGTGAATTTCAAGCACCGATTCAACCACAAAGAACAGGGAGGTTTTCCAATGCCTTGCAAATAAGGGCACCTATTGGTAAATGGGTACAATTAAAAAAGCAGACATTGAATATCCCTTTGAGCATGGCGAAGTTATTCATTTCACTTTGGCTGGTGTATCAATTAACTTAGGCAACGCAAAGATACAGGCGTCCTTCCTAACTCAGTTGTCGGAGAGGAAGGAAACCGCTCAGGGATTTCACCATGAGGTCAAAGGTGACTTTAAAACAGTCACAGAGTTGAAGGATGGTTAAACAACATTGTAGTTACTCCACAACACTAACCTAACTGACAGTGAAAAGGAAGCCTGTACAGAATAAACATTCCAAAACATGCATCTTGTTTGTGACCAGGCACTAAAGTAATCCTGCAAATGTGGCAAAGCAATTAACTTTTTGTCCTGTATACAAAATGTTATGTTTTCAGCAAATCTAGTACAAAACATTACTGCGTACCATTCTCCATATTTTCAAGCATAGCGGTGGCTGAATTATTATGTTATGGGTATGCTTGTAATGGTTAAGGACCGGAGTTTTTCCAGCATGAAAAATAAATGGAATGGAGTTAAGCACAGTTAAGTTAAGTCTGCTTTCCACCAGACACTGAGACGAATTCACTTTTTAGCAGGACAATAAATGAAATGCCAAATCTTAAAATGCCAAATCTACACTGGGGTTACTTACCAAGAAGACAGTGAATGTTCCGAGTTCGGTTTTCAAGCAGATTTAAGTCTAAACTATGGCAAGACTTAAAAATGGTTGTCTAGCAATGATCAACAACCAATTTGACAGACCTTGACATTTGGGGAAAGGTTGCACAATCCAGGTGTGGAAAGCTCTTAGAGATTTTACCCAGAAAAACTCGAATTGTAATCGCTGCCAATGTTGATTCTAACGTGTATTGACTCGGGGTATAATATGTAACTAATTAAAATATATTAGTGTTCAAATGTTTCTTCCACTTTGACATATTGTTGACCAAATTACAATTAAATCCATTTAAATCCCACTTTGTAACACAACCAAATGTGGAAAAAGTCAAGGGGTGTGAATACTTTCTAAAGGCACTGTAAATATGTATACTGGACAAAAATAAACGCAACATGCGACAATTTCAAAGACTTTATGGAGAGACAGTTCATATAAGGAAATCAGTCAATTGAAATAATAAATGAGGGCCTAATTTATGGATTTCACATGACTGGGAATACAGATATACATCTGTTGGTCACAGATACCGTAAAAAATGTTTTATCCAGTCAGTATCTGGGGTGACCAACATTTGCCTCATGCAGTGTGACACATCTTCTCATAGAGTTGAACAGGCTGTTGATTGTGGAATGTTGTCCCACTACTCTTCAATTAGCAATGTGAAGTTTCTTGATATTGGCGGGAACTGGAACACACTGTTGATCCAGAGCATCCCAAACATGCTCAATGGGTGACATGTCTGGTGGGTATGCAGGCCATGGAAGAACTGGGATATTTTCAGCTTCCAGGAATTGTGTATTGATCCTTGTGACAAGGGGCCGTTTATTTTCATGCTGTAACATGAGGTGATGGCGGCGGATGAATGGCACGACAATGGGCCTCAGGATCTCGTCATGGTATCTCTGTGCATTGAAATTGCCATTGATAAAATGCAATTGTGCTTGTTGTCTGTAGCTTATGCCTGCTCATACCATAACCCCACCGCCACCATGGGGCTCTTTGCTCACAACGTTGACATCAGCAAACCGCTCGCCCACACAACGCCATACTGTACACGTAGTCTGCGGTTGAGAGGCCGGTTGAACGCATTTCCAAATTCTGTAAAATTATGTTGGAGGCAGCTTGAATTAATGTTCAATTCTCTGGCAACAGTTCTGGTGGACATTCCTGCAGTCAGCATGCCAATTGTACACACACTCAACTTGAGACATCTGTGTTGTGTGACAAAACTGATCATTTTAGAGTGGCTATTTATTGTCCTATATTTGCATTTTGTTTTATCCTCCGTCCCCGCAGGAGGTTTTTTGGTAGTCCGTCATTGTAAATAAGAATTTCTTCTTAACTGACTTGCCTAGTTAAATAAAATACATTTTTAGAGAAATAAGGTTTTTGTGCATATGGAACATTTCTGGGATCTTTTATTTTAGCTCATGAAACATGGGGCACTTTTTACATGTTGTGTTTTATTTTTGTTCAGTGTATTTAGATAGACCTAGGACCATTCATTTGCTCATGGATTGCCGTTTGTATTAGGGATGCGACAAATGGACAACATTTAAACTGCAATTATTTTTTATTGTTTAAAGCTGAAATATGTAACTTTTTCGGCGACCCCACCAGATTCAAATAGAAATGTGAGTTATAGATCTGTCCTTCTCATGGAAAGCAAGTCCAAAAAACGGTAAATCTGTTCTATGTGGTCCATTTCTAAGCTTCCCGTTCTGAAGTTTCGTTTTTATTTTCGGTTTTGTACACCATCTTCAAACAGCTAAAAATACAATATTTTTGGTTATGGAAAATATATTTCAGTGGTTTAGATAGTACAATTATTCTCTACACTATACTTGCTTGTTTTGTTACATAAACTGAAATTATGCAAACTATTAGAATTTTTGCAACCAGGGAATGGCGGAGCGATTTCTGCATAGTGCATCTTTAAAATAAGTCATTTTCATCAAATTCCGTGTCAAATCATATTGCCTGGTGTGACCACTAGGGGGGCGGCATCTGGAATCTGCTTTGGGCAAGTGAAATTTTATCCCGAAGAACCTTTAATTCACGATGACTTCCTTCCATTTCATTATGTGCATTAGCGACTCGCAACAAAGAGTAAACAGCCAAGTGATCACAGTTCTTCTCCCTACATTCTCTTTTCCCTCCATTTTACGTGTCTCTCACTCAATTTCGATCCGACCATTACCGCTACACACACGAATGCTGCGCGCCTCCCATTAGAAATGACTGCCTCTAAAAACGTATCTATCTAACTGATGGGCTACACAAACAACTGTAGAGGAGCTACATTCCTTGCCAAACCACTGCGGCTTTACCACAAATTCAAAATGGACTGGTTGATTTAAAGTAGGGAAATATGATGCAGTTTAGAATAATAAATTAGCTTTGTCTAGGTTTATTTTATGATTTTTTCCAAACTGCTATAGTGTGCCATTTTTAAAATAGGTTACAACCCCCCATAACCTTAGACAGGTTCCAGACTGAAATACGCAACACAAACATTGTCTTGATGAAGGCAAATTGTGTATTCATTATTCTAGGGGCCTACTTTGTTTCATGTTTAACAAAATTCTGCCCACTAAGTTTAAACTCACAAATGAAACACAGGGCAAAATAAAACAAGCACCAAATGTGGGTATCTACTGGTTAAAAAGGGAAGAATTGTAGCTTTATACAGCTAGCAGCATTAGGTCTCAACTCCCACTATAAAGAGAATAACACCCTGTTGAAATGGGAGTAACGGTGAACAGTGATGTTGATGAAAGAGATGCACCTGTTTCCTGTAGCAAGAGTTGCGGCTCAAATGGGCTTGGCAGTCCTTAATTTGGCCGCATATCAACTGCAATAATTTCTGTAATCAGCGCTTTGTTAAAGATGTGTGTAGTGCTTTGTATCTGTGGCAAATAATTTGAAAGATGCTGCATATCCCCTCTTACTAATATTACAGCATTGTTGTGTTAGGTAGGCCTATTTTGTTAAATATTTCCCTTTAGGATGAGGAGTGGGACCTGTTAGTGGTCGTTTTGTGATAACTGCACTGTGATAAAAAAAAAAAAAAATTCTGTTTAGGGATTTTTTGTCTCTTAATGTTAAGGATTACATTTAATTTAAAATTTCACACCCTTAGTTTGTATTGACTGATTTGTGGATGTAATTCATCTTTAATTAAACCATTCTCCCTGTCGCTCTCTCCCTCTTTCTCTGCAGGAGCGGCTACCAGATGTTCTCCCAGGAGCTGCTGACCAACGGCGAGCTAAACCACTTCAGCCTGAAGGAGCGCATGGTGGAGATCGGCAAGCGCTGGCACAAGCTCAGCCAGAGCCACAAGGACAAGTACAAGAAGCTGGTGGAGGAGCTGCAGATTGAGTATAAGGCCGAGCTGGAGGCCTGGGTCAAGGTAAGGGATGGTAATCTTTGGGGTCAAAGAATGACTATTTGTTAGGCAACTTTCTGAACAGTGGACACGGAAGGTCGCCTTGCCTGAAAATAAGCATTAAAATATCAAACGGAACGAGAGATCGCATAAGGAGACATTGATACAAGACACAAACGTATAACCTGTGTTGTATTCTTCTAAAATCATTAAACAGTGGAAATGATAGATCAAATGTTAACATCCGAGCCTTTGGAAGAAATCAGTCTTAACAGAATTCATTTTGTAATTTCTATTTTTCCGTCTTTCTTTCTCTTTTCCCCTTCAGTCTCTCTCTCCCCAGGAGCGAGCGGTTTATAAAGAGTTCTCCACCACAGTGAGTTGCACTCTCTCAAATATGTTCTTGACATCCCACTCAACCCTCATTCAACATAGCACTTCATATACAATGCCACAAACATACATTCATGCTATAACCCTTCAAATCAAATTGTATTTGTCACATACGCCGATAACAGTGAAAGGCTTACTTACAAGCCCTTAACCAACAATGCAGTTAAGAAAAATAAGTGTTAAGTAAAAAATAGAGAAGTACAATTCTTTAAATAAAAGTAACACATAATTAAACGGCAGCGGTAAAATAACAATAGCGATGCTATATACAGGGGGTATATAGTACAGAGTCAATGTGTGGGGTCACAGGTTGAGGTAATATATATACATGTAGGTAGAGTTAAAGTGACTATGCATAGACAGAGTAGCAGCAGCCTTAAAGAGGGGGTGGTCGATGCAAATAGTCTGGGTTGCCCTTTGATTAGCTTTTCAGTAAAGGGGGATACCAAGTCATTTGTAAAACAGAATGCCTTCAACTGAAATGTGTCTTCTGCATTTAACCCAACCACTCTGAATCAGAGAGGTGCGGGGGGCTGTCTTAATTGACACCCACGTCTTTGGCGCCTGGGGAACAATGGGTTAACTGCCTTGCTCAGGGGCAGAACGACAGATTTCTACCTTGTTGCTGGATCGAATCCCCGAGCTGACCTTTCGGTTATTGGCCCAACGTTCTAACCACTACACCTGCCGCCCCAGGAGTCTTATGGCTTGGGGGTAGAATCTGTTAAGAAGCCTTTTGAACCTAGACTAGGTGCTCCGGTACCACTTGCTGTGCTGTAGCAGAGAGAATAGTCTATGACTAGGGTGACTGGAGTCTTTGACAACTTTTAGGACCTTCCTCTGACACCGCCTGGTATAGAGGTCCTCTCTCGCCAGACTGCTTCTCTCTCACACACACAGAAGCATTTGTCACACTCACTCACTTACACACAAACACTCAGATGGCAGGAAGCTTGGCCCCAGTGATGTACTGGGCCGTATATGCGGTCGGAGGCCGAGCAGTTGCCATACCAGGCAGTGATGCAACCAGTCAGGATGCTCTTGATGGTGCAGCTGTAGAACTTCACACTTCTGCTATAACCTGTCATACTCCTGCTATAACCCCTAACACTAATGCTATAATAGTTGTATTCCCCATTCACATCCTTCATATTCCATAGCTACAGCTACTCTCTTCTCTGCAGCTGGAGTACTAAAAGCTTACACCAATTATATTTGACATTTAGATTTAGATTAAATTAAATTGCCTTGTTCGGTCTTTGTAGCGTGATGTGACTGCAATAGTGACTATATCTGTATGCACAAGCGGGCATCTAACATTACTGCATTTTAATGGGGGGAAAAACGTAATCATATTAGCATCTAGCTACTAATCATCATTGCTTTGAACTTGAACCGTGTTTGTGTGCTGCCCACCCTCCCTCTTCGCTCTCTCCCTCACCACCCACCTTCCTCCATCTATCCATCCTCCTCCTAATTCTTCCTCCTTCCCCATCTCGCCTCCACCCGTCTCAATTGCCCCCACCCCCTCGCTCCCCCCATGCAGAAACGGCGGAGCACCACCAAGGCGCGGGGCGCCCAGGGGGCCAAGGTGTGTATGATGGCGACAGTGAAGGGGAAGGCGGTAGGTGCCAGAGCCACAGCAGCAGGGGTCGGAGGGGGCAAGCGGGCCATGGCGTACCGGGCCAAGGTAACTCCGCCGCTCTCGCCAGACTGCTTCTCTGTCACACACACAGAAGCATTAGTCACAATCACTCACTTGCACACGAACACTCAGATTTTGAAGCAGCGGCATGGGTGGTGGTCAGACTATGGTACCCTGGGCTGTGTGTGGGCTCCTGCAATTTTAATGGTTTAGGATTAGTTAGAGCAGGGGTTCCCAAACTCGGTCCAGGGGCCCCCCGGGCACTAAACAGTATAATTATTTGAATCAGCTGTGTAGTGCTAGGGCAAAAACCAAAACGTGCACCCAGGGGGCTCCCAGTACTGAGTTTGGGAAACACTGAGTTATGGTAGATCATCAAGACCTGGATTCCTCTGTGAGCTTTAGTAGTCCCTACTGTGATTAAGGCTCAAACAGTCTGCGGCAGTTGGAGTATGACACTGGTTACTCTTACATGCTTTTACGTCAGTATGTTTTTAGTTTGTGTGTTTAACCTGTTATCTTAGGGTGTTTGTGTGCATGGTGTTTGTCCTGTAATTGTGTATTCCATGTGCTGTTATAAGTGTGTATGCTGTGCACGCCTGGTGTGCCATTCTGTAAACATGTGAGTTTGTGGTAAAGGCGTGACTCTGTGCTCTCCAGCAGGATACGTCCGACTCGGATGATAAGACGGACTCGTCAGACTCTGATGACGAAGAATCGTCCGGCAGCTCCGACAGCGAAGATGATGACGATGATGAGGTGAACGGCACTATGCTTTAGTGTAGACTTGGGTCAAATACTATAAAGTATGAGGTGTGCTTAGTTTACATGTTGGACTATTTGATTGGTTCCATTGTACTAGGCAAACTAAATCAAACACGGCACTAATAGTAAAAATGGATTTGACCCAGATGTTCTACTGTCTCTGTCCTCTAGAATGACGATGACCCATCCGAGGGCTCCAGCAGCTCTTCCTCAGAGGACAGCAGTGACTCGGACTCAGATTAGCCACCCCCCCCCCCCCCCCCCCCCCCCCCAAATAGGAGGGGCTGTGCGGGACACACCTCCTCGCGAGTCAGGCGCAGTTACAGCGGGCGTCATCAAACCGCGCACACATTGGCTGCTCCCACCTCTTTCTCACAAGGAGAAATGAGAGACTGGAGAAAGCGAGGAATGGAAAAGTCATGCTCCCCCCGTTGTTGACCTGGAGTACTTTTATTCAACTGGGACGAGATCTTTTACAGGGGCTTTGTTACGCGTTCAATGCCTTTTCTAGGTGTTTATTATGAACTTGTTGCGACACTTTCTTTTTTTAAACTGAAGGAAATTTCTAATTAAAGCGGTTGAGGCTTTTTTTATGTTTTTGAACAAGACTGGTTTCTACAGAGTTTTTGACTGGGAGGGGCATATTGAGGAGTTTGCCGTTTTTTGTCCTTAACAGTCCGTGCAGAGGGAGGACTGTTGCTGCTTTCCCTCCATTGAAACATCTGGTCAAACCCTCTGAAATAAAATGCACTTTTTTCTCGTGAATTCTTGTGTGATTTCAACCGTTAATTGATGTATATTTGATTGTACTGGATTTATAGAGCTTTAATGTAAAAAGTATGCTCAGCTCTGTTACTGATGGGGTAGGTTTGCAACCGAAATGGCAGCCTATTCCATATAGTACACTACTTCTAGCCATAACTTATTCAGCGTTCATAACCAAGTGAGCAGGTGGCACTTGAACATGTACTTACTAGTCGTATCATCCCTGAGCTCTGACTTTTCACACATGCGGACCTCTATCACCTAAGGAAAAACAAGTTTCTAATGTAAATGCATCCAACTGATATTTACGAATTGACTTGGGCATGAACGCAGCATTAGACATTTCTATGAAGGGACGATCCACAAAATACAGCCATACTTTTTTCCACTAACCTTGGCTGTAGTTGATTTCCCTAAACAATTTTTAGTACCTGTATGTATTAAGCTTCAGTATTTGACATTGCAAAAGGATCCCTTTCTGAACACATCTGCAAAAACTTTTTGGGCAACCTGACCAAGTTCACAAATGTGTGTTACAGATCCATCACTCACCGAAAGCAAGTCTAAGAAGCGGTAGATCTATTTCTATGCTTCCCGGTCTTCAGTTTTTGCATAGCAGTTTCAATGGTACAATGATTCTCTACACTATATACTAGCTTGTTTTGTCACTAACTGAAATTAGTTAGGCAAACTATTAGAATATTCGCAACCAGGAAATGGCAGTGATTTCTGCATAGTCCACCTTTAAATTCTGTTTTTCTGATGCATCAATGTCAAAATTAAGTCATGCAATTTTCCATTAAACAATCAAATTACAATTGCTCATACTGTCTTTATGTAAAATGTACATAATTCACAAAACAAAAATGACATGTTGCTTTTGTTTTTATACAGACATTGTTTATATATATATATATATATATATATATAGAAATCTCCAAACTAGTCTTTCCCCAGATATAATACAGCCACACACACACACATCCCCTGTACCAGGAGTGAGACCAATAAATACAACCACTCAACCACCTGTGCATAATGCATTTATAGTGCTTTGTAAAGACTTGCAACAAGCATTCAGAACAGCCCATGGATCCTTACAAATGCATTCATTAATATAAACCCCGTAAGGTCGATGTCCACAACTCCGCATAATAAAAACATCCCCATTAAAAATCTGTTATTTATGCATCTCAATCCACCGCATCCACCTAATGTCACACTTCCACATCTGCGGTGAAAGACCATGAGGCATCCCGAAAATCGATCTTCTCACAAAATTGTCAGTGGCATCCGAACAGTTTGGCCTACATACTATTATGAACCCTCTATGGAAACATGACTCACGAACACGTATATGTCGGTTGTTTTGGCCTGAAGGTCCCCTGGTACCAGTTGAACAAATTTATGGAATTATATATGGACACGTTTAGTGCCAAAAAAGGGGTTAGATACATTTTTTAAAACAAAAAATCCTGATCTTTCAGATAAAGGACAGACACTTTAGAACAAGATTTTTTTCAGGGGGGGCTAGCTGTTTTATGTAGTGAATGTTATACAATGCGTTTGCATGGGCTAATAGTAGTAAGGCCCAATTTCTTTCTATCAAATAATTTACTTTTTCTTCAATCAAATAGTAAAATGATCCTTGGTATGACCTTAAAACAATTGCATTTAGCTTTGCCTGGGGAGTGCCAAGATGAAGGCACGGTGACTTCATCACAGCGTCATCTAGTGTAAATATAAAGCCTTGGCGTTACCCTATTGTCTTCCTGATCGGCTACATAAACTGAGAGCAAAGACAAAACACCTAGTAATACTGGAGTGAAACCACAATTACAAATCCAAAAAGGCCAATTCTGCCTACCTTACAAAGTCCAAGTGTTTGGGGTCGTGTAACAAGGTAATGGACTGTCTCTACAAATATTTGTATCGCTTTGAGACAAAAACTCGAAATAAAATGGGTCATTGTCAGCAAGTCCAGTATCAAACACCAATTTGCAATTTGTCCATGCAAACCACTGCATTACCTCAATCATGCGAAACCTAGGTCAGGGTTCCATTTCAAATGCCACAGATAACAAAAAGGTTCTCAGATTAACTGTATCCACTTGTCTATTTCATAGCAATACACTCACTGTACTATGGAACTGACAACACATCTAATTTAACTAGACTGGCGTCTAGCAATTCCCCACTGGAAAACTTGTTTCATTGTCAACGCAATGGTGGAAACTCACTTAAGGAATCACAAATTCCTCTCTGAATGAAGTCATTCATTGAATGGCATAAGTAAAGTACCAAAGACAAAACAAAGAGACCAAGTAGAAAATAGACGAATCCAACATGCATTGCTTAGTTCTGGACACTGGAAAAGCCATTCTAGTGAAGACAAAAATATATAACACCTTTTTTTCATTAACTTAATTTATCCATCCTCATCCCTCATTTACATCCTACAGTCCATTCATCTATATACATTGTACACAAGGATTCGAAAACACAATGAAGAGGCCCTATTTGTTAGTCTCAAACCCCATGTCACCCAGTTACATTTGATCCCAATGAACAGTTGCGGTTCTAACGTCCGTAGGGGAACCTATTACACAGTCCCAACCAACCAAAGTAGTCCCGACATGCGTCACAACTGTAGTCCAATAAAACATACATTTTTTAAAAAGGGACTTCTTTTTTCATACACCGCCAGAATATTGTCATCTCCGTATGACTATCACAATAACAACAACAACTTACTTCCCACTCGTCCACACCAAACCATGACCAAAACTAGAACTATAGAAATACGCTGGTCAAAATCTAAAATGAACACAACTATTTTGTCACGCTATATTAGAAATAGTCTGTAGATCAACAGCACCTCTTCAACCTCAGGAGGCTGAAGAAATTTGGCTTGGGCCCCTAAGACAACTACTAACTTCTACAGATGTTACCATTGAGAGCATCCTGTTGGGCTGTATCACCGCTTAGTACGCCAACTGCACCGTCCGCACCCACAAGGCTTTCCTGAGGGTGGTGCTGTGAGCCCACGCGTCACCGTGGGCACACTGCCTGCCCTCCAGGACATCTACAGCCACCCGAGCCACGGCCTGTTTACCCCGCTACCATCTAGAAGGCGGAGACAGTACAGGTGCATCAAAGCTGGGACCAAGAGACTGAAAAACAGCTTCTACACTACATGACCAAAAGTATATGGACACCTGCCCGTTAAACATCTCATTCCAAAATCATGGGCATTAATATGGAGTTGGTCCCCCCTGGACACTGATGTTGGGTGATTAGGCCTGGCTCGCAGTCGGCGTTCCAGTTCATCCCAAAGATATTCGATGGGGTTGAGGTAAGGGCTCCGTGCAGGCCAGTCAAATTCTATCCACACCGATCTCGGCAAACCATTTCTGTATGAACCTTGCTTTGTGCACGAGGGCATTGTCAAAATAGGGAAGGGCCTTCCCCAAATTGTTGCCACAAAGTTGGAAGCACAGAATCGTCTTTAATGTATGCTTCAGCGTTAAGATTTCCCTCCACTGGAACTAAGGGGCCTAGCCCGAACCATGAAAAACCGCCCCACAGACCATTATTCCTCCTCCACCAAACTTTACAGTTGGCACTATGTATTGGGGCAGGGAACGTTCTCCTGGCATCCGCCAAACCAAGATTCGTCTGTCGGACTGATGAAGCGTGATTCATCACTCCAGAGAATTACTCCCGTACTCCAGAGTCCAATGGCAGCAAACTCTACACCACTCCAGCCAACGCTTGGCATTGCGCATGGTGATCTTAGGTTTGTGTGCGGCTACTCAGCCATGGAAACCCATTTCATGAAGCACCCGATGAACAGTTCTTGTGCTGACGTTGTTTCCAGAGGCAGTTTGAAACTCGGTAGTGAGTGTTGAAACCAAGGACAGATGATTTTTACTCGCTACGCTCTTCAGCGGTCCCGTTCTGTCAACTTGTGTGACCTACCAATTTGCGGCTGAGCCATTGTTGCTCCTACATGTTTACACTTCACAATAACAGCACTTACAGTTGACTCGGTCAGGTTTAGCAGGGCAGAAATTTGACGAACTGACTTGTTGGAAAGGTGTCATCCTATGACGGTGCCACATTGAAAGTCACTGAGCTCTTCACTAAGGCCATTCTACTGCCAATGTTTGTCTATGGAGATTGCATGACTGTGTGCTCAATTTTATACACCTTTCAGCAACAGATGGGGCTGAGATAGCCAAATCCACTCATTTTGTCCACATACTTTTGTATATATGGGTTATTTTTTTTGTTTCGGACTGACATGGCTCGTTATAATATTTATTTATTTATTAATTCCTTTATTTTAGATTTGCGTGTATTGTTTTTGTATTTTTAGGCATTACTGTACTATTGAAGCTAGAAACATAAGCATTTTGCTACACTCGCGATAACATTAACAAATGATGTGTACGCAACCAATAACAATTAGATTTAAACCGTTGTGAAGTGACAATGACAAGATTGCATTGACAACAAGCGTGGCACCCTGATACTACACATGCCATCAACTGGGGACGTGACTGGTTGCAAATAGGCTAACGCCATTTTGATAAACGCAAGTTGCCCGAAACTCGTCCGTTTTAGACTTTGACCAGGGTTTGTCTTTCACCACAAACAAAGCCCCCTTTCCCAATCCCACCAACAACCGTCCTATTCGCACCCAAAATTGCACACACTCGCACACACACTCAAGTCTTTTGTTGTCATAAGGGGACCTCCAGGAGCTTTTTGTGGAGGTACTGCTTCACCTCCTCTATACCATTCAGCTTCTCCAGCTCATGATACGGCAGCTGTGGAATAGAGGAACAGAGGGAGTGAGGAAAAAGAGGAGCAGAGGAGAGAGAAAACACAAGGAGGGATGTCAGTAACACGGTTTGTTTTTACTTATTTGGGCAAAGCGGACCATTAGTAGACCAGTTGCCAGGTAGCAGTTGCCAATTCAAAAGCGTCATCGGATGATTGTAATGGAGGTAAGGGAATACTGACATTTGGTTGAGAATGTGGTTGTAAGAATTTAAATGTGGTTTATAAAATGGTTAAAGAAAATGTGGTTTTTAAGATGGTATGGGCTCACCTGCAGGATGACGTATCCCAGGAGCAGCAGGTGACGGTCTCTCATGGCCCGGGAGCCCACCAGCACCTCGGAGTTGTGACAGTAGTGCCACTTGTCATTCACCGACATAACCACTCTGAAAGAAGAAAGGAAGTGGTACATAGCGATTAACAAATTATTTCTCATTTAGAAATAAATTCCCTAATCACACAAGTGGCAAAAGACGGTAGACCTCCCAGCAAAACAATATTTCTTAAAGTTATTCGCTACCTTGCATTGCTCCACTGATGCATTATCAAGCGTTTAGTTGAGCAGTATAAGGATAGAAATCTGACTGGACAGATTTGGGGATCCCATCAGCACTGACCTTTTGAGCTGCCGCTGGTCCCCAGCTCGATCAGCCGGGTGCAGTTGAAGTGGTGAGGTGGGCTTCACGTCCCCGTTTGCCTCATAGAATGCAGGAAGCTCGCAGTGGAGCCCCTGACTCGCCGGCCCCACCTGCGCCCCTCCCTCGTCCTCCAGGATTTTCCCAATGGAGAACTGGAAGAGGGAATCGGGGGCAGCCGTGGCAGATCCCCCTACCCCGGAGGCCCCTGGATGTGCCAGGCTGTCTGAGGGAGGGCTGCTGAGCGTAGAGCTGTCTTGGCTCTCCAAAGAGTGCTCCTTGGCCAGGCTGGAGTAGTAATCGGCCGACGTGTAGTAAGGGTTGTAGTCCAGAGGGCCCCCGCCGTTAGGGCCCGGCCTCTGGGCCGAGGAAGGGTTTGCCCCTCGCTGCATGTGGTAGGGCAGAAAGTTCACCGCATCGTCCCCCTCGACGGGTCGCTGGTCCCCCCCTACCTCTAGTGGGGCGAAGGGGGAGAACTTTTGAAAGTCTGAAGTGAGGGCTGTCACGGCTGCGGATCCTTCTGGGGTTTTTGGGGCCATACCTAGCGAGGTCCCTGCCCGGATAGGGAGAACTTGGCCAGAGCCATCAATCCACAGCAGAAAGTCTAAAAAGGAATGGGGATATAGAGGATTAGGGTTGCAACATTTAGGGTTGAAACTTTCCCTAATATTCCGCAAACTTGGAATTTAGGAAAACCTGGGAATTTTGTGAAAGTTTCCAGAATTCTACAACCCCAAAGAGATTACAGCACTACATAATGCTATACCATTGTGTTCAACTGTGTGGTATCTTACAGTAGAGCCTGCATCAGGTTGGATATCCGCGGTTCCCCGCGGTTGACCTGCAAAAGAACTCTGCTGGTGGGTGAGAATGAAAACATTCTTTCAACCCGCGTGTCGGCTCGCAGTTTGAACAATTATATTACGGGTCAGAAACATTTAAAAACAAGGTAATGTTTTACAAACTCAGGAGCTTGTGTTACAGAATTGAATTCGCAACATCATGCGAGTGATGAGGCAGACATACAGCTCTGGAAAAAATTAAGAGACCATCAGTTTCTCTGGTTTTACTATTTATAGGTATGTGTTTGGGTAAAATGAAAAATTTTTGTTTTATTTTATAAACTACTGACAACATTTCTGACAAACAAAAAAATGTTCATTTTACCCAAACACATACCTATAAATAGTAAAACCAGAGAAGTGGATCATTTTGCAGTGTTCTCTTCATTTTTTCCCCAGAGCTGTATACTGTAGGGCACAAGCCATGAACACAGTAAATCAGAGAACTGTCCATTATTCGTGTGGTGCTGAAAACGTATGTTTCATCCCCTCACGTGAGAATACGTTGCCAAGCTTAGCCTACTTTTCCTGGCTAGCGTAGCTCACGTGAAAATGGCTAACGTAACTGGAGAAATAGAAAGGTTATGAAATACACCATGGTGGAAACAGGTGGTACGTGAGTGAAATCTCCGGTTTGGAAGGATTTTGGAGTCATTGTGGACAAGGACAACAACCCAGTAGATGGATACACAGCCTGCAAAAAGTGCAAGCCCGTATTCGTTTACAATAGGCTAATTCAGTTTATTATCAGTGAATTATTACGTTAATTCAGGCTTTTGTTCATTTAGACCATAGGCTACGCAGGCCACATCAAGTTTATTTGCCAGCAGCATACCACCCTGCATCCCACTGCTTGCTTGCCTCTGAAGCTAAGCAGGGTTGGTCCTGGTCGGTCCCTGGATGGGAGACCAGATGCGGCTGGAAGTGGTGTTGGAGTAGGTCTAAAAACATATCCCAATGCCCCAGGGTAGTGATTGGGGAAATTGCCCTGTTTAGGGTGCAGTCTTTCAGATGGGAAGTTAAACGGATGTCCTGACTCTCTGTGGTCACTAAAGAACCCATGGTACTTATCGTAAGAGTAAGTGTGTTAACCCCAGTGTCCTGGCTAAATTCCCAATCTGGCCCTCATACCATCATGACCACTTAATCATCCCCAGCTTCCAATTGGCTCAATCATTCCCATCCTCTCCCCTGGTCGTTGCTGCAAATGAGAATGTGTTTTCAATCAACTTAGCTGCTTAAATAAAAGTTTAAACCAGTGCGGCTGGTAAAAGTTTGAGTTAGGCTATAGCCTACAAAATAAATGTATTTTTGCAACCTATATTCGATTCTGGGAATTGTTTACTTAAGTTTCAATTAAACTATTTGATTATCATATTAAATGTTAATATCTTGTTTTGTTGTTGGCTATAGGGTTTCATTGGGTAAGAAAGCTAATTAGAACAGGCTTTTTCCCCCCAGAGCGATTCAAGTTGTCAATGTACCGCATCTCATTGTGAAAATAATAATATATTGTTCTTAGTTCATGGCATGGTTTCCTTTATCCCAATATTGATTATACATGTAGACAAATTAATTAATGCAGGGAGGGGAAAAATAGCCTACTAGCCTGATCTAAAACAATTAAATAAATTGGTGTTATTTGGTGTGTGTCACGGATCAGCTCTCAGAACAATTCTACTTGGGTGGGTCGGGATGTTGAGAAAAATCTGTCCTGGTGTCGGGTGGTGTTCGGAATTGATAAAGGCCGGCGTGGGGCAGGTGCGGCTCAAAAAAAACGGACCCGTGCAGGTCTCTATCTTACAGTGGCTGTTGGGTTTAACACACAATCTGGTGTTTGTTCAATGTACCTGTGTAATACCCAGGGGCCAGGATTTCATCTTGCTTGTAGCCATGCTCTCCAACCAATTGTCTGAGGGCTTCAGCAACAAGACCCTTGTAGCTGAAAAACACACACAAATACACTCATGTCAACCAGATACTTTTCATGCTTCACTGGGATTTGCAATGAAAAGGCAGACATAATTCAATGAAGAAAATAGATGACCGTGCACCAACTAACAGTTGGTTAACCAATCACTCTAGTACTGCACCGTACCTGTATTTGCGGTTGACCTCATCAGCGGTCAGCGCGTGGTCAAACATGAGCACCTTGTGCGTGTCTTGGAGCCGTGGGCCGGTGTAGTCCTGGTACTCCAGCTCAACCGCTGCGTCCAACAGAGACAAGTAGCGAAGCACGATCAGAGCATAAGGACTGTCTACAAATGGGGGAACAAGATCCGCAGAAACAAAGACATGAGCGAGAGCAACTGTCTAAAATGGCCGACCATTCAAATGAATCGCATACAACTGAATGGGATTGAGTTGGGGTATGTGGGGGTACTATTCCACTTCATGCATCAGTTCATTTATGTGTGTGTTCATTAGTTGTTTATTAGGGGTCAGCTTGTGGCTTATTGTGTCTACTGAAAGGGGTAAGTCAAAAGAAATGAAACACAGCTGTTCTTTGATGTTGCATGATCAGTATATGCACGTGTGTGCGTGCCACTCACTGGTGACGTTGCTGATGAAGGCAGTGGAGAAGACCCTGTGCAGCACCAGGCCGGGAAAATGTCCCAGCTGGAACAGGGACATAAGGATATTGACGGTGGCTAGCGGGGAGCTCAGGGCCTTAAGCTCCAGCACCATCTCCAGCTTGGAGAAGAACTGGACCTTGTTGGACGGCAGGTAGTTCATCCGGCTGAAGGGGAACACCAGCTTCTGGATAACCTGTGGGGAGAAGAGAAAAAACATTATCGTGATGTTACCAAGTATCAATTTTTGCTGCGAAGAGACAATCATTAGATCAATTGTTTTGGTGCTGTCCATATATAGCTTGTTTTTGATCGCTAGTTCAGGAATGTCTGAAAAATTGCAACATTTACTGGGAGCTAACTCTGCAAATAGCACTGCTGGGTGATTTAAAAAGTCAGTTGATCGATCAATATTATAATAATACTGTTAGCAAAAAAAATAATCTTTGATTTACAATCTGTAGAAACTAAGAATAGAAAGGTTCAGAAAGTTTGTGAAACATCACAGCACAGTTGAAAAATATATGGCAAATAGAAATCAAAAATGGATGGTTTTCAGCGATAGAGGGGAGTTGTTGAGGGTAGCTGAAGGATGGGACTAAAAACAAACAAAAGATAACTATTGTAAAATATATTGTGTCTGTAAAATGTATATAGTATGTATAAACTGGATGTAGAAGCCTAAGTGGTGTTGTCCATTAGTTTACTCCAAACAGGGGAGGTAGGGTTAGGGAAAAATAAAAGGAAAATATATAAAACAATTCATATTTTTATAGATATACACACACACTACCGTTCAAAAGTTTGGGGTCACTTAAAAATGTCCTTGTTTTCCATGAAAACATACATGAAATGAGTTGCAAAATGAATAGGAAATACAGTCAAGATGTTGACAAGGTTATAAATAATGATTTTTAATTGAAATAATAATTGTGTCCTTCAAACTTTGCTTTTGTCAAAAAATCTTTGGCATTCTAGTTGTCAATTTGTTGAGGGAATCTGAAGAAATTTCACCCCATTGGCTCCAATTAAGCACCGTCCATAGGGTACGGCATGGAGTTGCCAAGTGGAGTGATAGCCTTCCTTCTTCAAGATCCCTTTTACCCTGTACAAATCTCCCAATTTACAACCACCAAAGCACCCCCAGACCATCACATTGCCTCCACCATGCTTGACAGATGGCGTCAAACACTCCTCCAGCATCTTTTCATTTTTTCTGCATCTCACGAATGTTCTTCTTTGTGATCCGAACACCTCAAACTTAGATTTGTCTGTCCATAACACTTTTTTCCAATCTTCCTCTGTCCAGTGTCTGTGTTCTTTTGCCCATCTTAATCTTTTCATTGGCCAAGTCTGAGATAGGGCTTTTTCTTGAGACTGGTGTTTGCGGGTACAATTTAATGAAGCTGCCAGTTGAGGACTTGAGGCTTCTGTTTCTCATACTAGACATTCTAATGTACTTGTCCTCTTGCTCAGTTGTGCACTGGGGCCTCCCACTCTTTCTATTCTGGTTAGAGCCAAAATGATCAATTGGCCTTTTAAAATGATAAACATGGATTAGCTAACACAACATGCCATTGGAACACAGGAGTGATGGTTGCTGATAATGGGCCTCTGTACGCTAATATAGATATTCCATAAACAATCTGCCGTTTCCAGCTACATTAGTCATTTACAACATTAACAATGTCTACACTGTATTTCTGATCAATTTGATGTTAATTTCAATGAACAAAAAAATATGCTTTTCTTTCAAAAACAAAGGACATTTCTAAGTGACCCCAAACTTTTGAACGGTAGTGTATATACAGAACTAGTCAAAAATGTGGACACATCTACTCATTCCAGGTTTTTTCCCCTCTATTTTCTACATTGTAGAATAATAGTGAAGACATCAAAACTATGAAATAACACATACGTAGTAGCATACGTATTTCTTTAAAATAGCCACCCTTTGCCTTGATGACAGCTTTTCACACTCTTGGCATTCTCTCAACCAGCTTCATGAGGTAGTCACCTGGAATGCATTTCAATTAATAGGTGAGCCTTGTTAAAACTTAATTTGGGGAATTTCTTTACTTCTTTTCTAATGTGTTTGGATGCCTGGGAGGGGTGGACCCCCTAAAGCATCTTTAGTGTCAGCTACATAAAAACTCTGAATTGTCTATAAAGGGTTAGGCCGCTCGGCCCAACATTCAAGACTGTTGGGTTGACTAGTATCATTATTGCAGTAATTAATCGATATTAAATAAAGATGATTGTTTGAAGAAATGACAAAGTCTCTCTCAGTATTAATTTCCACAACACTTGCTTGGGCCAAAAAAACATGAGCACTAGACATAAGACTGGTGGAAATCTGTCCTTTGGTGTGATGAGTCCAAATTTGAGGTTTTTGGTTCCAACCGCTGTGTCTTTGTGAGACGCAGAGTAGGTGAACGGATGATCTCCGCATGTGTGGTTCCCACCGTGAAGCATGGAGGTGGTGGTGTGATGGTGCTTTGCTGGTGACACTGTCAGTGATAAATTTAGAATTCAAGGTACACTTAACCAGCATGGATACCACAGCATTCTGCTCTGGGACAAGTCTCTGAATGTCCTTGAGTGGCCCAGCCAAAGCCCGGACTTGAACCCGATCGAACATCTCTGGAGTGACCTGAAAATAGCTGTGCAGCAACGCTCTCCATCCAACCTGACAGAGCTTGAGAGGATATGCAGAGAATGGGAGAAACTCCCCAAATACAGGTGTGCCAAGCTTGTAGCGTCATACCAAGAAGACTCAAGGCTGTAATCACTGCAAAAGGTCCTTCAACTGAGTAAAGAGTCTGAATACTTATGTAAATGTGATACTGCAAAAATTTGTGAAAACCTGTTTTTTTATTATTTTATTATGGGGTATTGTGTGTAGATTGTTTTTTTATCAATCTACACACAATACCCCATAATAATTTTAGAATAAGGCTGTAACGTAACAAAATGTGGAAAAAGTCAAGGGGTCTGAATACTTTACGAATGCACTGTATAGGGGATTGGAAATTATGCAGACAGTTACATTGATACAAGCCACAATCTGCAATATGAAAGCTACCCCTTAAACTTAATTTGTGGAATACTAAGTATCACGATAAATGCTTTTATCAAACCCATAATGTAAATACACAACATGTATGTTGTATGTAATGATTTGGCTACAACCATTAGGTGGCCAGACAGCTAGGGGGCAGCAGAGCCTCTTGTGGAATGGGGAAATATTGCATTGTTAATTCCATGCTTTGAGAATTGTCAATAAAGCATAATTTATAGCTTTTACTATGGAGTAGTGTCCACTCTTTACAAGGTGTCAGAAGTACGAGCCCACAATGTGTGTAAATAATAGGGATGTGTCAAATATCCAAAACGGACATTACTTCAGAAATATTAGTCAGTAGTTGTGGTGTGGTCAGTAGTTGTGTGGTTGTGGTCAATGGCTGTTGTCAGTTGTGTGGGCCAGTAGTTGTGAGGTCAGTAGTCATGTGGTTGTGGTCAGTAGTTGTTTTGTTCAGTAGTTGTGTGGTCAGTAGTTGTGTGGTCAGTAGTTGTGTGGTCAGTAGTTGTGTGGTTGTGGTCAGTATTTATGTGGTTCAGTAGTTGTGTGGTTCAGTGGTCATGGTCAATATGTGTAGTTAGTAGTGTGGTTGTTGTCAATGGTTGTGGTCAGTAGTTGTGTGGTTGTGGTCAGTAGTTGTGTGGTCAGTAGTTGTGTGGTTCAGTAGTCATGGTCAATAGTTGTAGTTAGTAGTGTGTGGTTGTTGTCAATGGTTGTAGTCAGTAGTCATGTGTTCAGTAGTCGTGTGGTCAGTAGTCGTGTGGTCAGTAGTCGTGTGGTCAGTAGTCGTGTGGTCAGTAGTTGTGTGGTTCAGTGGTCATGGTCAGTAGTTGTAGTTAGTAGTCTGTGGTTGTTGTCAATGGTTGTGGTCAGTAGTTGCTTTGTTCAGTAGTTGTGGTCAGTAGTCGTGTGGTTGTGGACAGTAGTTGTGCGGTTGTTGACAGTGGTCAGTAGTTTAATGGTCAGTGATTGTGTGGCTGTGGTCAGTAGTTGTATAGTTGTGCTCAGTAGTTGAGTGGTTCAGTAGTGTGTGGTTGTTGTCAGTAGTTGTAGTCAGTAGTCATGGTCATTAGCAGTCAGTCGTTGTGTGTTTGTGGTCAGTAGATGGGTGGTTGTGGTCCGTAGTTGGGTGGTTGTGGTCCGTATTTGTATTTGTGATCAGTTGTGTGGTCAGTAGTTGTGTGGTTCAGTAGTCATGGTCATTAGTGGTCAGTAGGTTTGTGGTTTAGTAGTCATGTTCATTAGTGGTCAGTAGTTGTAGTCAGTAGTCAATGTCAGTAGTCATAGTCAATAGGTTAGGTCAGTAGTTGCGTGATCAGGAGTTATGGTCTGTAGTTATGTGGTTGTGGTCAGTAGTTGTGTGGTTGTAGTCAGTAGTTGTGGTCAATAATTGTGTGTTTGTGGTCAGTTGTGTAGATGTGGTCAGTAGTTGTAGTTGTGGTCAGCAGTTGTGGTCAGCAGTTGTGGTCAGCAGTTGTATTGTTGTTGTTGTCAGTAGTTCTGTGGTCAGTAGTTGTTTGGTTGTGGTCAATAATTGTGGTCAGTAGTTGTGTGGTTGTGTTCAGTAGTTCAGTAGACACCTTCGTTGTATCCAATCAGAGCAGCAGGATCAACGTACAGCCCACCCTTTTCTTTACAGACAGGCAAAATAGCCAGTTATTTAGAGAATGGGGCATGTGCTTGACCTGTTCGATTTTTGAAACAGATTCACAAATCATGGGAATTTGTCAAGCTATAAAGAGTTTTCTCCCTCCGAGGCATGTGTTGCTAGGCAAACAGTTGCCTTGGCAGGCATGCTCCCTCCACGGCTAGAGCCACTGTGAGGAACATGCTAACAAACGTGTGTGCAATGAAGCTAAATAAATACTGCACTCTGACCCACAGAACTTTATTGCTAGATTCATGATAGTGTTGTTGGGCAAAGCAAGGAAAGTGAACTTCAAACTTGATGCAATTTTATTGAAATGTGCAGCTGTTGTTGGTAAGTAATGAATCTGCTAGCTTCTGATATGACTTAACTCATCAATTGCTTTCTTTTATAGATGAACTAAGTAGCTATACAATCTATTGATTGCTAGGAGCTATTCCTAATCGGTTTTCGATTTGAAACGCAAAGAAGTAGTGGAAGATTGTATATGCCCTAAGTTTCTGACTAGTTGGGGGTGGTCAAAAACAGCAGTTTGGAAAAAGTTGGTAAAAAAACGTGTTACTGTAACAGCAGTATCGTTAGATCCGTAGCGGATATTTTTGTTCCGCAAACAGATTTGAAAAGCAGAGAAGTAGATGTTCTAACTTGTCTAAGTTGTTGGCGAAGTGGTTGAAGTAGCGGATTTGTGTCAAAAGTTGCATAGTTGCATTTACAGGAAATGGAATGTTGGAAGTGATGGGGGCAATTTAGAATGTTGAAAAAAGTCCCATGAAAGTGAATGAAGACGGGCAAAAAGGAACTCCAACTTGAATACAAACAACGCAATCCAGACCAGTCTACACGTTTTAAAATTTGAACGGCATTTCTAGCTTAAACGGTTTAAGAGGGGTTGAATGCTAAAGAATAAGAAGAGGTATGTATAAGATTTAACTGGGGACTCGTTTCGCAAGCCCCACAATAATAATAATAATAATGAGTATGTAAGAAATCTATAGTTGTGCATTGATGACATACAAATGACATTCAAATGATTAATTAATCATTTGAATGTCATTTGTATGTCATCAATGCACAAATAAAACGACTATCTTTTCCATGTATGACATGCGCCCCATAAAAAGGCCGGTAGCCTTCACATCTGTAGATCGTTCATGTTGGCCAATGAAAGCGTTAAAGAGGCTGAGTGTGTAGCACGTGGAGTGAAAGTTAACTAATGGAATGCAAGATGGAATAAAATGAGGGAATTAAAAGTTGGCGAAATGAGAAGGAGTAGGCTACAATGAGCAACCAACAGGTAGGCTATTGTTATATCTGATTGGCGTTGGGGAGAAAGCGCAGCATGTAGCCTCAATTAGCCTAGCTAGCTTAGCTTCTTTGGGCTACTCCAGCCAAGACAGGCACTGTTATATGAGATGATAAATAACATTGTGACTGCTACAATTTAGCTAGTCTTGGTTATAGTTGCCATGGCTACTGTGTCTCTCTCTCGGTCTGCTCGCTCCCGCACACACCGGCCCCCTCGGCAGTGGCAGCCTCTCTCTCTCACGCAGTGCTCAGGTTAAAAACATAAGTTTTAAAAAAACATGTATTTAGCAAGTATCCGGATATCGGACAAAAATGTATGTTACTATTCGAATAGTGAAATGATTCCAAACCCCCATCCCTAGTAAATAACCAACATTTCAGGTGTAATAATAGCCATTCATAAAAAAAACAGTATGCCCAATAATAAGCAGCAATAAACAGATAGAGTATGCCCAGTCGCAACACTGGAGTTGCTCAACAGTGATTTAAATGTATGACAGAGATTTTCTAGAGATGAGTGGGCCTCCTTACCTTGCTGTCCAGGTATTCGCCCTTTTTGACCAGAAAATCAGCGATGGTGTCAAGAAGTCGAATCTCTCTGAGCCGGTGGCGGGCAATGTATTTGGCAATGAGGGCCATGGTGAATGGGGTTATGCTGTCCACTTTTTCAGGCAGTTCCTCTATCGAGAAAAGAGCAGACTGTTATCTTGGAAATGAAAGAAATATGTAGAAAAGGCAGATTAAACAGCTGCCAGATAGTGGCAGAGGAGGGGGAAGGGAGGAAAGGAAAACTCACCAGCCAGGCTGCACACAAACCTCTCCTGCCTGTTCTGGTAGAAGAGGTGCGAGCTGAAGATGAGCTCTAGGCTCTTGTTGCCAGCTTCACGTGCACAAACAGCCAGCATCTCATCCAGCAGCGCCATCTCCTGGTCGCGCACACCACTTACGCTAGCCAGTGTGTGTTTGACCAGTCGCAGGATCTTCCTGACGGTAGGTTAAGCGAGACAATGGTGGTTGTTACTAAATGGAGTACAGCTACAAGTGGAAGTGAATTTTTGTAGCTGGTTAAGAGAGCATTTTAACTAGCCGTAACCTAATTCCGTAATTCCTAACCGTAACCTAATTCTCAATACCTGCTGCGAAAAAGTCACTTCCGGTCTTAGCTGTATATCACCTAGTCAAAACTGACAATGGTGGAATTTGGAATCATGATACAAAGTAAATTATTGTGATAAAAGCGGTCGTCACGATTTTACCAAGTATGACGATTAAAGACATTATCGCCAAGTATCGCGACAACTGCTTTGATCACAATAATAACCAACGTTGAAATGACACTCGGGAACTCATCACGCTAGACCTGTGTCGTGTTCAGTAAACAAAAATGGGGTCAAAAGAATGTGTACCTCTAAGGCATGTCTCTAACATGGTCTCCATTGATTTCCTATCGAAAGCAACCCAGTTGTACGTCATAACCCTGCATTGCCTCTACTTGGATGGCTAGTAATGAATTATGAACGGACCTCTTGCAAACAAGAGAACCAAATATAACATGTAAAGTTGTATACATTTGTCTGTATTACCCTAAACGGGTAATTAACCATCATACCAAACCTACCTGTTGACCAGAAGCTGCTCTGGGTTGGGGCGTACATTGGCGACGTTCCCGGCCGCCGTAGTGTCGGTGGGTTGCAGCGAGTGCCACTTGAGCCGGTAGTAGGAGAGTAGCAGGAAGAGGGTCTGCGGGTGGCGCTCCCGCTCCAGGTTCTTCTCCAAGCCTGCCAGGCAGGCCTCGGTCAGGGGGTGCTGGCTGCTGGGGTGCAGCTTCATGCTGGAGCTGAACACCATGGACACGTCCTTCTGGTTGAACTTGTCCAGCCGCGACTGTGACTCTGCCTCCAGCACCTGCACCACCTGCGAGTCGCTGGGAAGGCCTAGGAGGAGGAGATGGGAAGTTCAGGGTTTATTTGGTTTACTTCCTTTCTTTATAACGAATATAGTCCGTTTTATAAATCAAAATATTGCATTCAGGGTTATGTACAATACTTCCTTTCATATCCATAAGAAAACAATTGAATACACGTATAAACCAGTAATTAGCATTAGCATTTCACTATGTTCATGTCTCATTCATAATATCAAATGCATAAAAACGATGATTAACCTGCACAAGCAATATTACTTTCAAACTGCCTCCTTGTGACCACCTAGCCTCACCTAGTGCAGCCACAGCGTACAGGCAGTTGACGATGCTGAAGTTGTCGAACTTGACACAGTCGCTCACGATGGCGTTGCACAGTGTCTTGAAGTCTTGATGCTCCAGGATCTGTCTGCCTTCGTTCTCCACTCCTCCACCGGCTCTGGGAACCAGGGCTGCCTCCGAGTCACCACCGCCCCCTCCTGCAGCCCCGGCCTGTAGTAGCTGGCCGATCTTCTGCAGGGCGATGGGGTAGTGGTTGTGCGAGATCTTGCCCGGGTTCTGCGTCACCCAGCGCAGCACCTCGTCGCCCCGACGCGAGCGCTCTATCAGCCGCTTCATGGTGAAGAAGGTGTCGTAGCTCATCTTCTCGTGGATGAAGTTCCACGTCTTCTTCTTGTTGCCAGCGGCACCAACAGTGGCGTGGTGGTGCAGCTGGGCGTACAGGGGGATGAGGGGAGGCGGAGGAGGGGGGGCCAGGTGCGGGTGGTAGTGCTGCTGGTGGTGGTGACTGTGGAAATGGGGCCCTCGGTGAGGGTCAGGTCGCCCCTGGTAGAGGGGCGGGTAGCTGGGGGTTGGAGTGTGCACGTGGTGGGGGTGGTGGTGTGGAGGGAGAGGGTGGTGGTGGTTCTCCAGCATGGGCAGCCCTCTACCCGCCAGGCCCGGCCGGCGCCCTGGCTTTCCCCCTCCTCCTCCCCCACCCCCTGAGCTGTACAGGCGGGTAGCGTACATGCCGGCGAGGGAAAGGACACTAGGGCGGCGGGCGTGTCGTGGGCAGAGGGGCGAGGGGATGATGATGCTGCCGCAACTCAGGAGGCCCGGGCCGGAGTGCAGCCACAGCATAGTACACAGGCTAGTCCACCGCTGGGGCACTGCACACTACACCTACAGGGAGAGAGGAAGGGACAGAGAGAGGAGAGAAGACGGAACAAATAGGCTAAATAAAACACACTCCAGTTTAGAATGTGTGAGAATCCCTGAAGGGTCACAAAGTACATGTACACACTAGGGGTGAAATTGGGATACTTTAGTATTTTGGGTAATTTCCTACTTAACCAAAGTCAGCCCGACTCATGTATACCATTTTTTTTTGGTCTGTGTGCAGTTTGAAGGAGGTTGAGGGTAGTATATCGTTAACTTAATGCAATTTCTGGAAGTCTATGGGTATCTACTAGCCAGCTCCTCTCAAAAGCAGGGAAATAGACCCAACTAGTGCAAAGCTGGGTGGTTAGTAATTTATAGTCTTAAAGCTATACCTATAGTGCATTCGGAAAGTATTCAGACCCCTTGACTTTTCCCACATTTTGTTACGTTACAGCCTTATTCTAATATTGATTAAAAAATGTAAACATTATTCTCATCAATCTACACAAAACACCCAATAACAAAAAAGCAAAAGCAGGTTTAGGAATATTTGTTAATTTATACAATATAAAAAAACACACCTTATGTACATAAGTATTTGCTATGTGACTCGAAATTGAGCTCAGTTGCATCCTGTTGACATTGATCGTGTTTCTACAACTTGATTGGAGTCCACCTGTGGTAAATTCAATTGATTGGACATGATTTGGAAAGGCACACACCTGTCTATATAAGGTCCCACAGTTAACAATGCATGTCAGAGCAAAAACCAAGCCATGAGAGTGAATGAATGGTCTGTAGAGCTCCGAGACAGGATTGTGTCAAGACACAGATCTGGGGAATTTCTGCAGCATTGAAGGTCCCCAAGAACACAGCGGCCTCCATCATTCTTAAAAATTGAAGAAGTTTGGAACCACCAACACTCTTCCTAGAGCTGGCCGCCCGACCAAACTGAGCAATCGGGGGAGAAGGGCCTTGGTCAGGGAGGTGACTAAGAACACGATGGTCACTCTGACAGTGCTCCAGAGTTCTCTGTGGAGATGGGAGAACCTTCCAGAAGGACAACCATCTTTGCAGCACTCCCCCAATCAGGCATTTACGGTAGAGTGGCCAGACGGAAGCCACTACAGCCCGCTTGGAGTTTGCCAAAATGCACCTAAAGGACTCTCAGACCATAAAAAACAAGATTCTCTGGTCTGATGAAATCAAGATTGAACTCTTTGGCCTGAGTGTCAAATGTCACGTCTGGAGGAAACCTGGCACCATCCCTACGTTGAAACATGGTGGTGGCAGCATCATGCTGTTGGGATGTTTCTCAGCAGCAGGGACTGGAATCTACGGTAGTCAGGATTGAGGCAAAGATGAACAGAGCAAAGTACAGAGAGATCCTTGATGAAAACCTGCTCTAGAGCACTCAGGACCTCAGACTGGGGCGAAGTTTCATATTCCAACAGGACAACAACCCTAAGCACACAGCCAAGAACACACAGGAGTGCCTTCGGGACAAGTCTCTGAATGATCTTGAGTGGCCCAGCCAAAGCCTAGACTTGAACCCGATAAAACATCTCTGGAGTGACCTGAAAATAGCTGTGCAGCGACGCTCTCCATCCAACCTGGCAGAGCTTGAGAAGATCTGCAGAGAACAATGGGAGAAACTCCACAAATACAGGTGTGCCAAGCTTGTAGCGTCATACCAAGAAGACTCAAGGCTGTTTTTTTATTAAGTTCATTCAGCCAGTTGCAAATACAAACAAGCCTGTTGACATTTTCACATGATAAAGCTGCTTTCTTCTTTGGCACGATATTCCCAGAGAGTGAAAACAACCTCTCACAACGTACTGACGTAGCAGGAGACGCCAGGTGCCTTCGTGCAATGCAGGCCAGCCTGGTGTGTGGCCCTGCATGCTGTGACCCCCACTGTAGTGGACAGTCCTCCATGATGATGCAGGGCTCTGCTTTGTAACGTTCCATACATTTCTCCATGGACTCCTCCTATTCATCAGAGTCATACTCAGAAGCAGCTTTCTTCTTTAGTGGCTCTGACTGTTGCTTTAATCAGGTTGCTGTGCAAGCCTCTCTTCCTTCAGCAAGTTGCTGACCAAAGCCCACACCTCACCCCTCTCAGGTCTAGGAAGGCACTTCAGGTCTTTAAAACCTTCGGTCGAGTGCTGTGGCGATCTCCAGCCATGTGAGGTTGGTGTTTTCTCCAGGTCTGTTGTGAATGTCAGCTTGAATCTTACCATGTAGGCAGTGTCATTTTCGGAGCTCTCCATCACCTGAAGGAGATGACATAGAGCAGGCAACGCCACTGAGCAGGAAAAGTACTACTCTCTTCCCAGAAGTAAAGGCAAGTACCTGCACTGAAAGATCATTCAAAATCACTTCAGTCAAGAGACGTGTTATTCTCTCTCACACACACACACACACACACACACACACACACACACACACACACACACACACACACACACACCTTATTATAAAACTAATAGTGAGATAAAGAATATTACCTACAGGGCTTCAGTAGTGCTTCTGCAGTTTCTCCAGTTTAGCTGTGGTTGTTGGTTTCTGTGGACATGCTTTACAATTTCTAGAGTGGAATTCCATCTTGTTGTAACATCTTGTGCGAGTGACTCCTTCTTTAGCACATTTGCAACTTGCTGTTGTCCTAGATCTGCAGCGTTTGGTGCGCTGTGTTTGAAATGCCCAACAATTTTTCGGCATTTGGCTAGGGTATTGTCAAACCCGCTGTTCTGTAGGGACACTGTGATGGACCTTTGGAGACTGAACACCTGTCCTGCACTGCGCACAAAAGCCAGATGTCTGGCAGCTGCAATCATGTTCCGTGCAAACTGTGGTTACTTCGTTTTCAATGTTCCACTGCTTTGCTAGATCCATGAAATGCCAGGCGCACATTTCAGCATAGTGCCTCGGTCTTCATTACGGCCAGAGCGTGTGAATGCAGTTTCCAGATTTCATTGATGTGGTTCGCAGTAACCCCAAAGTAGTTGTGATTACTGTAGTCTCCAGTGGTCTCCCGTGAGAGCAACAGCCCTTGCATGTTTTAACACCTCTGCTTTCAAAGCCCTCCAGCTTTCATACAGCTCGTGTATTCTTGTGGCGACGGAAGCTCTCGAGGGTAAGTCATAAATTGAGTCGTTCGATGCTATCCGAATGATATTTCTCAACCCTTCGTCCTACACAATGTTGACTGCAAGCTGTAGCTATCCACTTGGCTATTGCTTGTGTTAGCCTGCTGCTCGTTGACTTGTCCATAGGCCTCTCTTCTAGTTTAGCCAGCCGAAGATGTCCTCCATTGCTACTAGTGACTTTACTTGTATTTCCGGCATCAACAGTATGTTGAACTTGTAAATGATAATGAACATTCAAACAAATTCGGCCTTGCAGTAGATGCAAATTACTTTGGTTTAATCCAGAGAGCCATCTGGGAGTGATTTGAAATTGAATTTGCCATTTAAAAGCCGCTTCCTAGCATTCTCCATCATTCAGTCATACAAATAGCTAGCTAGTAAAGTGGTTGTCAGACTAGTGCATTTATTGAACAATAGATGGTTCAGGGTGTCAAACTAAGAAACTGCATTAACTTCTCTAGGGTAGGGGGCAGCATTCGACATTTTGAATGAAATGCATGCCCAAATTAAACTGCCTACTTCTCTGGCCCAGAAGATAAGATATGATATGCATATAACTGGTAGATTTGGATAGAAAACACTCTAAAGTTTCCAAAACTGTTAAAAATAGTGTCTGTGAGTATAACATAACTGATTTGGCAGGCAAAAACCTGAGAAAAGTGTCACAGAGCTTTTTCATGCGCGAGACCGAGAGAGTGCGTTTCTTGTTTACCTTTTAAATTGACGACGTTATTGTCCGGTTGAAATATTATCGATTATTTAGGCTAAAAACAACCTGAGGATTGAATATAAACATCATTTGACATGTTTATATGAACTTTACGGATACAATTTGGATTTTTTTGTCTTCCTGTTTTGACTGCGTTTGAGCCTGTGGATTACTCAAGAAAACGCGCGAACAAAACGGAGGTTTTTGGATATAAAGAGACTTTATCGAACAAAAGGAACATTTATTGTATAAATGAATGTCTGCTGAGTGCAACAATATGAAGATCATCAAAGGTAAGGGATTAATTTTATCTCCATTTCTGACTTGTGTAACTGTTCTAATTGGCTGGTTACTGTTTGTAATGATTTGTCTAGTGGGCTATGTTCTCAAATAATCGTAAGGTATGCTTTCGCCGTGAAGCATTTTTTAAATCTGACACCGTGGTTGGATTCAAAAGAAGTTAGGTTTAAAGACTATGTAAAATATGTTTTGTTTTCTGAATTTTTATAATGAGTATTTCTGTATTTGAATTTGGCGTCCAGCAGTTTCACTGGCTGTTGAAGAGGTGGGACGCTAACGTCTCACGTACCCAAGAGAGGTTAATGACGCCAAAAAAATGTACGGCATTAACGAGTTAACTTTGACAGCCCTAGTAGCAATGAATACATTTCTTTACAATTGTGTGAACTGTCTGGAACATGTTTGAAATTCACTCAATACTTGTTAGCAAAAGGTATCAGCTAGAGATGACGTGCAGGAGCTAGCAGGGATAGGTATTTTTGCATGATGTCTACTTTGATGCTAATTAGCATTTTCAATTGGAATATATTGATTCAAGTAATCTTGTCTGAGAGAGATTTACATGGTTATCAAAACGTCACGCCAGGGTCAGCCTACATGAAACACAACCCTTATTTTAAGTGTTTCTAAAATCTCCTATGGGAAAAATGAATGGTAAAAAAAAAAATGGAACCATTTCTCTGTTTGACCGCTAGGTTTTATGGCACCTCCACTGTGGAGCTCTATAATGCCCAGGTAAAAAATATATAAAATAATTAACCACTAGCTTTCTGAGGTCCTTGGTCAGAGTGTTATCTACATTCAGGGTAACTAGCCATAGTTTCAATCGGTCCGGATCATTCAATGGAAGTTTGTTAAAGATTATAGCCAACCACTTCCTTGGTTTGTAATTGCACGTTTTTAGAGGACATCCACAAACCATTCTCGATATTGGACAAGTGATGGTAGTCCATCGATGTAAAACAAATCTCCTCACACTTAGCTACGTAAGCTAGCTAGTAATAGTAGCTTGAAAATACTTCCAGCAGTGTTAACAATCTTCACAGTCACTGCTGCGAGATAAAAATATTGCTTTGGACGAGCAATGACAGTCTGTTAATGAACTCTTTTTCTGTAGGGTTTATCGTTGATGTCTTCTCACACTTTGCTTATTTGATATCTAGCAAACACGTTTGAAACTGTGAAGCTGTGTTAACACTCATGCACCGCCTATCCTTGAGCTAGCCCACCATCACAGCGGATGAGACAAATAGTTTAAAAATATATATAATTCAAACAAACAAATATATTATCATTTCATATAGACTTGTAAAGAATACTTAGTGCTAACCACCCAGCTTTGGAGGAGTTAGGTCTATTAACCTGCTTTTTGGAGGAGCTGGCTAGTAGATACCCATAGACTTCCAGCATTTTGCTAAGCTAACGATATGCTACCTTCAACTTCCTTCAAACTGCATGCAGAGACAAAAATGTTATGAGTTCGTCTGACTCTGGGTAAGAAGGATATTACCCAAAATATGGAAGTATTACTTTAACGTTAAATTCGAAATAGCTATGGATAACAAATGTGTATTTTGTGGTTGAGACCCATAGCTCTGAGATACGAATAATAAAATCATACACGTAACGTTAGCTAGTGAGCCAGCCAGCTAACGTTAGCTAGCTAACAGTACACTTCGACTTGAAATGAAACCACTTCACATCATAGATGGACGCATCTCCTGTCTCGGATGCCATGGTTACCATTAGTTTGAGGATGTAATCTGGAGACAGGTGTTTTCTCCATCTACTTAGCTATCATACTCGAATTACACTAAACTCGGTCCTCCAGAAAGTGGAAAGCAACACTTTTACTACGCGATACTATTTTTGTTTAAAGCTGCGTTAGACAGTATTACCATACTGACCAGCTCAAATAGACGGAAGCGTGCTATATGGCAGACCAATCCAATCTCTCTGCATGTCCAGCCTACTCATTCTCAGCCAATCATGGCTAGCGGAAAGGTTGCTCTCTTTATCTGTGGCTTAACCAACTAGGCTCGTAATTTAACAATTGTATTATTATTTACAGATGGCATACAAGTTAGTTATTAAGACACAAATGTTTACATGTTCGAAAAGTGAAGTAGTGACCCGCGACATATGCCTATTTTTCTGAAACGGGTCACATATGAACTGTAACTCAGTAAAATCTTTGAAATTGTTGCATGTTGCATTTATATTTTTGTTCAGAATAATAACAAGTGAAATGAAGAACGCAATGTCCTTCATCACCTAACATATTGCATAAGTTGACTGCAGGTATTTGCTTAATCAAAAGTAGCAAAAAACCTTCAAATTTATTAAAAAACTTCAACGAAATAGCTTCAACAGTATTGAAAAGCCATCCCGTGGCTTTTTCCAAATACCCCAGTTACCACCCAAGCCTAATTCCAACCTTGTTTAAGATTCACTAGTACAAGTGTGGCATGTTCTCACTATTTGTCTCTGTTTGCATCAGTATCAAATGGGGGGACTTTTATTTTGAAGGCGAACTACCGATTCCATTATTGTCGTTCACTACACACACTCACTAGGGCCAGGAACATTTTCAGCAACTTATTTAACTAGGCAAGTCAGTTATGAACAAATTCTTATTTACAATGAGGCCTACCAAAAGACAAAAGGCCTCCTGCGGGGATGGGGGCTGGGATTAAAAATAAAAATAAATTAAAATATAGGACAAAACATACATCACGACAAGAGAGACAACATTATATAAAGAGAGCCCTAAGACGAAAACATAGCATGGCAGCAACACATGACAACACAGCATGTAGCAACACAGCATGACAACACAGCGTGTAGAAACACAACATGACAACACAGCATGTAGAAACACAACATGACAACACAGCATGTAGAAACACAACATGGTAGCAGCACAACATGGCAGCAGCACAAAACAGGGTACAAATATAGTCGGGCAAAGACAACAGCATAAAGGGCAAGAAGGTAAAGACAACAATACATCACGCAAAGCAGCCACAACTGTCAGGAAGAGTGTCCATGATTGAGTCTTTGAATGAAGAGATGGAGATAAAACTGTCCAGTTTGAGAGTTTGTTGCAGCTCGTTCCAGTCGCTAGCTGCAGCGAACTGAAAAGACGAGCGACCCAGGGATGTGTGTGCTCTGGGGACCTTTAACAGAATGTGACTGGCAGAACGGGTGTTGTATGTGGAGGATGAGGGCTGCAGTAAATATCTCAGATAGGGGGGAGTGAGGCCTAAGAGTGTTTTTATAAATAAGCAACAACCAGTGGGTCTTGCGATGGGTATACAGAGATAACCAGTTTACAGAGGAGTATAGAGTGCAGTGATGAGTCCTATAAGGAGCATTGGTGGCAAATCTGATGGCTGAATGGTAAAGAACATCTAGCCGCTCGAGAGCACCCTTACCTGACGATCTATAAATTACGTCTCCATAATCTAGCATGGGTAGGATGGTCATCTGAATCAGGGTTAGTTTGGCAGCTGGGGTGAAAGAGGAGCAATTACAATAGAGTAAACCAAGTCTAGATTTAACTTTAGCCTACAGCTTGCTTTGATATGTGCTGAGAGAAACACAGTGTGCCGTCTAGCCATACTCCCAAGTACTTGTATGAGGTGACTACCTCAAACTCATAACCCTCAGAGGTAGTAATCACATCTGTGGGGTGAGGGGCATTCTTCTTACCAAACCACATTACCGGAAGTGTTCAGAACAAGGTTAAGGGCAGAGAAAGCTTGTTGGACACTAAGAAAGCTTTGTTGTAGAGCGTTTAACACATAATCCGGGGATGCTGTCAGAGGCCATTAGTTAGGTCGCTACATCTAGCTACGTTACCATCGTATGGCTTGATGTAAAAAAAACACTGGATAAACAAGGTATCTAGCTAGAGTTGCTAACTATTGATACAATGTCATGACAATCACTCATTGATGAACATACTTACATGATGTTAACGCAGAAGAGGGATATCCAGATGGGTGGTGGTGTTCTATCTAGCAGGGAACAATAACATTTCATCTGACAGTGACACTCCCAATAATTTACCAGGAAGCTCAGTAGTAGCTAGCTAGTTATTAACGAAGTTTTATCAAAGGGATATTTCGCTTGGTAGCCCAATAAAGGCCTTGCCTTCTAGGGGACTTGATGGGACGCCTACTGTTAGATAACTTAACTAGTTACGTAAATTAACTAGTTAGCTAACTATCTAATCCGGTGACGAATTAACGCTAGCCAGCAGTGTTAGCTGTCAAACATAGGAGTGACAACCAGCCCGTCAGTGAAAACCTTGACAATCTATATTGACGATTTCACTTGAAAGTTAATAATGGCATAATACTCTAACTTATTGGTCGTGGCCGTCCATGCAATGATACCGTCGTTTGCAAACTATCTAAGGTACTATAGTTGCGCTAACTAGCTATACTGCTAGGAATTCAATTTGACACGCTCTGCCCAGCAGCAGTGGATATGGGTTGGTGTATATTCACACTGACCGACGGAGACTTTAACCTGGTAGCTTAGACGCATCTAAACTTGGAAACACGATTGATGTCATTTGCCGCAAGACGACTCGGTTCCCGTCCTCTCAGTCCATGTTACTAACGACGTTAGCATCCTCAGTGTCGACCATCTTCCCAGCATGCAGCCTTTTGGTCTTCTTCTGTTGATGGCTTTGCCAACATTTGGTGCATTACTGCCACCTACCGGGCTGGAGGAGCATGATGACGGCAGAAAAGGCCCCTCAGTCTATTGGTGAGCTCAATTCACTAATAAAGCCTTAGGACAGCACTCAGACAATCTGGCCCAACCAAATTATAACAAAAATTAAATTTAAATATCACCTGTTGGAGAGAACCCAAAGCACACTTGAATGGTATTTGGTCTGCAGTAGTACTCTGTAACAGATGTATGATCACTGTGACTAATAGAAAACTGAGGAAAATACTGACTTGACTATGTACAGACTCAGTGAACACAGCGTGGCCGTAGATACCCTAGGTTCATTATGGTACTTATAACCTTGTAGAAACCGGGCGTCACAGGCAGACCTGGCTGCCCAGAGAGGACATGCAGGCTGTGTGCACTCTGCCCTGAGAGAGGTAGAAACAGAGCTGCATTTTCTCTTACACAGCAAGACAGAATAAGGAGAAGAAGAATTTGATGGGTGCTTATATTTGTCTGATATGTAACATACACACACACATTTCTTAAAATCAAATGCTAAGATTTTGAAAAAAAGAAGATCCAATAATTGCTTTCTTGTTTCATTTGCTGTTTCTTTCTATGTAAATGTTTTTTGGGGGAGTTCCACCCATCATATACTGCTGTACTGGTAAAATTAGTGTAAGCTTGACTGTATATTCAAAAGTAATATTCTTTAGTAAGCGTACAACATTGTAATAAGCAGTGGTGTAATCCATGTGCATCTTAAGTAGTAGAATGTTTTCACTTTTGCTGTTAATATATGTGGAGAATCAGGAAAGAAGGGTAAGTTTAGCATTTTGGCCTATGTGGTTTAAGGCAATATAAGGGTTTAAAAGACCCCTTCAAAAGAGAAATCAAGATCATTTTTGATACCGCTGCATTGTGTTGAAACTCCCAACTGAAGGGATAATGTAAACTCACCCCATTCCGTACAAATGTGCGTAACCGACATTCAAACGAGGCTGCAATGAAAACGAATGGGACTGTAGTGACTGTGTTGGCGTCAAAATCCGGGGTGTAAACTACGTTTCGATTCAGCATTGCTTGACATGGTAATGGACTAACAGTATTTGAGAAAAGATGAAAAAACTGATCCCTCCGACGCTGTACGTTGCATCGTGATGTATCACTACGTAACATACAGCATTTGCAACTCATTTTGTGCCGTACAGCGTCTTTCCACCAGGGGTAGCCCTTCTCTCGCAGATTAAAATCATGCTTAACCATATACACTTGTAAGAAAACTTAATTTTTCATGATTTTTGTCGAAATTAATATAATTATTGCTAATATTAAACTAATATTTCATGTCTAGGATGCCAATTGCATTTTTTTTGCGAGCCATTATGACACTCAAAAGCCAGAACAACTTCGTAGCCTTCGCTCCCCACCCAACATTTTTATAAAGACCCGATGGAGCTCATTGCCTTGTTGAATTATGCAGAGATGGGCATCATGAAGGTCTCGTCATCAATTTTGTTGGAAAGGGGAGAAATTGTGCTTTTACATTGGTATTGATATTACAGTTGATCTGGAAGTATTACGTTTTTTGGGCGCAAAAATAAGGTCAATTGTACGGACCAAGGCAATGTAAAAAAGCGAGTGAGTTTACGTTAGGCCCAATAAAGGCAACATTGAAAATACAAAGACAGAAGCGCTTTATAAGAACTCCTTCTGACCGTCAGTGCTGGACAAGGGTTTCCATTACTTATCAGAAACATCCAAGGCATCCAGTCTTAAGGTGTTCCTTGGCGGTTGAGGCTAAAAGTGTAGTCCCCCCATGATAAGGTGTTGAACATTTCTCTGGCATCTTAAAATCTTAAATTTCTCGTATCGAATCGGATTAAATCAAGCTGAAAATAATATTCATATTGACAACAAAAAAATCAGGATAAAAAAACAGTTTAATGAAATCAGAATTCACATTTTTTAAGGGTTTTACAATTTTCCTTTCAGGACAACGATGTCAATAAATATATAAGGTCCGCAAAGCAAAAACTTGACAAAAATTATTTTATAAGAATGCTGTAAGTACATAAATTGTTTGCTCTGTGGGAAATGACTATCCAACTAGTCAATTAACGTTATTTCTGGTTATGTAGGTAGCTGTCGTTTGATAAAGCAAGGCAGGCTAGCTAACGTTAGCTAGCTAGCTGTTAGCCTTCAACTCAGATTAGCAAGTTAGTTCGTAGCTCATAAAAATGTATTGTGTATTTTTGTTTTGGGCAAAACTAAATAATGGATGCAGCTATGGTGGTAGCTAACTCATGTCTGAGTCTGACTAATACAGTGAAGTGGGAGCCACAAACCATAACGGCGTCTAGAGATGCAGTCGGTCTACATCTGTAAAGCATAGAATTAGCTTGACCCGCGTTACTACCCTGATGACACAGACGTCTTCATCAACAACAGTAATGTGTGTTATGTAAAAAGTTGTATAAAAAAATACCCGGTTTGATAAACTAGTAGGTAAATTACCCAGCCAAGCAGATACAAGTAGTAGAGTCATTTTGGTTGAGAAGTGCATTATCAAAAAGCCTCGTCCATTCTTTATAACAAAGTGCAATTTACCACTTGGCTGTCTATTGTATCATCCTGTCACAAGCCCTTCCAGTCAACACCACCTCATGAGGAAGCACATTGTTTATGAGGATTGCCTGCTGCAGTTGTTCGAGAGATGTCTTGTTTGTAGCTGAACATGCAACATAGAGAAGACCAGCAAGGGGACAGGCATTCCTATAAATGGAACAGGGAGGACACTTGAATCAGGTTGGAGTTTCGAGTTTTGTCCCAATTCACCTTCATAACCTAGCCTGGTGGAATCAGTCTGATTGCTGCGTTTACCATTCTATTTCACTTCACATGATATCTGAAGGGAAACAGAAAGGTGAATACAGTGATGAGGTTGGTTCCACCATGCTAATCATAAGCACCATTGATAATGTAATCAGTGCTCTGTGTGTGTTTGTGTGTTTGTTGTTGACCGATCAGTATCTTTGATGAGGGGCCAGCAATGGGCCGCTGGCAAAGACCTTACCTCCAGCTTTAACTCTTGCCTGCTCACCAATGGTCCACGATGTGGAGGTCAGAATTAGATAGGTTTAGTCTAACTGCCATTGGTAATAGAACCGTGACGGTGTATGTGTTCACGATACAGAACCATGACTGTGTACGTGTTCACGATACATTTATGGAGCCTGCACCTGGAGACTTGCAAGATGATGTGATGGAATCCTGACCGACAGTCAGGCTTGATACTGACCTCGCTGAATGGAGAGACACCTGACACTCAACACATCCACAACGCGTTTGCCAGACGCCAGCCTCGGCCGTTTGATAGAGGGACCATAATTGGGTAGGTTTTATCTGACCTGTTCAAACTTCAACACAGTACCTGTTTGTGTGTCAGATACTGTATTACCTATCCTAACTGCTAATAGAACAGTGTGATGGTGTTCACAGAAACATGTATAGAGACAGCACATGGAGACTTGCAAGATGTGATGAAGTCCAGACAGATTTAATTGAATGGTATCAGTCAATATGGAGAGGGAGAAACCTTGTGTATTCTGCACCAGGATCAGGGAACTCCGGTTGTATACGGGACACCACACAGGAAGGTATGACCACTCTGACATGTTTGCCAAGGTAACCCCTTCACCACCAGACAAAATGCCATTAGGCACAGTATCTGTATCGGCTGGGAATGACAATGGAAGCTGAAAGGTGCACATTGTTATATTAGCAGAACACTACTTCTATGGTATTATGGAAAAGGTTGTTTATTCTACATGGACCTGTTACTACATTTGAAAGTTATCAAAACACTTAGCTTAGAATATCTACATAATTCAGCAATTGCATTCTCACATTACTCCGTAGGCTACTGACCTATTCAAAGCTTCCTCCGGCATCTCACCATACATCTGCCTGTAGTTATTGAACTCAACCTGCAGGAGGGTTGTTTGATGGATGCTACCATGACTACAGATAATCCTGAATAAATTGTGAATAACGATGAGTGAGAAAGTAACAGACGCACAAATATCATACCCACTAAACATGCTAACGTCTCACCATTACAATAACAGCGGAGGTTAGCATTTTTGGGGGGTATGACATTTGTGCGTCTGTAACGTTCCCAGCTGGCAATGAAGAATCAGCCCAGAAGCGGTCCTCTTCTGGGGCACCGGAACTGATTGGATTGGCTCGGAATCGGGTGTTGGACTCGGCCCGGAATCAAAATGAATGACTGCCCAGAATCGTCCCGATGCCAAATTCAGGAATTCAGCCGATTTTGCCTGCATCTTATCAGAATCCCCCCAGAAGCGGCCCGATGCAAATATAAATAAATGTATACACAATTACCCGATTTAGTCATTTTAAATATTACTATTATACATTTTATGCATACAAAGGATACCCATCCACCCGCCAAAAATTTATGTCAGAGGAAACACCGTACACCTGGTGACCGTTTCAGCGTGCCAGTGCCTGGCCCGCCACAGGAGTCGCTACAGCGCGATGGGACAAGGACATCCAAAACCCTCCCCTAACTCGGACGACGCTGGGCCAATTGTGCATCGCCTCATGGGTCTCCCGGTCACGGCCAGCACGGGTATCAAAACTAGCATCTGTAGCAACGCAGTTTGCAATGCAATACTGTGTCTTAGACCGCTGCTCCACTCATAATAAAATACTACTTAAACTTCTTGTCAATAGGGGGAGCTGTTAGCACTATGTAATTATGACGTTCCCAAATTAAACTGCCTCGTACTCAATTCTTACTCGTACAATATGCATATTATTATTACTATTGGATAGAAAACACTCTCTAGTTTCTAAAACCGTTTGAATTATATCTGTGAGTGAAACAGAACTGGACTTAGAGCAATTTCCCTATGTGGATGTGAGAATGCCAAATTTTCCAACCTGCTCTCAGACCTGTGTATAACTCTGCCTGTCTTCTATTGGTTGAGATGCACTGCATACGCCTTCCCCTGGTTGTTAGCGAATAGGGAGACTTGAAATGGAGTCTCTACGTAGATCCCAAAGGTTATAAATCACTTGGCAAAGACGTGTATCGTTCTTTTCCCCTTCGCTCTGACGCACTGAGGACCTTGGCACATTCTACTGGAAGCATCAGTTATAGATCTTAGACATTTCCGGCTGTGTTTTTATTCGATATAGGCTTTAAAGACATCATAATCTTGTTATTTTGAACCAAATTATATCAGTTTATATCAGTATATTGCGATTTTCGGGTATTTATTTTCGTGGCGTTGTAGGAAGTTGGGTATCTCTGGCCCACATTGCTAATGTTTACTGCTAATTGCAACGTTGAAGACGACATTCTACAACCGAGCAACGATGCTTTTGGAAAAAAAACACCTTTCCCAAGATTCTGATGAGAGTTCATCAAAAAGTAAGAACTATTTATGCTGATAATTCGTTGTTCTGTTGAAAAAAGTAAAATGCATAAGCCGCCATTACTTGCAGTGCAGCCTTGCTTTATCGCACGCTGTATTTTGAAGTAACGTTAATTTTAAAAATGTAACCCAGCGATTGCATTAAGAACTAATTTGTCTTTCAATTGCTGTCCAACCTGTATTTTTTTAGTCAAGTTTATGAATAGTTTTCGATTAGAATAGGTGCCTCTCCAAGATGGCGCCGGACAGATTGCTTGAGGTTTTGGACACTATTCTCATTGTATAAGCACGATTTGTGCCGCTAAATATGCACATTTTCGAACAAACTCTATATGCATTGTGTAATATGATGTTATAGGACTGTCATCTGAAGAATTCTGAGAAGGTTAGTGAAAAAATGTATATATTTTGGTGGTTTATACGTTATCGCTATTTTTGCCTTGAATCAATGCTGTTGTGATGTTTACTATTGTGGTAAGCTAATATAACGCTATATTGTGTTTTCGCTGTAAAACACTTAGAAAATCTGAAATATTGGCTGGATTCACAAGATCTGTGTCTTTCATCTGCTGTACGCTGTGTATTTTTAAGAAATGTTTTATGATGAGTAATTAGCTAATACACGATGGTCTCTGTAGTTATTCTAGTCGCCTTGGTGAGAGTTGTGATGGTGGCTGCAATGGTAAACTATGATTTATACATGAAATATGCACATTTTTCTAACAAAACATATGCTATACAATAAATATGTTATCAGACTGTCATCTGATGAAGTTGTTTCTTGGTTAGTGGCTATTTATATCTTTATTTGGTCGAATTTGTGATAGCTACTGATGGAGTAAAAAAATGGTGGAGTAAAGAAGTGGTGTCTTTTGCTAACGTGGTTAGCTAATAGATTTACATATTGTGTCTTCCCTGTAAAACATTTAAAAAATCAGAAATGATGGCTTGATTCACAAGATGTGTATCTTTCATTTGGTGTCTTGGACTTGTGATTTCATGAACATTTTATTATATGATATCCCTGTGGCTTTAGGCTAGGCTATGCTAGTCAGCTTTATTGATGGGGGTGCTCCCGGATCCGGGTTTGTGAGGCGTTAGAGGTTTTAAGGACTCTTAACAGGACTCTTACTTAACACGTTAAAATGTTAATTGTATTTTTTGATCACAGAAACAATAGTTAAATAAAGGTTAAATAAAAAAGAGCGAAGAGAAAATATGGAAAAAAAAAAAAAAAAATGAAATGTTATATAAAGCAGTCGTGTAATGATCTGCCAGAGAGTAGCCCCAATTGGCCCGAGCCCCAAGTAATACATTTGGATAACTCACACCGGAATCAGTCCGAGCTCAATCCCCGCATCCTAGCCACATCAAATTTGCAAGAACAATGTTAGAAAAACTGTATAATGTGTGCTGACTGTTTGCTCCTCCCTCATGATCTATAATTCAAATTAGTGATACATACACAATATTTTGACAAGACCATGTTAGTTGAAACGTTATGTATCTAGGAGATACGTTGCTGGATAATTATTTCCTGTAGTACCATACTGACAGAAATGAATGTATTGTTTAGTGTTGTGTTGTGTAGTGGCTTTGCTGGCATACTCCACCAAGATTTACATGCTAAAATCGCGACTGCCGAAATATAATGCAAATAATAATAGTAAATTGGTGTCCCTTCATGTAAATGGCCATACAAGCTTAATGCCAAAATTATAAAATAAGTAATATAGGAAATACGAGGCTTAATCTGGTTCAAAGTAACTGGCCAAAATGGTTTAAGTTCAGAAATACGCTACATTTTGACAACTCTTATAAACGGCCACAAGTGGGAGGTGGCAATCCAAATTCTGTTGACTGAAAGTGGGAGAAAAAAAAAGATATTTTAATATACTTTATTAATAATAGTCACTATTCAAAGTATATTTATGCCAACATATTTATGTAATAACATTACATTTTGGCTAAATCATTTCTTAATACATTTGAATAGGACCTGGTTATAGATTTCATTAACGACTCATACATGCTTATAACAAGTAATAAAGCCACGATCATTGGCCATCAAGTTGGTAATTAGACCATCTGAGGGGACACAACAGCCCGAACACAAACCTCCCCACAATTCCCAACCAACGTGTCTCTGGTACATGTCCTTTATTTACCCTATTTGAATGTGTTGACAGCCGGAGAAATTGCCTAAACTGCAGTAGCGGTGCTTGGGTAAAATCACTGAGGAAGCCCAGCCAGGAAAAAAAGCAATTTTACAACCGATGTGTTGTGATAATTGCGTTGTTTGCGCTATAACCTGTTAGTTCATATGCCTTGCGATCGTGATATATAGGTCCGAGACAAGAAGACACAGTGGCAGAATAAATTCAACCATACCTTTTGTTTAATCTCAAAACCGGAGAGCAACCTCCGTCTGGTGAAGTCCACAAAGCATATCGTATGTAACCAACAGTTACAGTACATGACGTATAGCATGGTCAAGCAAGTTAATGTCTCCGACAATATCAGACTACTTAACAACTATTGATTTAGAACCACAGAGAGTTACCACAAGTCACCTAAGAAAACAGGAGCTGCCTCCAGTATTCCAGCACCATTTCAACTTCAACATTTCAACATCATCAAATCACCTACGCTTAGTCTAATACATTGACAACTAAAAGATACCAAAAACTATTTAGTCCAATCAATGTAAGCTAAATATGATGTGGCTGTCCATGGTCTGATTTCTGTGTGTGTGTGTGTGTGTGTGTGTGTGTGTGTGTGCGTGCGTGCGTGCAAGTAGAAAAAACGTGTTGACTAACCCTAATTGTAGAGAAACGCTGTCGTGGAAATTCTACACATGGACACTCAAAGTAAATCTTAAATGAATCATTGTTTATTAACTGTTAACTGGAGAGGTTCCAACAAACTTGATGCACTACAGTGAACATCTGTCAGGAGCTCTCTTGGGGCAGTACAGATAGATCTCTTATTTACTTGTTACAGACACGTTGCATAGGCATAGTTCATAGAGTTGGTTCCGGCATGTGTCTGGCACCGTCTCCTATCTTAACTTATAGAACATATTCTGGGCGTTCTGCCAGATGGTTCTAAAGAGGGCATGTCGCATGGGTCCTCAGATCCTCAAAAGGTTCTACAGCTGCACCATCGAGAGCATCCTGACTGGTTGTATCACTGCCTGGTATGGCAAATGCTACAGAGGGTAGTGTGTACGGCCCAGTACAGTACATCACTGTGGCCAAACTTCCTGCCATCCAGGACCTCTATACCAGGCGGTGTCAGAGGAAGGCCCTAAAAATTGTCAAAGACTCCAGCCACCCTAATCATAGACTGTTCTCTCTGCTACCACACGGCAAGCGCTACCGGATCACCAAGTCTAGGTCCAAGAGGCTTCTAAACAGCTTCTACCCCCAAGCCATAAGACTCCTGAACATCTAATCAAATGGCTACCCAGACTATTTGCACTGCCCCCCACCCCCCCCTCCTTTACGCTGCTGCTACTCTCTGTTATTATCTATGCATAGTCACTTTAATAACTCTACCTACATGTACATATTACCTCAATTACCTCGACTAACCGGTGCCTCCGCACATTGACTCTGTACCGGTACCCCCTGTATATAGCCTTGCTATTGTTATTTTACTGCTGCTCTTTAATTATTGATTACTTTTATTTCTTATTTTTGGGGGGTATTTTTTTAAACTGCATTGTTGGTTAAGGGCTTGTAAGTATGCATTTCACTGTAAGGTCTACACCTGTTGTATTCGGCACATGTGACAAATTGTCACGTTCGCTGGAATAAATGTCGGACCAAGGTGCTATGTTGAGTTCCACATTATTTATTAGAAAGTGAAACTAAGCAAAAACAAATAAACAATAAACTAACAACAAACCGTGACTACAGAAATGGTGCGTGCACTAACTCAAAACAATATCCCATAAACACAGGTGGGAAAAACAGCTACTTAAATATGATCCCCAATTAGAGACAACGATTACCAGCTGCCTCTAATTGGGAATCATACACAATCACCAACATAGAAAAACAAACCTAGAACCCAACTAGTCTACCATAGAAAATAAGGGCTCTCTATGGTCAGGACGTGACAGTACCCCACCCCAAAGGTGCGGACTCCGGCCGCAAAACCTGAATCCAAAAGGGAGGGTTACGGGGGGTGTCTAGTGTCGGTGCAGGACGAAGAACCCGCTCATCCCGCAGATCCGCCAGCATCGATGGTGGCTCTGGTGCAGGCCGAAGAACCCGCTCATCCCGCGGATCCAGCCATGGACCCAGGCTGAACACTGTGCCTGGACTGGATCTCGATGCCGAGGAAGGCTTCTGCCCTGGAGCGGGACTGGACACCGGCCCTGGCCTGGACATCGGTGCAGAGGAAGACTCCTGCCATGGAGCGAGATTGGATGCCGTGTCTGGACTGGGCATCGGCGCAGGGGAAGGCTCCCGCCATGGAGCGGGACTGGACGCTGTGCCTGGACTGGGCACCAACGCAGAAGAAGACTCTGGCCTTGGAGCTGGACTGGATGCCGTGCTCAGACTGGGCATCGGCGCAGGGGAAGGCTCCGGCCATGGAGCTGGAGGTTCCGGACCGTGGACTGTCTCAGGAGGTTCCGGACAGTTGACCGTCTCAGGAGGTTCCGGACCGTGGATCATCTCAGGAGGTTCCGGACCGTGGACCGTCTCAGGAGGTTCCGGACCGTGGACTGTCTCAGGAGGTTCCGGACCGTGAAACGTCTCAGGAGTTTCCGGACTGTGAAACGTCGCCAGAGGCTACGGACTGGGAATCGTCGCCGGAAGCTCCGGACTGGGGCTCGTCGCCGGAAGCTCTGGACTGTGAACCGTCGCCGGAAGCTCTGGACTGGGGACCGTCGCCGGAAGCTCTGGACTGGGGACCGTCTCAGGAGGTTCCGGACTGTGAAACGTCGCCAGAGGCTCCGGACTGGGAATCGTCGCCGGAAGCTCCGGACTGGGGCTCGTAGCCGGAAGCTCCGGACTGGGGACCGTCGCCGGAAGCTCTGGACTGTGAACCGTCGCCGGAAGCTCTGGACTGGGGACCGTCGCCGGAAGCTCTGGACTGGGGACCGTCTCAGGAGGTTCCGGACTGTGGACTGTCTTAGGAGATTCCGGACCGTGAAACGTCTCAGGAGGTTCCGGACTGGGAATCGTCGCCGGAAGCTCCGGACTGGGGCTCGTCGCCGGAAGCTCCGGACTGGGGCTCGTCGCCGGAAGCTCCGGACTGGGGACCGTCGCCGGAAGCTCTGGACTGTGAACCGTCGCCGGAAGCTCCGGACTGGGGCTCGTCGCCGGAAGCTCCGGACTGGGGACCGTCGCCGGAAGCTCTGGACTGTGAACCGTTGCCGGAAGCTCTGGACTGGGGACCGTCGCCGGAAGCTCTGGACTGGGGACCGTCGCCACAAGCTCTGGACTGGGGACCGTCGCCGGAAGCTCTGGACTGGGGACCGTCGCCTGAAGCTCTGGTCTGGGGACCGTCGCTGGAAGCTCTGGACTGGGGACCGTCGCCTGAAGCTCTGGACTGGGGAGGCGCACTGGAGGCCTGATGCGTGGGGCCGGCACAGGTGGCACCGGACTGGTGACACACACCTCAGGGCGAGTGCAAGGAGCAGGCACAGGACGCACCGGACTGGGAATGCGCACTGGAGGCCTAGTGCGTGGAGCCGGGACAGGTGGCGCCAGACTGGTGACACTCACTTCAGAGCGAGTGCGGGGAGCAGGCACAGGACGTACCTGACTGGGGACACGCACTTCAGGGAGAGTGCGAGGAGCAGGCCCAGGACGTACTGGCGACCTGGTGCGTATAGCCGGCATCAATGGTACCGGTTCGATGACACACCTCGCCCGGCAAGTGCGAGGAGCTGGCACAGGACATACTGGGCTGTGAAGGTGCACTGGAGACCTGGTGCGTATAGCCGGCATCAATTGTACCCGAACTTTAACACACTTCGCACGACAAGTGCGAGGAGCTGGCACAGGACGTACTGGGCTGTGAAGGCGCACTGGAGACCTGGTGCGTATAGCCGGCCTCAATTGTACCGGAACATTAACACACTTTTCAGGATGAGTACGGGGAGCTGACTCAGGTGTGGGGAATCTGTCTGCTAAATAATTATCAAGTTGATGGCGCGGTCATATATCCTTGGCACCTACATAAAGCCGAGTGACTCATTCATTCATGGCTTTGGATCAAAATAAATAAGTACCAACATTCTTTCTGATAGTCTTTAATAAATAAATATTTTGATTATCCTGACCTGGATGCCATGTATTATAATCTCTAAAAGGAAAAATATTACCACCTTCTCTTGCGCATGTATTTTTCCGGATTTGCCCTAACGAAAAATGCGCCTTAGATATTAATTTGGAGTCCTCCAATCGTCTAAATTATTGGCAGAGAGCCATATAGATTGCAAAATGGTTAGGAAGAGATTTGCGATGGTACATGGTTAATGAATTGATTCGCAATTTTCCGTTCCTCCTGAAAGCGCAAATGCATTCTCTCTGTTGCTCACACGCACTTTAAACATTTGGATAATAAAGCATTTAAAGGCTGACATTGGTTGATTTTATGCATTCATGAATTAAATCGCTTTAGCTGACATGTTGCGGTTCATCCGATGAAGGTGCACATGGGCCTATTTATTTAATGAATATGAATTCGGAGGGCAGAAATTAAATTTTAAAGATTACAACCGCTCACTTTCGGTTATTTGAAAACAAAAAATCTCCAAAATATCGTTCTTTTTTCAACAAGAACTTGAAAACGAGATCGTGAACTCTGCAAACAACGGTTCCAGTCCGAGAATGAGAATGGTAAATGACTGTAATTAATATATTCATTCAATACATTGGAATAGAAAATAAGCAATCTATCCACCCATTATGGGCTATTACCAGGGAAGAATTGTATCGTTACAGATTAATGTTTTCAGTTGATGCCAAACAAGTGGACACAGAATACCAACTGGGATGGATCCCGAGGCAAATGTGGCTTACCAGTGAACCTCCGGGTGTTCATCATTAATACTGTGTCTCAGAAGTGTCTGTCTATGACTGATGCAACCCGAAAAAGCATTAAAGACAGAGTTAATGAGTTCTTGAGGTCACCAAGAAAGTCTGGACATGGCCTTCTCTCTCTTATGTAAGGAATTAGGCACTTTACCATGTGTAATGTGTACTGTAGGCTATGTTTACTTGTCAGACTGCACATTAGCCTAGTAAATATATGCATTTTGAAATAGTAAAAGATTCAGTAACATATTTCTACCAGGTAGATGCAGGGTTTTTGGTTGATGGCCAACATTAAAAACACTCAAATGTCATCCAATTGTCATCTAATTGTTGTAATAGAATTCTCAAGCCAAAACGTCTTGATGTTGGAGAGTAAGGCAGAGAATGACGCGTTGAAGAGGGCGAGGAACGAGATGGAGTCACAATCTATGCCAGGCACACCTGTGAGCTCTGGAACTCAACCTCCTGTTTGTGGACTCTGCAAACAACGTGCTTATGGGCTCCCGAGTGGCACAGCGGTCTAAGGCACTGCATCTCAGTGCTTCACTACAGACACCCTGGTTCAATTCCAGGCTGTATCACAACTGGCTGTGATTGGGAGTCCCATAGGGCGGCGCACAATTGGCCCAGCGTCGCCTGGGTATGGCCGGTGTAGGCCATCATTGTAAATAAGAATTTGTTCTTAACTGACTTGCCTAGTGAAATTATGGTTTTGCCTACACCTAACGACCTGTCAAGGCTGTGGGTAACTGGTGAAAGGAGTCAGGCGCAGGAGAGCTGAGATGCGTGGACAAGGTATTTAATACAAGATAACACCAGTATTAACACAATACTACGGGTGCGGGAAAAATACCGGTACCACGAAATAAACAGGCGTAATAACAAAACCCGGCAAAACCTTTGCAAAGACAAAACAAATGGAAAATGAAAAGTGGCTCGGCGATGGCTAGAAGGCCGGTGACGTCGACCGCCGAGCGCCGCTCGAACATGGAGAGGGACCGACTCCGGCGGAAGTCGTGACACGACCTGTTTAAATTATGAGAAAAAATATATTTAATTTTATTTGGAATGGCAAGCCAGACAAAATTATTATTGGATTATTCACTCATTAATGGCTTTGGGTCAAAACTACAGCATAATGCAAACAAGAGAACACACATGGTTAATGTTCAGGGAAAAAATAAAATAAGAATAATTAGATTATATATAAAATGTCTTACAGAGCCTTTCCATAAGTCCACCCAAGTTTCAACTGTCTTCTGACTGTGATTAGAGCAATGTTGATTGCCTTTGCACTTGAATCCGAACTGGCTGGAGATTATAAGAGTACATGGCCATAAAGGCTAGATCATTTTTCAAGCTGTTCAAACATTCATAGATGACCAGCAGTGTCAAATAATTAAAACAGTGGTTATAGAGGATGCAACCGGTCAGCACCTCAGGAGAAAATGCCACTTGGCTTTTCATAGCCGAGCATTCAGAGGACAAGGCAGCGTGTGCGTGTGCGAGAGAGAGGATCAGTAACGTGTGGAATATAGTAATAAGAATGTCAGTTTAATATGCAGTGCAGATCACCTCTTGTTACCCTTCTCAGAGTTTGAAGAATTGTGTGTGTGTTCAATTATTTGTGACATTGTGTCATTTGAAGCATATTGAAGATAGAAGCAATAGGATTTGAAGCAATAGCCTAGAACTATTTTATCACCTTTTCACACTGCTCTGAGACAAGCATGGGGACTGGTCTTGATAAACCAATGACATTTTTATTTTCACAGAATCTCCGTTTGGGTATTGGTTAGCCTACAATTAGGGTGTGGAAATGTTAGGGTTATTTTGCTCTTAGTGGCCTACTCCTGACCGGGCACATTGTACAGGGCCATATTTTCCTAGTGGAAACACTGAGGGTTTCATTTTTAGTTTTTCTTGGAATAGAAACACCAATATATTGATCAAATTAATTAAGCTACATTTCTTAAAATCAATCCCATACACTATGTTCTTACAAAAAGAGATTTTAAATTCTCTAGTACAGCCAATATTACAAAAAGTAAAATGCTTCTCAAAGATGCCCTCTGGTGGTCAAACTCGCACTAACTAGCATTAATGACAACAATGGCTGACACTTCAATAACGTGCCATAGAATTCTGCGGCAGCCCGCAAGCTGTGCTGCAGTATGACACAACTTTTACAGGAAGACCCACTAAATGTGGCAGAGGCTACAGTCCATTACGGATTACAAACGAAGACCCAACCGTTATCTGCCCAACGATGCCTCTCTACCAGACGAACTCAATGCATCTTATGCACGATTTCACAACAACAACATCGTGCCGGGTGTGAGGGCCGTCACCGACCCAGAGGATTGGGTGACCTCGCTCTCTGAGTCCGACGTGAGAAAGGTCTTTAATCAGGTCAACATCTGCAAGGCCGCGGGGCCCGACGGTATTCAAGGGCGCGTTCTCAGAACATGTGCAGAACACCTGGCAGGCATATTCAATGTAATTTTCAATCTCTCTTTGTCCCAGTCTGTAATCCCCACATGTTTTAAGATGGCCACCATCATTCCTGTCCTCAAGAACTCTTAAGGCTTCATGCCACAATGACTACCGCCCTTTAGCACTCACTTCTGTAATCATGAAGTGCTTTGAGAGGCCTGGTTATGGCACACATTTACTCTACCATCCCAGACACGCTCGAACAGATCCATAGATGACGCAATCTCAATTTCTCTCCACACTGTCCTCACCCACCTAGATAAAAGAAATACCTTCTATGTGAGAATGCTGCTCATTGACTACAGCTCAGCTTTCAAACCATTGTTCCCTCCAAGCTCGTCGCCAAGCTTAGGACTCTGGGTCTGCAACTGGATCCTGGACTTCCTGACGTGCCGACCCCAGGTGGTGAGGGTAGGCGGCCTCACCTCCGCCACGCTGACCCTCAACACAGGGGCCCCACAGGGGTGTGCGCTTAGTCCCCTCCTTTGCTCCCTGTTCATCCACGACCGCGTGACCACGCATGACTCCAAGACCATCATCAAGTTTGCTGACGACACAACGGTGGTAGGCCTGAATTCCGGCGACGATGAGAAGTTAACCTTGTATCCGCATTGACCTTTTTATTTTTGCATCTATGCACACTCACAGGGCCCTACAGACTTACACACACACACTCACTCCATCATCTTCTCACTCACACATAACATGCACATACACTTATACCGATGCGCACACCTACTCACATACAAGCTGCTGCTACTCTGTTTATCTTATATCCTGATGCCTAGTCACCTTACTCCTATACATATCTACCTCCATCACTCCAGTATCCCTTCACATTGTACATATGGTATTGGAACTGACCCTGCATATAGTATGCTTACTTGGTTATTCTTTTCTTCACATTTCTTCTTCTTTTTTTTTTTTCTTTCTGGTATTACATTGTTATTGATTATTGCATTGTTCGTGTTTGAGTTTGCAAGAAAGGCATTTCACTGTACTTGTGCATGTGACATTAAAACTTGAAACTTGAAGCTTGTTAGCTAATGCTTGATCATTTTGAAAATATATTTACGTACTCCCACTAACTCCGTTTTCTTGGTCCTTAGAAAGAAATTATAATGGGCAATCTTCCAGAAGTTTCCGGTGGTAGCAAAACGAAGCCAGGCATGCTTAAGATTGGAGGACTTTCACCAGACTGACTGGTCTTTCAACATGGTGCCTGCTGCAGTTGCTGGGTGATTTGTAATGCAACTGCAAGCCCTCTATTGGGTTCCATGTAGAACCCTCTGTGGAAAGGGTTCTACGTGGAACCCAAAAA